>NC_061865.1:2120753-2726014 GCF_907164915.1 Impatiens glandulifera
TTTATCATTTTTGTGTTGTGGACGTCTAAACTTGTACATTATAAATAAAGTAGCGGCCATAAGGATTTGGGTACTCTAAGCGAAAAAATAATAATTATTTTTGTTCAATAGTTATATTACATATTCTAAATAATATAACATGTTTGTATTATCTTAAACGGAAATAATTTAGTACAGTTGGTTAAATTTTATATAAACATACCTAAAGATCAAACTTTGTTAGTGTTTTTATTTTTTAGTTTTCTGATTTTAGAGACTCGTGGAGAGGTAGTCCTAATAAGCCAACCTAGTGACCTTACTTTATAACCGTCATGAATAAAGGAGATTAATATAAGTTATAACACCCACAATTATAAAATCTAACTTCAATCTAGGGTAGTATAACAAGTAATTAAATATTTAATTCAAGATTTTGCGATTGTGATATTCGGAGAATTTTCGTGTAGGAATTAAATTAGACCAATATTTTAGCAATATTGCATATAATAACACAAATAAACAAACATGACAAAGGACTTGTAGTAGGGCAAACTACAAAGCTTGAACATGGGAAGGCCTACCTTGAAGACAAATCACAATTTATCAAGTCCTTTTCATTGCAATATATTAAGGTCCACACACATATATATATAATTTAATATTGAGATTTTAAAATAATATTGATAAAAACACTTTAATTATAAAATATTTATGATGAATTGAGAAGTAAAAAATGTTACAAGCGATTGCATTTTTGTATCATGTCATAGGGTTCGCTAATTCAAATGATAGTGATATTCAATACTTCAAAAAATTTCATTAGTTTTAATATTTTAATAAAATGGGTCACTTTCAATTTGGTTGTTATTCATTCATTTCAATAGTATATTTTTTTGATAAGCCTTAATGATGGACTATAATTGACTTTTAATTAAAATTTTACTTATTTTGAATGTTTTTTGTTACAAGAATTGACCAATTAAGGATGCAATTAATCAACAATACTCCATTTTAGAATGTCTTTGAAATCATTAAGCTTTGTTGGACCAACCATTACCAAACAATAAGAAGTTTAATTTAATGTTTAATTTTCAATCAAAATCTAAGAGATGATAATGTATTTTTTTTTGTATTATGATTAATTTAATTTATTATTAATAAGTAAGTAATTAATTTTATTTTTTTTTATAATAGATTTGAAAGAACCCAATTATTGTGATTGTTTGGCATTTAGTCCATGTCATATTTTATTTAAAGTATATACTTTTATTCTCAAGAAAGCTCATCGGCGTGGGCCTATATATACCGGATAAATATATTTATCTAAAATAATATAATTGGCTACTAGCCACCTTTTATTACAAAATATATTTATTTTTAATTTGAAAGTAATATTTTTTTTTTATAATAAATTTTGTTTGAATTATCTTCATAATTTATTTGGTATAAAATGTATTATTTCTATTTTTGAGTTATATATTTTTTTTAACAGACATAACACATATATATTTTATTTTTAGATAAAAAAATGTGATAAAAATTGAATTCATTATTAAAAAGTGAAATTTGAGTTAAAATAATAATTATTATTTAACTCACTAAAATAGTTCAAGTTACACTAGTGATTTGAAGAGATAAAAAATCATGATTCAATTTTCAATTATAATATTTTAAGTGGAAATGTAAATAATGATCGTTTCATATTAATTTTAATGCCCTAATTTAATTTAAAAAATGTAAAATAATAGGAATATATATATATATATATATATATATATATATATATATATATATATATATATATATATATATATATATATATATATATTACACCATCAATTTCAAAAAGTGTGAAGGTTTAAAAGTCACTCATACATGCTTCTACATTTTTTTTCATGTTCAAAGTTCAATTCATATTATTAAAAAAAAACTTAATATAAAAAAATAAATCAATATTAAATGTGTTTTAGTCTCAAACTCTAGGCACAAATGACTAATAAAATATGGAGTGGACTCCACAGTATAGGACATATTTAAACTTTAAAGTCATAATTTTTAAATTTTAATATTAATTTTAAAAAAATAAAATTATAATTTTAGTGGGAAATTAGGTTTTGAGATTGTTTATTTGGAATGATGACATTAAGCCTATGAAATAGGTTGCTGTTGCTTAAAATCGAATACATCAACATTATTTATTGTTAACTAAATTATATTTTTTTTCAAAAAAATATTATAACTCTTCATATAACATCAAACTTTATTTAAAAATAAATAAAATAATTTTACTTTTTATAAAGTACAAAATCATAGGCGGGCCAATAAAACGCGTATCAGAAAGAGGTTAGCTTTTACTTTTTTAATATTTTGTCTATTCTTTTTTATTTTTTATATCAATATATTATTTATAATTATATGCAGACTTTACAAATATAATTTAAATAAACTTAAGCCTTGTTTGGTGCAAAATATTACTTTAAAAAATTAATACTTTATTTAATTATCATGTTATAATAATTTTAATATATATTTTATCTTAAATAATTTCAATTAATTATTTGAAAATAATCTTGAATAGTAGTTTTCCACCATTTTCAACTTATAAGTGGTCCAATTTCCGTACCGAGACTGTATTATGGCCCCACCGATATATTTATTTAACTCCATTCCCAACTTAGAGCTCGTTTGATGATATTTTTTTAGATGAAAAAATCTCACTATCATATTATTTTTTAATTTAAAATATTAAAATAAATTTATTATTTTTTTTATAAAATAAAAATAAAAATAAAAATATATTATAATAATTTAACCTATTAAAAATGAAAAACATATTATTTTAACAAACAATATTTTTTTATTATAAAAATCTGATAAATAAACAAAATCAAACAAGCTCCAATAAAAATATAAGTAATAATAATTTAATAAATCAAATATGGTCCGTCCGCTAAAGTAATGTTTTTGCCGACTTATTTTTAATTTTTAATTTTTTGGAAAAACTTATTTTTATTTTTAATTTTTAATTTTACTAATAAATTAAATCTAATAAAACATTAATTTAAAAGAAAATTTATAACAGATAAAGAGATAATTAAAATGACTAGAGTGATTCTCACCAGATTAAAAAAAATTAACGGGATTGAGTTAATTAACTCCGGTAACTAAAATAAAATAAATAATAATAATAATAACAATTTTAATAACCAGTATTATTATTTTTTTAATAGTTCAGACTTTATTTAGTTTTGATTATTTAAATAATTTAAATTATTTTTTTACTATAAAAATTACAATCTATTCAAAATAATCACTAATCATAACTATGGTTCTTTTTTCATGTTTTAAAAAATAAAATCGAAACAAGGCCCAATATAGAATTGAAGTGATAACTAAGGCTCTTGAATTAATGGGCCTTCTTCTGGTATTAGCTTTACACTTGAAATGGGCTATATCTTGTTGACAATAATAATACTGAGGTCCAACAAAATTAAATACTTAAAACTATTCGGCCCACGTCTCAATGATACAAAATAATCAATTATTATTATTATTATTATTATTATTCAATGCTGAATAATTAACACTCTTCTAATTAGAACTTTTTGAAATTATTTGTAGAATTCAAATATTTTATAAGATAAAGTGCAAGGTTTAAAAGGATTGTTTGTATTTTTTTGACAAAAATTTTAATAAAGGAAAAGAGAAAATCAAATAATATATATCTTATATAAAAAGAAAAGAAAAATATATTATTTCATAATCCACTTTCAAAAGATTCGAATTACATTTTGTATATTTAATTTTACAAGTAGTTTGATTAAAAGTCTTAACAATTTTATCATTTGGTCATTTAATTTATAATAATAAAGAAACATTAAATAAGAATAATAAATGCACAAAAAAAATGATGAAGGAGTCTTGTATAATGTGTTATGAGGAGCATATACAACTCACATTTTTTATTTTTTATTTTCTTTTCCCTATAAATGTTTGGAGTTAAAATGACTTAAAAATATTTGAATGTGAGCTTTAAAAATTAGGGAAAAACTAAGTAAATATTTTATTTAATAGTGAATTATATTAAAAAAAAATTAGGGAATAAAGTGTTAGATATTCTGTCTTGAAATAAATTACAGAAATATATATAAAATGATGTACAAATAAATGAAATAAATAAAATATATGAAGAATAAAATCACCGATTGAGATGTTGATTCGAGACATGTGTTAGACACATTTCCCTTAAAATAGTTTCATCGTCTCGTTTGTGCTGGAGCTTATCGTAGATCATTGTTTCCCAGGGTACAACGAATCCAGTAGTGATTCTGCACTGAAATCACTACTCGTCGAACTTGATCAGCGTACCTGAACTATCACCGGGTTTCAACGGAACTATCGAGCAAAGAACTCGAAGAACATTCATAAAACAAGAAGAAGACTTTTAGAATTTTAGAGTGAGAAAGAATGAAATGATTAGAGATGAGAGATTTTATATTGTTGAAAAGTTAAACCATTAAATAAAATCATCATTTGATTCAACGATTGACGTTGTTTGCCTCTTTGTTACCTTAACGTTTTTCTCTTCATTATAGAGTAATTGTTTGTCAAAACAATTAAGACATTTATAATTCAATACTAACATTATATGGTTTTTCAATTTGTTAATAATAATATTAATTATCATAACAAATCATAATAATAACAAACTCATTTAAGTTACACTATAAATTAACAACATTTTGTTAATTCGTCATCAAGGCATTTTAGATCAAATTTCACCCTTTAATTCACGTTTGAATTTCATGTGAATTTGATTTGATTTTATTACCCACATTCTCATTTCCATTCGTTAATGGAATTTATAGAACTAGTTTAAAAATTCTAACATAAAGTTTGGATTGAGATTGAGTGATCGATGATTTGAGTTGAGGCGATGGATCATTATCTTTATTATCTTTTGGTAAAAATATTTGGTTTAAAAGAAATGTTAAGTGATTTAATTCGGACGCACAACGCTGTAACGATAATTTAGATATATTCGGAAAAACTAATGAAAATTAATTTTTTTTTGAACTCAGTTAATCATTATTATTGTTTTTTCATTACATATCCCCTGTTTTGTTTTGGATATATTTAATGATACTTTGGTTTTGGCCCACTCATTTTATAATGTTTTTTTTTTCATTCAATTAAACAACTTACATGAATTATGTAAAATAAAAATAAAAATAAAATAAGTATAGATTGAATGTCTGGCAAAGTGCAATCATTTTCACCCCATTATCAAATCTTTCTATTCAAGACATTTCTCTAATCATATCATAGCCAACCAAAAATAAAGACTTCCCTTCCAAGTTCTTCCAACATTTCTTAGACCATAATATATATATATATATATATATATATATATATATATATATATATATATATATATATATATATATATATATATATATATATATATATATATATACTTTTATTGATCCAATTCATATATTTTAACTATAATTGAAATTGAGATCTCCTTTACTTGTTTGATATTTAAAAAATATACTGTTAATTATTAAATTTGTAATTGATTAAAATTTAAATTTTATAAAAACAATGTAATATTCTAGTATTTTAATTTCCTTGATATATTCAATGATTTTTTTTTATTATAAATTATCTGATTGATATATGATAGAATAAAATAAAGGAATTTTAAAAAGATCATGCTAATTTCACCAACTACTTGTAAAATATTTAAAAAAAATAAAAAAAAAATTATTAGATATAGATTAAACAACAGTGCATAGTTGAATGCTTGCTGCTGAAAAGCATTCTTAAACTACCCAAAACAAACTAATTTGGAGTCCTATACAAACATCAAATTGCCCCCCATACACTTACAAGTTTCATCAAATACCCTCCTCAAACTTTCAATTTTACTCAATATGTCCGAAAATCAAAAAATAAACAAGACAGTCTGTTATGGAAGAAAAATATAAAAATGAATAAAAGAACATTCTCCCTATGTGGGTATAAAAAAATATCATATTCAAGTGACAAAAATCTTGAAGATAAAATGATTTTAAAGATTAGTTAATAATGAATCATGGATGGATGTTAACTACAATTTGTGGTACGGTTTTGATTTGAATTACCTTGCATTCAATAAACCGGTAGTGGATCGAAATTGATCTAACCTCAATTTTGACCGAACACTAATAAACATAATAAATTTATAATATAACCAATATATTTATTTTATATATTTTTAAAATTTTATTTCTTTATAATAATATAAATATTTAATATCTTATATTACCTATAATATTAAAAAAAAAAATATGTTTATATAGTTTTTATGAAATGTTTTTTATATTTTTTTTTAGTAAATATGGTATAATGGTGTCTCGCGAGAATTTTTTAAAACCGAACCAGACAGATATTATAGTAAAAGAAATCTCCAAATTAGAACGAAGGATGATAGTAAACACACTCCACTGTCATTGTTAGGGAGGAGTTTTACAAAAATAACAATTTGAAACAACTTTAGGGTTTATATGTTATTGTTTAAAAGATTAAGAATTTAAATGATCCATACTTATAAGTCTAAGAGTCTATTTTATATTGTTTATTTCCACTACTACTTAAAAGCCTTATGATGTGAGCAAGAAAAATTAACTTCATTTCTCCTAGAGATAGAGATAAAGATTGTACATGTTTTCAATGGATATCATTCTGATCATCCTTGTCCTGCTTTTTGCTTCCCCGGCGGTCACTGGCGCCGGTATCTACATAGTCGGAGATTCCGCCGGCTGGACCACCATCGGCAACGTTGATTACCGCCAATGGGCTGCTACAAAAAAATTCCAAGTCGGGGACACCATTCGTAAGAATATATTTACATTTTAAATGTATTCAGAGTCGGTCTTAGGGTGAGGCGAGCTAGTCAGCTGACTCTACCTCCCTCTCGAGTCTAAAATAAAAAAAAATAATTTATACTGAGTTTGAATTTGTGACTTTAATAATAATGATAAATCATTTAACTAACTAAATTAAATTATTTTTTTTTGTTAATTTAAATATAAAATTGTTATATGATTTCAATATAACAAACTTATGATAGTATTAAGATTGAAATTTTTAAATACATGGACAAGACTAAGGTTATGTTTTATTTTTTTTAGGTTTTCATTATAATCCTGAATTCCATAATGTGATGCAAGTAACGCATTCACATTTCCGGTCTTGCAACACATCGCATCCGATCGCCACTCACACCTCCGGTAACGACTCCATCTTGATCACCTCCTCCGGCCACCACTTCTACTTGTGTGGTGTCCCCGGACATTGCCAATCTGGACAAAAGGTCGATATCAATATTGTCAACCGTGCTCCTATTGTCTCATCGCCTTCTAATATTCCTCCAAGTTCTCCGGCTGTCGCCCCCGCCCCTAGTGGAGCCGCCACCTTCACCCGCCCTGTTCTTAGCCTCCAAGGACTTCTTATTGGAGTAGGTCTCTTAATGGTTCTTATTTTCTTGTGAGGAGCATAATTTTTAACTAATTACTTATTTTTGTGTGTGTAATAAGTTGAATTTCATTTATATTGAATATTTTTGAGTCATTAATTGGGATCTTGTTCTTAATTTCTAAAGTAACAAGATAATAAAAGTAGACTTTTCAAGTAAAATCATATATCATTCAAAAAAAATATTCGAGAAAGGGGTGACACACAATGAAAAGTAAATAAAGAAAATGATGCAGAAATAATGAATGAATTGTATGCGACGAATTGGCCACAATCATGACTTATTTCGCGATTGATGAAATCGTCCAAGCGGACGGAAGCCCATTATTTCTATGCACGCCATGTCCCCCTTCCGCGATGAATTTGAACTAGGGTTGATCACACCATTTGCATGTCCCTACGATCATCGTCATCCATAAACTTCTTCCATACGGGGTGAACCTTCCATACCCTATCGGTGATGGCATCGATCGGGACTCCCTTTGTCTCGGGCAACAAGAAAAGGACAAATACTCCCATAACCACGATCCAAAACGAGAAAAAGAAGAAAATGTTTGCTCCCATGTGACAAAGCATTGAAAGGAAGGCTTGTGCTACTAGGAAGGTGAATAGCATGTTGGCTCCGACGGCAAATGCGAAACCAGCTGTTCTTGTCTCGAGTGGGAATGTCTCGCTCGGGATTAACCACCCGAGAGGACCCCATGACCATGCGAACGACATCACGTAAAGACAAACTAGGACTAGGACCAACAAACCTAGTCCTCCTGAAATTGTCCCTGTTTTCTTCAAGTTAAGTGAAAGGATAACTCCAATTGCCATCTGTAATTGGATTTCAAAATTGATTAAATTATGAATCTATGATTGAAATAAAAACTTATTGATTTTGTTGGTACCTGACAAATAAACATTTGAACACAAGCTTGAAGGAGTAACTTGCGACGGCCGACCTTGTCGACGGCGTAAATCGAAACGAAAGTGCTGAGTACGTTTACTAGACCAGTAACGACGGCGGAAAGCAACGATGCATCGCTCTTGAAACCGACAGTTTGGAACAAAACCGGGGCGTAGAACATAATGGCGTTGATACCGGTTATCTGTT
Organism: Impatiens glandulifera; assembly: GCF_907164915.1. Classification (NCBI taxonomy): domain Eukaryota; kingdom Viridiplantae; phylum Streptophyta; class Magnoliopsida; order Ericales; family Balsaminaceae; genus Impatiens; species Impatiens glandulifera. The sequence continues at coordinate 2,129,353 of NC_061865.1, forward strand.
GGAAGAATTGCATGAGGATTCCAATGATCATAGGCGGCATGCTGGATCTTTGCATCAACTTCTTGAACGGTTTCTTGATGAGTTTTGCGTGATCACAAGCTTCCTTAATCTGTTCAAATTCTTCATCTACATCGTCAACTCCACGGATTTTCTTCAAAGCTTTCTTTCCTTCCTCGTCCTTTCCTCGTTCCAACAAACTGGTTGGTGTCTCTGTTATGATTAAGGATCCGAAGAAGAGGATGAGAGCTGGAACTCCGGCTAAACCGAGCGACACTCGCCACCCGTTGGGGTGGATTGTCGCGGTGACGTAGTTTACTAGATTGGCAATTAGGATTCCGATTGTTACAAAGAGCTGAAACAGAATGTTAACCGCTCCCCTGTGTTGAACCGGAGCTACCTCGGATAGAAACAATGGTACCGCCTGCGATAGAAATCAATTATATATCTAGATTTGACTCTAAGTGCGGAACTAGAATTTGAAATCTATTTGAGTGACAATGCTAATAATATCAAATATTTCCCTGTAGTGACGGGGAGGAATCAATAACGACAGTATTATCATATCTTTGATTAATCTTTAGCGACGGAGAAACGATCAATAACGAAAGTATTTTCCGTCGCTATTGCCATCCACACTTGTTTGTGACTGCGAGGATATGGGTGAAGTATATTATACCTCGTTGCCGAAACCAACGCCGATACCGAAGAGGATTCTGGCGAAGATGAGCATCCAAAGTTCAGAGCCGAAGCAACTGATGAGGGAACTGACAATGAAGAAACCGGAGGCGAAAAGAATGGTGGGTTTCCGGCCACAGATCGTGCAGATTTTGGAGGCAAAGAAACTTGCGACGAGAGCCGCCAAGTAGAGGGATGATGTGAAGAGTTGAAGTAGTTCATCGTCGTACTTACAGTAATTGTCTTCCAACACGTGTTGTTTCTTTTCATGTACACGAGGGAAGAACTTTATTAAGAAATCATCCATAGATGTCACTCCGCCTACACACGAAAAACAAGAATTAGAATTGGAATTAGAATTAAATAAATCAACGACGAATCAAACCTGAAATTCCAATGTCGTAACCAAACATCATGCCACCAAATGCAGCGAGAATCCAACATCCTAGAATGTAACCGGTGACCTTGGATTTGTAAGTTGTCTCTATGGTGCCGCCTGCCATGTTTAATAAATTTGAACTGAATCGAATTGAATTGAAATGAATTGAATTAGTTAGATCGAATGAGATGAATAATGATGGTGCTTATGGAATGAAATTTGGATGTGATTTTATAGTAGGGTAAAAAGTTAAAAGTAGAAATTGGATGAGAAAATGGTGGGGGAGATGTGAATAGAGACTGTCTTTTGCTGGCCACTAGTAATATGTAACAGATTATAGTCAGTAGTACTATAACCTTACTTTTAGGACATTTTTTTAAGGAAGAAAATTGTAAAAGATGTCAAATTTAGTTATGTAAAAAGGAATTTGTCAAATGTTTTACTTTCAAATCTATAAAAATGTCTAATTTACTTATCTAGATCTAGATCTGTATTTCTTTTTAATGATTTTATTAAATAATTACTTTTTTATAATATATATTTAATATTTTAACTTAATATATTTTTATTAAAATTTATAAAATAAATATATTTTGAAATTTTGATTAATTTAATTTATATAATGAACTTATTTATCAAGAACTTTTAACATTAGTCTTTTTTTTATTATTTTTTTTTATGTTTGTCTATTGTTTTTTCTTATTTCATGATTTTTGTTTGTTAGTTAGACTTGAATTACTTATTGGATGAACATTTTAAAAAAAATAAAAAGAATTGTTTGTTTATAATTTAATTTATAATACATTTTAGTTAGGTAACATTTTCCAAAAAATATTGTTATTTAAAATTAATAATTAATAATAATTTTGATTTTTAAAATGTATTAATATATAATAATAATAAAATAAAAAATTATTTTTTAAAATAAAGGATATTTAATTTCTTCAGTTAATAAATTGAGTAATTATTAATGTGAAGAGAATGAGATCATACTTTTATAATTGAGTTATTTAAATAACCCAAAACACAAAACACAACGTTAAAATTAAAAAATTATAACAAATATTTTAAAATTATATTTTTTTTTTATCATTTTAAATAAAATATTTTGTAACAACGTTATTTTAAAATATTTTATAAGACTAATTATTTTAATTTATATATATAATTTTATTTTAAGGAATTGTTAAAATATATTATATAAAACTTATTCTAATAAATAAATTATTTGAAAGCTTATAAGTAAATGTGGAATTCTTCTTTCTTTTATTTTTATCTTCAAACAAGACCTTTTGGACTTTGGGTAACATAAAATTCCAAATCTCGAGTGTGGTTTAATGTTAATTTAGTATAACTAGCTGGTTTTATTTCCATAAAAGAAGAAATTGATATTTTATTTCCAAAGGATACAAAAAAAACATGTAAATAAATGCATCTTTCTAGGGAAGCAGATTATGACTATAGTCACTAAATGATTGTATTTATTTAAATAAACAACTCTCCATTTCGATTTTTTTTTTCTTCTTCTTTTGTATCGTCTTCTTTGTAACCAAACTCGTACAACAAATATTGTCTTTCTCAGTCGAACTTGGATGCTAACTTCCTTGATGCCCTAGAAAGCAACCATATTGGTTCTATTTAGGGAAGGATCGGACGACGATAATTCGACATACATTTCGTCTATATATTTCTGAAAATACGCCTTTGCTTGAGGCCTTTTTATCTGCAATACAAAAAATGTCAAATTAAGTACAATTAACCAGGTTTTTTAAATGAAATTGAGTTTTTTACCTTGAAAGTTGGAGTAAGAAGACCATTCTCCAGAGTAAATGGCTCAAGCACCAATTTCACTGCCTTAACAAATTCAAATCCTCTCAACTGTAAAATAAAATTAACCATTCAAAATCAAACCAATAAAAAAAGGGTCAATATTTTTCAATAAATGTGGATGTCATCAAAAAGATTTCAATACCTGAGCTTCCCTTCCAACCTCGTCCATGTCAGCCAACACGGCAGCCTTAACTTTTGGGTTACTGCAGAGTTCTTCTGGGTGTTCATACTGCACAATAACGACGAAAGTAAAAAAAATAAATTAGCGACTGGAAAAGAAAACTGCAAATTGTAGTTAGTTTTTGCAATTCCATCCTGTAAATCACACCTTGATGCCTTCATTTGCAGCCCAAGATCTGAACACATCCTGATCTACAGCCACAATTGCTACTAACGATGAGTTCAGACTGTCACCTATTATTCAATAAAAGAGTTAGTCTCAATTTCGCCATAAACAAGAAACGAGAAAGATGACAAAAGTCTTCTGTTTTTTTATTACCATAAACAAAGCATTGGCCGACAAATTTGCATTTAGCATATACGTTCTCAATTTTCTCCGGAGCTATGTACTCTCCCTGCGCTAACTTAAATATGTTCTTCTTCCTGCCAAAAGTAGGATTTTTCATTATAGACATAACAAGACTACCCAAATCAATTAGGCTATGAATTTGAATTGCAGTCAGAATTCAAATGAGAATGGTAGAATTGAAACTTAAAATTATTTTTTATAATTCTGATTTCAATAAAAATATGTCTAGTAGATTTTTGGATGAGGGGAAGGGAAGTAATTTACTCACCTATCAATTATTTTCAAACGACCTCCAGAAGACCAAAGTCCTATATCTCCCGTGTGAAGCCAGCCATCTTCATCAATTACTTCTTTTCTGCCCATTGTATAAAAAAATTCAAATCAAGTTCCTTGTACTTAACTTAGACAAAGGACATAAAGGTAAGTTTATAAATAAATTAAGAGACTCCCAAAGGACAAAAACAAAGAAAGGCGTGTATGTACGTTTGCACTTCGTCTTTGTAATAACCTTGGAAGATAATTGGCCCCCTCACGCAGATTTCACCCCGAGGATATGGCTGATCCTCCGATGTATAATTCATCTCTGGTACATCGACAAGCTTTATTTCTGTAGCCAAATGCGAAAACCACATTACAAAGAGCATTATAGATTATACATGCAACAGATATTTTCGAAGTTGATAATTTTACCACAGGAAGGATTTGGAGAGCCAACATGACCCGACAAATTGTCACCGTCATCCATAATACTAATAACGCATGAAGTTTCAGTCATTCCATATCCCTCCAAAACTTGACAACTAAAACATCTGCAGTTCCAATTCTCAAATGTAGTCAGACAAATAATATGTTAACCATAGAAACAAAATATTGACATGCATAAGAACCATATTTTCAAATATCTTCAAGGATCATCTGATAATGTTTGAAATCCTCTTCTTTATGGGCAATAGCATCATCAGATGCTAGAGTGCAGTTTTTTTTAAAACAAGGGCTTAGTCCCTAGAGGAGGCTAGCACAACATCCCACTGTCATGACCCCTTCCCCCAATGCTTTTCTCTTTAAACAATATAACAGAAACAAGACAGATGTGTTGCATAAAAGTTGGAAAAACTAACATCCTCAAGAAGTCCATGACATCGGGAGATAAGGGCGAGGCACCAGAAGCCATATAACGTACTCTCCCTCCAAGCTTTTCCCGTATTTTGTTGAACACCAATCTGTCCCAAATCGGAGAAGGATTCTTGCCTGGTCATAACAAAACCAATAGAGGTACTATAATTAAATGCATTACTATCACACTTACATGCATGAAAAAGGTAACATTGGCTTGCCTATCAGACAGTGAAAAGAAGAAAATGTAGTGCTTTTATCAGTGAATTCTTTTTGCAGGAAAAACATCCAGGAAAAGATATTTTTTAGTGTTTACAGTGAAAATAAGAAACATATACTTGGTCTTTCTCTTCCGCCTTTCAGAAAGAAAGGAACAGTGTATCATGATTCAAGACCCTTACCTTTCATTATAGCTTGCTTCTTAGCATTGTATGCAGCAATAAATAGCTTCTCTTTCAAACCACCAGATGATTTCACGGCATTAGTAATGCTGGGGAATAAAAAGAAACATCTAGCTGTTAAGATGGCTACAGATATTTAAACTACATGACAATTGTATCAGTAATACAAGCAAAAATTACCCAGCATATATCCGATTGTATAACCGAGGAACACTGGCCAATATAGTGGGCCTTAAAGCAGCCATGTCATCCATCAACTTCAAATTGTCCTGCACAAAAATAACAGGAGATATTGCTCTAATAAAATTATACAACTTCTTACTAGAGTATAGCACATCTAAGAAAATCCAATATCTCATGTACCAGATATTGATCATGGCTCATATTTCTCTAGCTTTATTTTATGGCCACAAGCCTTTAAATTTCTCACCATTTTAAAAAAGGTATTATGAAAGGAATTAAACTGGATAAATAACTTGACCGTCATGGAGATACAAAGTTTAAAGGAGTTCCATACCCCCTGGTAGAAACCAGATGAAGCTCCAGCATACAGCACCAGGACTTGGTTTGCCCTCTCATATATGTGCGCCAGAGGAAGATAAGATATATAACTGCCTCAAAAAGGAAAATATGTAAAGTTCAGAGGGAATAATTAGTGGAAAATTCTGAATTGCTCCCAAACTAAACCGTTTTTCTACTCACATATCTGAATGATGGAATTTGATATTAAGGCTTGCCCCAGCTACATTGGCAATCAAATTTCCATGTGTCAACACAACCCCCTTGCGAATGGTTATAATGTTAAAATCATTACATATTTCTGCATAAGCTATAATAAATGAACTCAAAAGATAATAGTTCATATACAGTTAGCAATACCTTAGGTGTTCCAGTTGTACCGCTTGTATAGCAAATAGTAGCAACATCATCTGGTTTTGGTGGGCAGAATGGACGAGGGCTACCATGACCCTACAAAAAAATATTGTGACGTGCCTCAGAATTCATCTCCATATTTTATTTTGTTTTGCTTCTACTAAATAATAATATCGTCTAGTTTACCAGTTTGTCATATAATCTCATTTCAGTATACATACAGTGTACACATTTAGTAATGGATAGGATGGCGGCATAATGAAATTGAGTGGTAACAAGTGTAACTCTTTTTAAAGTTAAAGATCGAGATTTCTATTTCAAAAAATTATTTAAGTAGAGAATACCATGGCGATAGAAGTACTCATGGAAGAAATATACGTTTTTGATCATATTAATAATGAGTTCAAGCAAAAACATGGGCAATGCAGAAAAAAGTAAATAAAAAAAGACCTGATAGAAGCAAGTAATGATGGAGTTCCCAGAGAATTCGTGAGTTCACATTGATTTGTAAGGTTTGTATGATTGTGTTGTTACATACGTTAATGACTACACGTGTCATGACTTGTATTTCTTGAATAGATTTCTACATAGGGAAATGAAATGCTTGCATCTATCATGGTTTTAAAGAAATTCTCATTCTTTATCAAAAAAAGAAAGAAAGAAAATAAATGCATGCAAGTAAAACACATGCTACATTTGCCCAAAACCTAAAAAAGCATAGTAAAAACATTCAAATCAACCGAGAAACTGTGCCAATGTTGATGTCAGCTAATCATTGTAAATTCATTGCAAGTAGATAGCACAAAGGAGTTCACATTTCTAAACTTTTTTTTCTCTTAACCTTTTCTGTTGATTTTTTTCTTAGAATACTATCAATTATTGACAAGAATATAAAATTACCTGTTTAAGGAGTCTCGAATAAGATATTACTTTAACTCCTGTTGTTGAAGGAAGTGATGGAATGTGTTCATCTATCCCCCCAACAACCTGGAGAACACAGTTGACATGGGCAAGAACATGTGAGATGACAAAAAGTTACAAGTATTGCATGGAATACAAGAAACATTAGGGAGTGAGTCTCCTACCACTATAAGGCGTACAGTTGGAATCTCCGACAAGAAACTCATTAACTGCAAAATGAGATAAGAAATAGATTATCATTTGTAACTTGGGCATTGCATTTAGTTACTATTAGATAGCCTGAACTAAACGTGAAGTATACATGTAACAAGTTAAAACCATCAAGCTTGGAGAATATCCTTCTAACTCTAGCAATTTGATGCAAAACGAAAAGTGGCTTAACTATAGCTGACATAAAGATCTTTCACTAATATAAAACATTTTATCATCCTAACTTCAGATAAAACACTTTTGAAAGCTTTTTTTACATTTTGAAAACAATAAGAGAACAAATTCCATCTATAACTCACGATATTCAAGGTTTCGGGAACACAAAATACGACTTGTACGACCCCATGGTTTACTATGTATTTGACAGCATCAGGACCTGGAGATACAACAAGCTGTAAATATCAAAATGTTCTTAATTTAAACAATACATAGCACAAATTCAACATTAAAATAATCTACATACCAAGAGTGTCGTAAAGAGGAACCGATACATACGAGTATGCTGAACAAGCATGATCAACAATCATCCACTCAGGCCTGTTAATGAAATACAATCCAATTGAAGCACCCTGTTGTAATAAACATTTCAATATATCAGTTAAACATAATACCAACATTTCATATATTAATACAAATCAGTACTCACAGTTTGGATGCCATTATACAACAGACCAGAACCGATGTTAGTCCTCGCAGTACCTGCTTCCCCGTATGTCATCCACTTATACCTTGAAACATTAGGTCAAATTTAAGCATCCATACAAAAGTATGAAAAAAAAAACATCTTGAAAAAACTTACTCTCCAACTGTTCCATCAACACGGATTCTGCTACCCAAGTACTTATAATCTTTGAAAGTCTCACTCGATCGCCTAATATAGTAAGAATATAATAAATTAGGCATTTATATTCAATTCAATGAATTATACTAAAATGTTAATGGTGTACCCACACAAAATTATCATGCAGTGTCCCAATTTCAGGATGATCACGAAACCTGCTCATAAGCTTCAAAGGAGATCGTGCAGATCTGTATTAAACATTCTAAAGTCTTAGTAAGCAGGTAAGAGAATTGATATATATATATATATATATATATGAACTAATAACCTATAAACATTCCATTTTCCAGATTGCAGTTTCTCTGGAAGCACAACACTGTAACCTTGATCTGCAGTTTTCCAATTTGAAAGCAAAAGAGTTAATAGATGATATTATATAGTAATGTAGAGGGAGAGAAAAGGAAGATACCGAGAACGAACTCGGCGGAAGTGTGATTTGTTTGAAGGAGGGGCGAGTGATGAGTGATGGAGACGGAGGTGAGGTGGTGTTGGATTGATTGAAGGCGACGATGAACGGTGGAATCCATGGAGGTTTGAGGAGGTGGAAATTAGAATTGGAATTGAAAAATGGGCGATCAAAATCTGAGCATTTTCTGTGTTAGATAATAAGATAGAGAAGAGGTTGGCACGTTTACCAATGGTAGAAGATGGAGATGAAGATGGCTGGACTATTGGCTGACAGTGATGATGAAGTAAGTATGGAAGCCCATTCTTTCCTTTTATGAGGGTATTCAATATATATATATATACTATAATTATTTATTGAAAATAATATATTTCTTTTTAAACTAACATTTTTTTTAATATATTTAATTTTAGACAAATGTTTCGTGGAGAGAGAATTAAATAAAATAACAAATATTTTCATTCTTCTATTTCTTCATCCTTTCTTATTTTTTCAGTTCTTAAATTTAGTTAGAACGGTATGCCTAATTTTTTTTATTAAAAGATCACGAATTCAATTATATTTGAAAGTGTTTTGTGTTAAAACGAGGTAACGGTGGTTGGTGTAATACTAGTTCTCTTTTATTAAAAAAAAAATAATAAATTAAAAAAATAAACATATATATGATTAACTTTTTATGCATGTTATACACACTTTATCATTTAACTATACACATAATTTGTCGTATGACAGATTAGAACTTAATGCATTCCGAGGAGACTGGAGATATCTCCACATATTTGTTGCCCCTAAACTAGAAAAGAGAATGAAAAAAGAAACTATAAACTACTGTAAAATAAAAATAAAAAACAATATACAAAGTAACAAAAAGAAGGATAACAGCCATAAATTTTCAAAAAATATAGGTTTATTACTGACATGAATTAGGATTGACAATTTTAGCTTGACATAAAAATACGACCCCGAACATAAAAAAACATGTTATGATCACGTATATCTGGGTTTTAACTTGATTAATAAAAATATTAAAATTGGGTCGACCTTAAATAACCTAGTAGACTAGTCAACTTGTTTATAATTTTTCTTTAAGGTTTTGTGTTTGTTATTATTTACATGAGTGTGCGAATCAGGTGGGGTTCGGATCAAATACAATTAAAAAAGTCAATTCAGATTAGAGTTTTGATTCAAATTACTATTAGTATTACTCAATCCAGTTATACGTAAACTCAAAACCACGAAACCAACTCGACGTGAAAAGTGACTCTTAATCATACAATACCCAAATCAATGAAGACTGGTTTAAATCATTTTCTACATAAATATAATGATAATTGAAAAATAATATTAAACCAAAAACAAAATTAAACAAATATAAATTGTAACAAGAATGAAAAAAAGGAAATAACCTGATGTAAATTATTGGAGAGATCTCATCAAACATTATTATTATTATTATTATTATTATTATTATTTAATTACATCATTTTGAAACTAAAATAATAAAATAACTTTATTTTCTTAAAACTATAATTTATAGACCTAAATAATCTGATTTTTGAAAACCAAACATCAAACATGATTTTTTCTAACTAATTCAATTTATTTATTTTATTCAAATAGTAAAAGATTAAACAAGCTTTAAATATCCATTTGAATCAATTATCAAATATTTTATTTAAGAAAATATAATCATATCATACACATATATATTCCAAACTTTAAAAGCATCAGTTACATAATTTTGTAATCAATCAAGATGATATGCCTCATTCGTCGCTAATGACCAATTAATTATTTAATAATTATACTACTCTTTTGTCATGTCAAATGTGCCTTTCGTTGTCTTTTTCATTTGTTAATAAAATTGGACCACAAAGCGTCGCTGTTGCTTCGTTTAAAAATACTCAATTTTTAACATGATTGACTTCAATATTGGTATGTCTTATACATTTATTTTAGTGGACAATGTTACACATTCATTCCTTCATCATCACGATTTGACCTATTTGAATGAGAAACAGAAAGGGTTTACAATTCTAGAAATCGTTGAATCCGACAAAACATGTTTATAAAGTGTCCGAATTTCAAGATAATTATTGTATGGTATATGATAACATAATAGAAGTGTTTAAAAGCGTCACGTTTGGATAATCTAGACTTAGAGAGAATAGTGTCTGATTGAGATTAGTATTAGCTTAGATTTTTGTTTTGAATAGTTTAAATTTAAGGATGACATGTTCATATACAACCCAAATTTTAAATTAAACAAATACTAATACTTTCGAGTTTATGGCAATTTTTTGTTCTACAACGCAACATATATATAATATAAATTATAATATTTTTGGAACAATTATTGGTCACAATTCACGACAAAAAAAAATTAGTTTGTTATCAAATCTAATATACTTTATAAGCTACCTCTGTTTTTTTATCCACCACAATGTCTAAATGTTTTAATTTGAGTTTAAAAAATTGAGTTTAGTTTTAATCTTAACTTAACAAAATAATTGCTTAGTATTAATGAAATTAAATAGCTGTAAAGTTTCAATATTTATGAAGTAACTCTTTTCATTATTAATTAAAATGAATAAGAAGTAGGGTTAAAATTTCTGGTCTTCACATACTAGTATTATTTCCACATTCTTAAATTGAGAATCAATAATTCAAAGTAGTAACTATTGCACTTCAATCCAAATTTCCATTTCTGCTCTAATAATAATGGAGAACCTAGTTTAAGAATTAACTCGCTCAGGTTGGCTCGTGTCGATTTTGGAGACAAAGCAAGGTAGACACCGAAGACGAAGTAGGCGAAATGTAAAAGCCCCAGCTACGGCTCCAACTGTAGGAGCAATTATGTATATCCACACGTCGTCGAAGTTCCACGAAACAATTGCTGGACCTAATGACCTAGCCGGATTCAAGGATCCTCCTGACATTGGCCTGTAAGAGTTTCGACAAGTTCACATTTGCAATAAAACCCTTTTTTAAAATGTTATTTTGATCACTTTCGAAAATTTACAAATCATAGGTCAAAGTGATTTTGTTTGTTTTTTATATGAAAAGCGTCGCCAAAAGTTTGTGACATTTTTTTAGGTACATAAAAGAATACAATGTAGCTGATTAAAGTGTATTTCTTCTAACTAGAAAATCGATCATTCGATGTTACCTAGTATGTATTTAAATAACAAAAGATTGCGTTTTCAAAACTAGGTAGGGGATGAAGTAGTGAATTACTAATTTACCCTGTAATCATAACAGAAAGCCCAATTGCTATCCCAACTATAAATCCGGATAAGTGCCCAATCTGCAATATGTAGTACTCATAGTTTGTCACATTTTGTTCATAAAAAAGTCGAAAAAATTAAAAAAAAAAAAAAAAAAACTTAAAAAAATGGTTACCCGGGAGAATTCGGATTGATAAGCTATTGAGGTGGCTAGGAACATAACGATCGCGGTGGCTATGAGTTCAACCCAAAAGGCGGTGGCAATAGCATCAGCCGCAGTTACACCCGTTTGAGCTGGTCTAGTCGACATGAGATCGGGTTTTATACCATAGACTAGTGGGCCAATAAACGCGGCCGATGTAGCACCCATGATTTGTGCCACGAGATAGAAAGGAACCTTGGAAATTTAAAATGAAAGATTAAAAACATATATAGAATGACCATAAAATTTGAATATTAATAATTACTAGCCAAGATCAAATGGCTTGTTGATGAACCATGCATGCACCTTGGACCATGGGAAATGACCTAATGCTGCAAAACCAAGGGTTATGGCAGGGTTAACATGAGCCCCCGAGATGAACCCGATGGAGAAGACAATGACTATGACGGTCAAGCCAGCTGTCGCGGCATATTCCAATAGCCCGACTTTACCTCTAGTCGCGACTGTGCTTGCAACTATCCCACATATACAAAACATCAATATGAAAGTCCCTACTCCCTCTGCCAGAACCTACGCGTTAAAATACAACACTAATTAAAAAAACATAGTTATTATAGAATTATTCTTCTCGAATAACAATTATTTTTTTATACCTGGCTGACGAGGTCTAGATTGACTCCAAACACGAAGGCAGGACCGTTCTTTATCAAGAAATCTCCGCTTGTGGGTGAGGAATTCCCAACCTCAATCTCATGACCATACTTGGCTTCGGTGCTAGTCGAACCGGTTGTTGAAATGCCAGGGGATGGCTTGTCATGGAGCGGGCTTTTCATAGCTTTTCGCCTCAAATGAAAAGAGTTGGAAGTGAAACTATCAAGGTTCTATAAATAAAGTTTGAAGGTTGAAGTTGTGGGGACCCTAAAAAAAGGCAAAGGACATGCATAGTGGGGAAAAAGGGTGCAAAAATATCAAATCAATAAAATGGTTGGTTAATTTGTTAGCTATTCATGGTATTTAGGTTGCTTACCTCAACCAATTAATTATGAGTTTTGAATAGTTAGATGGTCGGTTTGATCCAAAAAAACACACAAGTTATGTGTTGCACCCAAAAGGTAGGAGAGTTTGGTCATGCTTCTTCAATGCTCCCATAAAAACATGATAAATTGGTATAATTTAGCTCTTCATCTTCCTCCTTATCGTTTTTTGTTGTGTAAGCGATGAAATCAGATGTTACACGAGACTTCGGATAAGTTATCCGGGTTGCTTCCATTTTATTTATATATTTGTCAAAATTAAGCTCAAAAGTCCTTAGTAGATATTAAATCACATGTTGTTATGTCAATATTTTGTTTGGTAGTATTAATTGATAGAATCTGATAATGCATTAATAAGGGATGCTGTTGCTCAATTATGCTTGAGGGACCTTAAAAGTTTCACCAACTGACTCCCCATTAGAATGTTCAATAATGTCACAATAGCATAACTTCAAAACTAGCTATAAGTTTAGATCAAGTTTTTGTCAATTTTATAACATTAATAACGGAAATTTTTGACTAAACATTCAAGATGAGGAATTATATGTCAATATGGAGAGATCCACAAAAGAAATATTATGTAATATGAACAATTAAAAAAAAAAATATCAACAAGTTTTTACCATGCTTTCCAATCACTTAAACACTAGTATTGACTAAATTAACAATTTATTTAACAAGTCAATGAAAGTGTGACTTGAATGTTGTTTATCAAACTATTTAAATATCTACTTATTTGATCGATATTGATTATTGAGTAACATGGTATTAAATGTTTATATCTTGAAGACTATACAATTATAATCAAGAAATACAATGAAATCCAATTGTTGATTTTCATTCGTTTTTAATCTAAAAAAAATGAATTTCTATTTTTTATATCAATAACAAAAATTTAGTTTACAAAATAAAAAAAAAATATCGTATAGGACTTTATTCGGTTGAGTTATTTGAATAATTTAATATTTAAGAATATTGTTTTGATTCTTTTAAATGAATTAGTAGTTATAAAATTATTGTTTTTTTTAATATTGTGACCTTCAAATTGGTTCTGATATATAAGTTCATATTTTTTTTTTTAAATATAACTCAATTTGGAGACACTGAAATTTGAAATAAAAAATAATTTATTATTATATTATTGTGATATTAATTTAAATAAAATAATGTTTTAAAATATATTTTAATTATATATATATTAATAAATTTATAACATTCATTTACGACAGATGTTTCTAAATAGATCCTAGTTTATTATTTATATATGGGGTTGAGTACTTTTTTAAGATAAACTTTGATTATACTCTATCAAACTTTATATTTAATCTTATTCTCTCGTAACTTTTTATGTCTTAAAACACATTTTTTCCGTTTTACATCAATGAAATAACAATATTAAAATATTTGTTTAATTAAAAAATTTATAATAATCATAATATTAATTAATATCCAATACAAAATCTTAATTAATATTTGAATTCAAAACAAATTATACTGGTTATTTAAATAAACCTTATATATATCCTAATAAATCATTTTTTATTAAAAAAAATTCATATATTAAATAAATTAATTTTGTTTAGACCCAAAATAATTTAGAAAATAAAATAAAAAAATATTTCCAAAATAGTATGAAACCCTCGTGAAACAGCAATTCCTTTGCCCTCTCCTCTATATTTTCTTCACCGCCATCAGCCAAACCCTCATTCAATGGTTGATGATCATGCTTTTCAACCACTCTCTTAAGCTATGGTGTTAATTTGAGCTTCTTCAACTCTCTTCACTTCCTATACAACACTGCGGTTCAGGTTTCCTGACAGAATTTCGCATTGAAGCAGCAATCAGCGACAAGTTTTGATTATCCGTACGTTATTTCTTACTCAATATTCAATAATCTTGTGCCGAATCATGCGAAATACAGTTAATTAACACGGTTTTGTTACTTGCTTGTGAATTATGCGTTGTTTGACGATTTGAAGAAGTTTGTTGATGAATCGTGATGTAGTTCTAAGTAGAATCTAGTAGTAAATTGAATAATCGGAATGAAGAATTTTGACTTCGAATTGAAGTTCACTGCTATTTCAAGTAGAAGGAGGTATTCTAATGATCAAGTCTTAGGTATTTTAGGCTCACTGGAATTTCAATACTGTTCAACAACAATAGATTGCCCTGTGTTAACTGTTCTATGAGATCTTATGGAGACCTAACAGTCAATCTCACAAAGCTTACACTATTTTTTGCGTTGTATGGACAGATAGAAGCAATGGATCCTTGCATTCCTGATAACAGATTAGTTTTGCATGGAAATTTTGAAAGAGATTATGGTGATTTGGAGGAGTGTCAATTTCAGGTTAATGAAATGGTGAACAAGGTTGATGATGTAAGTTCCTTTTCTTGATAATAGAATCATGGCATTGTTTAGTGGTCCTTGGATTGTTTATTCTTATTTGTATTTGAGAGTTAACATTAAGTACATTATATGTTATTTCCATTGTTGAATCAATCTGATTTTTTGTTCAACACCTAATAAGTTATGTACTTGGTTTATTCTCGAGAAGTTTGAGGTTTTCATATTGTTTGAATCTTCTCAATTCATTGAACTCTGTTTTCCACGGTCTTATGCTAATTACCTTTATTTTACGGTTCTTAATTTTTACAGCTTTCTCAGAAACTCAAAGAGGTAGAACAGTTCTACACAACCACAAATAAAAAGGAACATAATACTTCCAAGCTAGGTTCTATTCTCAAGGACAAAGACAAGGATAAACTCATTGCGAACTTAAAGAAACGTAAGCATGATGCACCTCTTAAGGAAGCAGCGGCAAAAAAGAGAATGCTGGATCTTATGCGCCAATTCGGCACAATAATCTCCCAGGCAATTAATAAATACTTGTCTGTGCTTTTGTGTAGTAATAGTCTTGAATTCCTCTATATGATAATATCTTTTTGGTACTGTTGAGGAAAATCTTGTGTAAAGGTTTCCTATGTATTAAGGCTTGGAGTTAACATTTAGAACACAAGACCCCATTTGAAACAATTTTTTTGGGGTCAGATGTCCCATTTATATGTGGATCTAAATGAGATCATGTTTGAAAACAAAATTTAGTCCCACACAGATTCAGAAATTTATTGCGAATTTCTCGTTTGGATCCGGATAATACATTAACAAAAAAATATTGGTGTTCTTTCTACCTTAACAGTCACCACTAAACATTGTTCCTTTATCATTTGCAGGTTACCCAACACAAGTGGGCAATACCATTTATGAAACCTGTAGATGTTGTGGGTCTCGGCTTGCATGATTACTACGAGGTATACTTTTTCACTCGAATATTTTTACCCATAACAAAAACCACAATCCTTTACTCAGTCTAAATTGTTTGTGTACACCTTGCTAACATATTACTATTAGACAAAATAATATTCCAAAACTAGATTTGATTTGATTTAGGTATATATTTGAACACTGCTTTGTGTTTCTACTTGGTATTAGAGCCATTAAGGTTGTGATCCAGTGTATATTTCTGGCAGATGATACTCTGTTGGTTATGAAAATAATTGATCTTATTCTCCCAAAGAGAAATTGTTTCTCATCTTGGTCAATAATCTATCGTGTTTCTGTATTATCTGGGAATATCAGCTTGTGTTGTATACATGCTAATACTACTCATTTTTTTGCGATTACCAAATATTTAGAATGCATGTGTGGTACATATAGCAAGTTGCTTGTTCTTTCCCTTTTTATTTTCTACTATTTGTTAGTATTTTTATTTCTCCACTGAACCTTTTGCTGAACGTGTACTAGATTATTGAGAAGCCTATGGACTTCAGTACAATAAAAAAAAGAATGGATTGTAAAGATGGTTCAGGTTACAAACATGTCAGGGACATATGGGTCGATGTGAGGTTAATATTTAAGAATGCCATGAAATACAATGATGAAAAACACGACGTTCATGAGATGGCTAAGCATTTATTATCGAAATTTGAAGAAAAGTGGCTGAATATATATCCAAAGATTGCTGAAGAGGTAATGTTTCAACTTACTACCAATGAATATCCCCCTCAAGTAATTGATGATGGAATGATGTAAGGAATCAAAATACTCAGTTTCATCATACGACTTAATTCCAGATACATGGTTGCAGGATAAACGACTGGAAGAAGATGAAGCTGAGATGCAGTTTGATATGCGACTAACTCATGAAGTTGCTCACGCCAAAATGGCCCGCGATTTGAACAACGAGGTAGTTAAAATTCTTTAAGCCATTTTACTGGGCTAATCTTTTTCAAAAAGAATTACCATAGTAAAAAATTACCATATCATCATGGATAAGCTGAATGAGGTTATAGTTTCAACCATTCTGACATTCTAACTGTTATTGAAATTCCTCAGCTTGACGAGGTTGATCTGCATCTGGAAGAACTTAAAGGCCTAGTCCTTGAGAAATGCAGGTAGTGCAAAGTCACCACTGTGCCCCATTTGGTAACACTTTTTATTTATGTTCTTGTATTTTGAGTTGGATCCAGATACAAAAACATTTAAAAGCTAATGCCTTCTTCGGTTGGTGTTATCTGAAATTAATCTCAAATAACCCACCATCCAATCCTACATCCCCTCATCACTCACATCATACAAATCATCAACCAAAATATCCTATATTTCATAAAAAATTATAAATTTATATTCCTACTGTCTTTTAACCCAAATAAACCACTTTTCCGAATAAGGCTATTTGGAAATAACCCATAAACGAACAAGCCCTAAGGCCTTATTTGATGTGGGTTATTTGAGATTCATTTCAAATAAGACAATCTACTCAGTTCAAATCATCAACCAAAATACCCTAATGTATTTTTACCCAAATAACTTGCATAAAACCAAACAAGGTTATTCAAATAACCCTAGATCAAACAAGGCCTTAAATTCAGACAAAGACATATTCAGAAATTTATTTTTGTTTATAGATACAAAAACAAGCATAAAATTGAAGATTTTATATTTTCTATTCTTAGAAAGATGACCACTGAAGAGAAAAGAAGACTTGCTACACATCTCACCAGATTACCTCCTGATGATCTCAACGAAGCACTAATGATTGTAGCAGAGGATAACCCTTGTTTCCAGGCAACTGCCACGGAAGTGGAGCTCGATATTGATTCTCAGGTTTTGTATCAACTACAGTCCCAAAAAACCTCCCTTATTATCTTATGTTCAAACACTTGCATCTTTTTTTCCTGATTTGCAGAGCGAATTGACGTTATGGAGGCTGAAGTTCTTCTTGAAAGATAAGCAGGCAACGAGAGATCATTCGAACCACAACCATAACAATGGAAATAACGCGAACAATACCAAC
Source organism: Impatiens glandulifera (assembly GCF_907164915.1). Lineage (NCBI taxonomy): Eukaryota > Viridiplantae > Streptophyta > Magnoliopsida > Ericales > Balsaminaceae > Impatiens > Impatiens glandulifera. The sequence continues at coordinate 2,147,312 of NC_061865.1, forward strand.
AGTAAGCCACCAGCAACAGTTAATAAGAACAATAATAATGTGAGCAAAAGAAAAAGGGAGATTTGCGATGCAATCGCGAAGAATTTGCAGAAGAAAGCCAAGGAGAGCCCTCCACAAATGTATAATAATAATCCTAGAAAGTAACTAAACAAACAGCAGCAGCAGCAGCGTCTGTTTCAGACATCGTCAAGTTTTTAGTTTTACTTTCTTATGTAGCTGTTCTCAATTGAATTATCAGTGTCGTAAATTTACAGAGGTTGGAGATTTTTTTTCTTTAATTATGTAAAATTTGAATTGAAGTTGTTCCTTTTCTCTTGATGGAAGCAAAGCAAAAGAAGCATTATACATTTCTTCAAGCATATTAATAAATAATATATAAAACTCAAGAAAGCATATATTCTTCATCATTTTGAATACTCAAACTCTCAATCTTATATACATACATTCCTCTATTAGTTGTTTCAATCAAATCAAAACAAGGCCATGGTTTCTGGAGGCATCAAGACGGTTGCTTCGAGCATACTTGTGCTTCATCTGGTTCTATACTTCATTGTCGTGATCATCTCGGGTTGGGCTGTGAATCACGGTATTGAAGAAGCACGCGAGACTGGTATATATTCATTTCTTCGTCATTCATTTTTCTATCATATTTGTTTATGAATCGATCCGACCAATCCATGCATGCAGCTTCGAGTCTGACGATTCCTGCTCGAATATTCCCAATTTATTACCCGTTTGGGAATGATGCCACGGGATTCTTGGTGATATTTTCTCTCATAGCTGGAGTTGTGGGTTGTGTATCTTCTGTTTCGTGTCTAAACAATGTTGGTCATTGGACTCGTGCTCATTTGCATGCAGCCGCAGCCTCCTCTCTTCTAACATGGGCACTCACTGTTCTTGCCATGGGGTACATTATTTTTTAAAATATCTTAAGTTGAAGTTTATTAGCTATTATAATCGTGCTACTAGATTTAAAAAATAAATAAATTGAGTTGACTAATTTATGGATTAATTAATGGCAGGGTGGCTTGCAAAGAGATTAACGTTGAGAGGACAAATGGAAACTTGGTAATAATAATAATAATAATAATAATAATAATAATAATAATAATAATTAATAAGTTATTCTTTTATGAATTATTCATGTAAATATTATTATATTGCAGAGAATATTGGAGAATATTATGATAGTGCTAAGTGGGACACAATTTTTATGCACTCTTGCCATTCATGCTGGAGTTGAAGATGTTGTTAAAAGACAGATATTTTAATTACTTATTTTTATGTTTACTATTACTATTATGGGATGTTTGTTCATTAATATTATGTATGTTACAAAAATATTATTATGCCAATTACTATTGTTTCGAAGGCAAATTGAAGGCAAATTGAAGATTTCATTTTTTTTTAATAATTCATGTCTGAAAACTTAGAATATTTGTGTTTTATCATATTTATATATATATATATATGAATGAGTAGTCACATTTTAACCTATTGTAATTAAATTATTAAAGAAAATTCCATTTTTACTTTCTAATAAAAGCATACTCATATATATATATATATATATATATATATATATATATATATATATATATATATATATATATATATATATATATATATATATATATATATATATATATATATATATATATATATATATATATATATATATATATATATATATATATATATATATATATGCTTAATTTTCAAAGTGTTCGGATTATCGGGGTTCGGGGTCGAGAGTTGTGGTTAATTTGAATATATATATGAGAGTAATTTTAAATATTATCACATTTTAGTAATTTTTTTTCTCAATTTTATATCTTTAATACGGACTAAATGCTAGTTTAATTGTGAATGCATATAATAATTTTGGATAGTTAGTAAAAAGTTTAGATTAAGTATATATTTAAGATTTATTTAATATAAATATATTTGATAATGTATATTTATAATTATTTATTTTAATTGAGTAAAAACATGTTAAAAATAATAAGTCAAAATATCAAGTTTATTTTAAAAAAAAAAACTAAACCCAATATCTTAAAAATTAAAAAATAAACTATTTTATCCTTCTAAATTTAATTAAACTACTAAAGTTTATATTTTCATTTTTTTTTCTACAAAAATATAACAAACTTACTTTTTTTTTTTGTTTAATTATAATTCATCAATTTATTTATAAAATAAAAAATAATGAGAAATATATATATATATATATTTATTATCTCTTATATATATATATATATTAAATTTATTAATTAATATAATTAACATATAAGTGTATAATAATCTTGATTATTTTCTTGTATATTAATTTATTATCATAAATTTAAATATTAAATACTTAAAATTAAAATATTTTTGATTTGTTAATTCAATTTTTAATGTAGTAATTAGAAATAAATATTCAGATATTTATTTTAAGTATTATTAAACACAAATTTTTGAATAACTATTAGTAATTTCATATATTTGATGCTTATTATTCACATATTTGTTCTAAAAAAGATAATCACTTTTCTTTTAGAATCTACAAGTTCATAACATGTTTATTTTATGTTTTTGTTTCATATTTTATCTCTTTTCTTTATTTTCTTATTTACTCTATGTCTGTACTTATTATTTATTATTAAAATTATTATATATATTTATTCACAAATGATTATGCTAATTTTACGTCTCCCACGATTAAAAAAAAAAATCTTATCTTGCTGTCATAATATATATAGAGAGAGAGAGGAGAGAGAAGGACGCGTATAGATTCGAGAAGAAGAAGAGAAGAAAGAAAAATCGCCGATTGAATCAATCGATCAATTGAATCAAAGATGTTTGGATTCGAGAGGGTGAACGCGAAGGAAGAAGACATTGATCTGGAGTCAGGAACGCTTTATCCTGGACTCAGCTATGGAGAGAATCAGTTGCGATGGGGATTCATCCAAAAGGTTTACGGAATCCTTGCGGCGCAATTCATTCTCACCACCATCGTCTCTTCCATCACCGTTCTATACTCTCCCGTCAACGAGCTTCTCAGGGAAAATTCTGGTGTTTTGGTCTTCTTCGCCATTCTTCCCTTGATCTGTAAGTAACCCTAGATCTGAATATCTCATAATAATAATAATAATAATTCTTTTTAGTTTAAATTGGATACATGATTGATGTTTGTTAGTTGACTTATGAACAAAATTGAAATCTTGGATTCTTCTTCGTACATGAAATTCCTTTTTTTTTTTTTTTTTTTAAAACATTTTCCTGTTAAAGAGATGATGATGATCTGGTAGTAGATTGTGGAATGCTCAAACAGTTCATAAGTGAAAATCTGAAACTAAGAAATGAATTGATCATGCTTTGCTAATGATTCCCCAAAACATTTCATAAGTGAAAAAACACATATTTATCGATATTGAATTGTTTGTATTAAGTTGAATGAAAACCAGTAACTAAGAAATGAATTGATCATGCTTTGCTATTGATTCCTCAAAACAGTTCTCACATAAGTGAAATGTTTGTACTGAGTGTTTTTTCACGACAATTTTGCGAGTTTCATGAAAGTCAAGCATTGCGTTGATGCTGTTCATTGTGAGATTTGCAGTGCTATGGCCAATGTATGTCTACCAGCAAAAGCACCCGATAAACTTGGTTATCCTCGGAGGCTTCACCTTGTCCTTGAGTCTCACTGTCGGCATGAGCTGTGCAAACACAGAAGGTTTGTAGAATTTTCTAACCTACTTGCTTTCAGAATGTTAATATAATACGAAAAACACTTTGGAATTGGCAGGAAGGATTGTGCTCGAAGCTTTGATTTTAACATCAGCTGTGGTTTTCTCATTAACTGGATACACTTTCTGGGCTGCCAAGAAAGGAAAGGACTTTAGCTATATGGGACCAATCTTGTTCACCAGCCTTTTTGTTCTTGTCTTGACTGGATTCATTCAGGTTAAATTACAACTCAAATGAAACACGGGTTATTTAATAAGATGTTTATAACTAACATCTTGCATTAAAATGATCACAGATGTTCTTCCCTCTTGGATCTACATCGACTGCTATATATGGTGCAATTAGTGCTATAATCTTCTCAGGTTATATCGTGTATGATACTGACAACTTGATCAAGCGGTTCACATACGATGAGTACATATGGGCGTCGGTTACGCTCTATCTTGATATCCTGAACCTGTTCCTTGCCATCTTAAGGGTTCTAAGACAGGGTGACAACTAAGCTAACTATTGAGTGCCCTTGTCTAATCAAAATTGAGATAATGAATTGCAATATGTTTTTTCTTATTACTTGATATGTTAATATGGAGGGCCTTTTACTAAAGGTTTCCTAAGATGTTCTATTTTGAGGCATTATGACAATATATATTACTGGATAAGATGTTGCTATATTCAATTGATGATGTTTGTATACCATATTATTGCCATCCATATTGGTGTATGAAATTCAATTTTCAATTTTTATTGACCCGATTTGAATCAAATGGTGCTGTTTTCCATCAATGATGAACAGGGTTTTGATCCGAATTGATGAGAGGTAATATTAGGTCAATTTATAAATACTTGATAAATACAAAGATTCATAAATTTATTAGTTTCTTATTTATTTTAATTTTAATAATGTTATTAAAAATTATTATCCAATGTAAATGTATTCAATGTAAATGTATTTTACTGTATTTAAAGCAAAGTAAAAAACAATAAGTATTAAATTTTCTAAAAGTTAGACTTTTCTCCCTCTATAAAATTAAAATACAAAGTGATTGAAATGTCAATCTTTAATGGCCCTTCCATTTTTTTTCTTTCTTATTTTAGTTTGTATTTCTGGGTTTTTCTTTTCTCTTTCAATGTAACACTCTCATTTGAGATATTGTGTTTTTGTTCAGTTCATTATCTGGTCAATATTTTTGGTCAGGTTGTTTGGGGCTTATATTTTCTGATTGTGTTAAAGTAAGTGCATCACAGTTACTCTAAACACAACCATCTATGCTATATTAGGTTTTTTAACAAAAAAATCTTCAAAAAAAGACCATCAGTTAATCTAAACATTAATTCTAAAATAGAAAATTTTAAAATTTTGACTCTCCTAGTTTAAATTTAGTATACCAAATACAAATTCTATAATTTTTTAATAATTATTTCTTTTTCCTCTCTCTTCTATAATTTTTTAATAATTCTTTCTCTCTCCTCTCTCTTCTCTACGATTCTTTTTCTCTCTTATTATAATAATAGATTTTAGAGGGAATGAATATTTTATAATTTTGTAGGATAGAATTATAAGTAGCTGATGTATTGACCAGTTAAAATTTGAGATGCTAAAGTAGGTTTATGTTGTTTTAATATATTTTAGATACTCAGATTTAGAGTACCGGATGCAGTTGCTCTTATAGAATATTTTTGAGTATATGTGTTGTCTTCTTAATAACAAAGTAATTGAATTTGAAATTATTTTTTATTTTTTAATAAAATATTAATAAATTTAAACTTTTATATTTTTTTTATATGTATCCTCATATTAATTATATTAATGGTATAAATTTCTCATTATTTCAGTCATATATAGGAATGACAATGGGTATCCGTATACCCGATATTTGTAGGTACTCTATGGTCGGGTTCGGATATTTTAAATCGGATTCGGAGTCGGGGTCGAGGATAGATAGTCAAAATAATTATCCGATTGAGTTCGGGTTCAAGAATGAGGAACGTGCAAAATCCAAACTCGATACTTGATCTCCGAAATATTAATATATATATATATATTAAAATTTAAAATATGATTTTTTAAATTCCATATCATTATAAATTTACAATAAATATATTATTTATCTTATTTATACCCATGTTTTACTACATCATTTTAATTATTTTCCCATAACTTTTAATCTTCATTTTTTTTATAACAAAATGTTTTTCTTTCTACTCACGCTTCACATATTATTTTCAAGTTTAAAATCTCTCAAACTTTCTTTACACCGTCTAGTTTTTGTTGATCAATATGTAATAATAATATAGTTATTATATATTTTTAATTTTTACAACTAATTATGCAATGCAAATAAGTAATATTTTTATTATTATTATTAATATTTAGTATATTTAAAGAATAATAAATATAAATTCATATTTTAATCGGGTAATGGAATACCCGTCGGGAATCGGATACCCGACGAATCAGGGGTGTGATACAAATTGAGATACCCGCTGAGTTCGAGATCGGGGTCGGATAGTAAAATTGAAAATCGGGTTCGGGGATGGGTACTTCACTACCTGACGGGTAGGGTATCCGTTGTCATCCCTAGTCATATACGTAGATGATCCATTTTCACTTAAAAGTACTGTTTCATTATTTCATACGTTGATTACAAATCTTTGACTACGAATAATTTTAACTGCCGTTCAAAATATTTAGTAGAGAATTTTTTGACACTATTTATTTCGTTCGGTTTGTTTTACTTAACACTAATCCTTCAAATTTTTTTAATTCAATTGTTAGAATTTTATTTTTGTAAATTATTTATATAATTTGTTATTAGATCACTAATTAATTATTTTGTTTATAAGTAAATTTATTGAATTTTTTAATCCATTTTTTTAATATTAAGAAATATTAATGACCCTAGTGAGTTCATTCTAACTTTATTAAAAGTGTAAAAAATAATTTAATTAAGATTTACAAAATAATATTATTAAATCAAATAAAAAAAGTTACAGTAAATCAAATTTTTTTTAAATAGTTCCTTTCTCCACAATCTTAACTTATCTTAAAAACAATAAAATAAATAAAGTACTACAATATGGAACAAGCATTAGGATTCTCATCGCTGAACATAGTAATTAAAGATAACGACGGAATAAGTCCGGCGCCGGACATATCATGTGAAGTCGCCGGAGATTGATCGGTGTCATTATTCTGGTCCAAATCATCATCTTCATTAATCTCCATAATAATCTCTACCCTCTTCCCGATTTTCTTCCTCAATTTCTTCTCTACTTTAACCGGATCGATCTTCCCCATTATAATCACTCTATCATTCTCCATATCCGTCACAAATTTCTCCACCCCTATTCAAATTTCAAACAATTCAATTATAATTAATTAATTAATCAATTAATTAATTATAAAAGAGAGGGAGGGTGTAAAAAGAGGGCCTTTGATTTTGGATATGGCTTTAGCGACGGTTCTTTCACAAGCATTACAGTGCATGTATATTTTGAATTCTATAACGGTAACCTGAAAAACAATCAAACGGTAATAATATCAGTTTAATTAAACGACTGGTGGTTTTATGATTTAAGGAAGGAAAATTACTTCGTCTTCTGGTTCTTTATCGTTGATAGTGTAGATCTGTTCTTCCGCCATTTTTAGACGAATGAAAGAAAATATCAAATTGTTTCTTCTTCTTCCCAAGGAGGGGGAGGAGGGTATTCGTGTCATTTCATATAATTCGTTATAAGCAGTTGTTGGATATGTTTTTACGGTTAAGAAGTTAGAGCAATAACAATTGAACTAATTATAAAAATTGTTCAAAAAAATCTAATAGGTCTTTTATAATGATGATTTAAGTTAAAATGAAACTGATATTATTTTAGTCACACAACTAGAGATTACATTGATAGGAGAATGAACTAATACCATTTTCGCTTCCTTTTACTATTCAGTTTAGGGAAACCCATGGTCACATTATTTTTATTATCAAATTATATATAAGGGATGTTTTAATATAAAATATATAGTATAATATATTAAAAAATATAATAAAACTCTTAGAAAATATAATGATAGTAATTCTCTATATTTAACTGTAAATTTTAGTACTCAAGTTGAGATCGATAGTGACAAAATATCATAACCAGTGAAAATTTGTCTTTAACGGGATCATTCAAATTGAAATTGCGGGATAAATTATAATGTTATCTTTAGTCGCTAAAGTGAGATGATATTATTTTATTCAACGAAATAAACTCGCTTCAAAAATAAAATTTACTAGGGTTATCTTAAATGATGCTCAAAATATCACATTTGAAAGATTAAATTTTTAAAATGTTTTATGTTTATATGAGAGTACAAATGAAAATTGAACGTATCAAATTGCTAATCATTATATTCTATTTCGAGAATTCTTTTTACTACTATTCATATTCATATTCATGACTCATTCTTACTTCGGAATTTTTTTTATTACAATTTTCGTCCAATTTGATTTCAGAGAATTCTCGTGTGGCATATTTTTAAAGAAAAATAAGATAATTTTTTTTATATTATATATATTGTAATATATTAAAAAATTATATTATTATAAAAAACTAAATTTAAAATTTTATAAAAAAATATATTGATAATATTATATATTTAACTTCGTGGTAGTTCGTGGTAGAATGACGTAAGGTTGACACAAATATCATCTCCACGGACATATCAATTATATATAATAGAAAAATGTCTAGGTAGTAATCAAAAGATTCTACATATTAAACAAAAAAAAATTAAAAATAATGAAAATATTACTTTTCTACATGTAAAACTTACTTTACAGAAAAAATCAATTTTATTAATGTTAAAACGGAAGAAGAAACTACAAAATAAAGATTAAAAATTAAGTTAATAAATAAATATAAGATTGTAAAAGTTAAAGAACATGTATAACTTTATTAAATGAAAATATTAATTTATGTGGTAGATGTTAAAAAATATAACATTTTTTTTTTGTTATTGGAAACTTTAAACAAAAACTAGAAGAAAGTTGAAGAAGATAGAAAATGAAGACTTGAAAATCTTACAGTAAGGTTGAATGAATATACTATGAGAGAGAAACACTTATTATAAATAAATAAAATATCGTTGTTAAGCGTGATGTGCATAGAAAATGATGTTAAGCGTGATATTAAGAATAATGATAAAATAATTAATATATTTATTTAATAATATTTAGTAGTTACGAATTGGAATTTGATAGGTCATTTAAATTTTATTAATATATTCGGACATCAGATATCGGAATTGGGTTTTCAACACTCCCCATCCCCGACTCCGAACCCGATCAGGTACCATTTTTCACTTTCCATCTTCAACCCCGACCCTAACTCCGATTTAAAATACCCGAACCCAATCATCGGGTACCCATAGATATCAGGTATATGAATACACATTGTCATCCTATCTCCTCCATCCTAATGGAGCAATTAATATCTAAAAGCGGATGAATTATAATTATTATCTTTAATTATTTTTTTTAATAAAAATATAAATAATCTCATTATCATGAGCACAATTTTAATTAACTCTATTAGCTCATTGAAAGACTGAAGATACTAAAGTTCTCCACGTGACTTTTGCAAGATTTTCATTAAAAATGCATTTATTTGGATAAAGTCATAAAAAATATTTTAATTACTTTTTGTGATTTTTGATACAAATAATATGATTACATAACTTAACTTTAAAATAAAAACATCAGAATTTGAATAAGCACGTGACATTGTCCCACGGTATAAATAATTCCAGATAGATAAAAAGCTAGTCTTGGGACCCACGCTTTCATCTGATAGCAGAGCAATCGTCCAAGCTCCGCCCGCCATAGCCATGACAGTAATGTACATACCTAGGTTTTCTTTAATCCTTCCTTCTCTCAACAGAAATTCATCCGACGAAGAAGAAGAAAAAGAATGCAGACGCCGTCTGATAATACTGCATGCAATTCTTCTTCAGACGCTTCTCTTCCACAGGTAATCAGATTTCTCTATTTCAAAATACCTAGATTATTATCTTCAATCGCGCAAATCGCTGTTAAATGCAGGCTAGATCGCATACTAATCTAACTCAACAGTCCGAATCTGTAATTTCAATCTCCAATGCGAGACGACCAGGTCTCCCTTCTCTTCAGGTCCCGCCCAGACCTTACGGCTTTACCGGTAGCCATAGCGGCAATCATTTACTTCATTCTCATAGTTTCAAGAAGAAGAAGAAGGTTTCTGTCGCTGTAAATGAGAGAAGCCCTCTACTTAATCCAGACATTACTAATCAACAGAGTCCGATTCTAGCTAATTTGAAGTCTCTTTGGACTAGAGGCGGCACGTCTCTTCCTGTCACTCCTGCTTCAAATCTATCAAATTCAATTCATGTTCCTGGTTCAGCCAGGACTATTAAAGAGCATATCAAGTCTGTAAGTAAGCTAAATGCTTCTCTTTTGTTAAAGTTATGAACTCATGAATTTCGATTTTGGTTCCAGATAGGTAATTCTGAAGGAAGGAGTTTCGTCATTGTTAGATCGGTTTCTTTTGCTGCTCGTGACATTGTTCAGACTGATGTTGATGATGGTATGTGTTTTAAATTTTAATTCATTAATTGATAGATTGAACATGTTATTCGTCGAATTTGAATTAGATTTAATTGTAGTGGAAGAACTAGAAGATGAACATATTCCAGAAGAAGAAGCGGTATGTAGGATTTGTTTTGGAAATTGCGATGATGGGAATATGCTCAAGATAGAATGTAGTTGCAAAGGTGATTTAAGACTCATACACGAATTATGTGCCGTTAAATGGTTTAAGATGAAAGGAAACAATAACTGCGATATCTGCGGTCAAGAGGTTAGAAACTTACCTGTAACCTTGCTGAGAATGGAGAGTTCGACTCAGATAAATACTTGGCACGAGTTTAATCAACAGATGCATGATTCAAGGTTGTAGAAAGGGTATAAAGTTTTTTGTAATCTAGGGTTTTTTCTTACTCTGTTTCTTTGTCTTGTGCAGTGCCTGGCAGGACTTTATTCTTATTGTCTTGATCAGTATATTTGCTTATTTCTTCATTCTTCAGCAAATTCTGGTAAGTTTGAAGATGATTCTTTTAGTGTTATCAATTATTTTTACGTAAATCGTGTAGTTACTTTAAAAGAAAAACAGGTTGAAAGCTTGAAAACTGAGGCTATCGGTTTTGCTGCACCATTTGCTTTGATATTGGGTATTCTATCATCAGCTTTCGCAGCATTACTAGGTACAACTTTAAGATTTTCTGTAATCATATGGTGTTGTTAATTAACTTGGTATGTCGGGGTTTCAGCAAACAGGGGGTTTATATTTGTGTATGCTGCTCTACAGTTTCTACTAATAGGTTTACTTGTCTATTTCTTATACACCGTGGTGAGTGTTATTTCTTCCTCTAAAGAAAGATTTGTATGGTTTTTTTACTATTAAGATGAACGAATTTTACATGAATGCACTTTTGCAGCTCGGTTTAAGCGCGTTTTATGCGTTAACGCTGTCGTCAGCGCTTGGTTTTGGGTTGGCGGCTAGCATTCAAGTTTTGTGCATTCAGTATCGTCATGGTTCGAGAGTTACTCAAAACAGTAGTGGTCATGTCTAAATCAGGTTCATGTGGTTTTGCTTGGTTTTGTTGTAACATATTTGGTTTGGCATTTCAATTAGAAACAATCATTATTGCAAATTTGAATATTGGATCTGCTTAGCAAATGTACTTTAGATGACATTAGTATTTAATAATCTGTCATATTTTGTTGCTGTTTTTAAAACAACAATTTTTTCGAGATTTGTTTCATATGTTGGTGCTAACCCTAGCTGAAAGAATAATGAATTTAATAATAATAATAATAAGAGGAATTTGTCAAATGATTTTCAAAGTTTTACTAACCAAAATTAAAGGAAAGAAGTTTAATTAGAAAATAAAATAAATTTTCTCATTTTAATTTTTTTGAAAACTCGTGTATATATAAGTTAGTATTTACAAAAAACCATAACAAACTGAATAATATGTATTGAGAGTTTGTTTAGTTAATAAGATTTTGGACTTCATTTAGATATGATATAATATAATTTTTTATATTAGAAATAGAAATTTTAAAATAAATTCAAAAGATAGTATAAGTTAAAGTTTTACAAAAAAAAAAAAAATTAATTAAATATTTCAAATAAAATGCTTGAAAATAATTAAATTTAATTCTAAATTTAGTTGTTTTAAAATTGTTTAGGTAATGTATTTATGGGAAGTGATAGATGAGTAAATTTGAGACTATGAGAGAAAATAGAACAGTTCCCAAACTAATTTTGTTTGGCATTTATTTTCCCAAATTAACATAATTTAACATAATTTGTTCATTTATTCCTAAACTAACCTAGTTTATTATTCAAACTCAATTTTTTTATTTTATTTATTTTTTTATTTTTTACATTTCAAATTTATTATATATATATATATATATTTAAATTATTATTTATATAAATTAAATTATTTATATTTTGATATATATTTTAAATTATTATTTTTATAAATTTGATTATTTATATTTTGATATATAATTTAAATTATTTTTTTATAAATTTAATTATTTATATTTTAATATATATATATATATATATATATATATATATATATATATATATATATATGGCAGTATGATTTCATCCTCATAAATTTTTATTTTTAACAATTCAAATTATTATATATTTATTGGGTTGTCTTTTATTAAAATAATTTTGACAACTTTTCATTATGATATAATTCACAATGAAAAGTTTTATCACAATTTTTATAAAAATAATTGATATAATTTTTATTGTGAAATTATATCACAATAAAAAGTTGTCAAAATTATTTTAATAAAAAACAACCCAATAAATATAAATAATAATTTGAATGAAAAGTTATCAAAACTATTTTTATAAAAGTCAACCTAATAAATATAAATAATAATTTGAATAGTAAAAAAAAAATTATGGAAATGAAAATATACTGCCACATATATATATATATATATAAATATATATATAATAAATTTAAAATGTAAATATATATATATATATATATTAGAATATAAATAATTAAATTTATAAAAAAATAATTTAAATTATATTTTAAAATATAAATAATCAAATTTATAAAAATAATAATTTAAAATATATATCAAAATATAAATAATTTAGTTTATATAAATAATAATTTAAATATATATCTATATATATAATAAATTTGAAATATAAAAATAATAAAAAAAATTCCTGAGTTTAAATAGTAAACTAGGTTAGTTTGAGAATAAATGAACAAACTATGTTAGTTTCCCTAGTTTGGGAATGTGAACGCCAAACAAGGTTAATTTGGGAAACTGTTTGTTCGAGAAAATAACTGTCATGTAAGAAAGAAGAAAAAGAATTTCCTCACTCAATTACTCCTCCAATCATTTTTTATTTATTTATTTTTTCATATAAAATTTCCAATAATTTACATTTATTAATCATATACAAATGAATGAGTTACATTTTTGTTTGAATAGTACTCCTCCAATCATTTTTTATTTATTTATTTTTTCATATAAAATTTCCAATAATTTACATTTATTAATCATATACAAATGAATGAGTTACATTTTTGTTTGAAAAGTGATTTAAAAGACTATCCTTATATAATAAACTAACAAAATTTCCGTGCGATGCACACGGATAAAAATAAAAATAAAATAAATTTAAAAAATTATAATAATATATTAATAAATAAATATATAACGCTCTCCTTCCACATTTTATTCATTTTGGTAAAATAATTTATTTTCTCACATATTTTTTCGAATGAATCTCTCATACTGTGACTTTACACTTTTACTTTGTCAATCAAACATTTGATTCATATTTTTTAATAATTAGTATAATGACCTCACACTTTGGTCAATCAAATATTTGATTTATATTTGTTTAACCACTTTTAAATGATATCAGTCTATTATCCTTCGGCAAACCACATCTCAATCACAGTTGGTAAAGGTTTTACTTGTTTTTGTTAGATTGCAAGTTCGAAACATACAAATAACATTTTTAATTTTATTTTTAACTGTTTTAAATTTATGAATGGGTCAACCTAATCCATTTATTCTCACATATATATCCAAATTAACCACAGTTTTCGACCCGGCAATCCAGACACTTTAAAAATTAAGAATCATTATATATATATAAATTAGTTAGTTAAAAATTTGAACTTTTATTATTAAAATGTCTCACGGTCATCAAATTTAGTGTTAATCTAAAAAATAAAGTATTGTTAGCCTAGTTGGTTAAGAGTTGTACTTGTTTTTGTTAGATTGCAAGTTCGAAACATATATATAGTATTTTAAATTTATTTTTAACCGTTTTAAATTTATGAGCGGGTCAACCCACAATCCAATCCAAGTATCCATTTACTCTCACATATATATCTAAATTAACCACATTTCTCTACCCGAAAATCAAAACATTTAAAAATTAAGTATCATTATATATATATATATATATATATATATATATATATATATATATATATAATTATATATATAGATTAATTAGTTAAAAATTTAAATTTTTATTGTTAAAATGTCTTGCTTTCATCGAATTCAAATTTCGTATTGAATTAATTAATTTTTTCTCTCTCATCTTTTATTTATATATATATATATATATATATATATTTTATCTCTCTTCATATTTATAATATATTTTATAATTAATTTTATATAAATATATATTTATCTCTTTATATACTAACTCCTATATTTTTATTTTTATTAATATATTTTTTTTTAAATTCTTTTCATATTTATTATAAATTATAAATTATTTTTTTATTTTTTTTATATTTTATACTTATAATATATATTCTCCCTCTTAATCGATTACTTTTAATTTTTTTTATTATATATATAAATTATAATAATATATATATATTTGAATATATCATAACTTGTATTTCTCTCTCATATATAATATATTTTCTATTTTTATTTTCTCTCTCATTATATATATATATATAATTAATTAATTTTGTATCTTTAATAATTAATTTATTTTTTTATATTATCACACTTCATTTATATATTAATTTTTCTTCTTAATTAATTTTTCTTTATTTTCTCTCATATATTAATTTATATCTCTCATAATTAATTTGTCTGTATTTTATCTCTCTTCATATATATATATATATATATATATATATATATATTATAATTTAATATAATTTTATATCAATATAAATTTATTTGATATTTTAATATATATATATATATATATATATATATATATATTTCTCTATTTATATATTAAATTTTATATTTTTATTAATATATTTTTTAATTTTTTTCATATTTATTATAGACGGTTTATTATTATTATTTTTAATATTATTTTATTTTATATTTTATTAATGATTTTACATTTCTTAATTTTTGAAGTGTTCGGATTGCCGGGTCTAGAGATGTGGTTAATTTGAATATATATGTGAAAGTAATTGGATACTTGGGTACAACCTTTTAATCAACTAGACTAATAATGCTTTATATTTTAATTTCAACACTAAAAATGAATGCGGGACATTTTAACAATATAAGTTATATATAATGATGCTTAATTTAAATTTAAAATATTGGAAGTGTACAACACGCTCTCTCCACAAATCACACAAATCAGGTAATTTCTCTTTCTTAATTTATTTCTCTTAATTATTTTCTTTCTCCTAATATATATATATATATATATATAAATATAAATTTCTTTCTTAATATATATATATATATTTTTTTTTTCCCTTAATTTAATTATTAAGTATTTTTTCTCTCTCCTATCATAATTAATTACTAATTTATATTTCCTATCATAATTATTAATTATATAATATTATTATATATATTATAAATAATTATATATAAAAATATCACGGTACTTACCATATTTCTCATAAAATTCTTATGGTATTAAATGATAAATTAACGGGTATTAAACATAAATAAAAGAAAATTATTAAATTTAATAAATGATAAATTAGACATAAATAAAAGAAAACGTTAAATTTAATAAATGAAAAATTATTGGGTATTAAACATAAATAAGAGAAAAACAATATAAATCTTTGTAAACATTTTTCTTTCTCTCACATATTCCTTCTTTCACTTTTTCGTTTTTCAGAAAAAAATACAAATCTTTGTAAACTTTTATTCTCTCACATAATTCTTATTTTTTACTTCTCCCGTCTCTCACATATTCAATCTTTTACTTTTATGCTAGGATTTTGGATGAGCGAGACACTATCCTACACTAGATGAGTGATCTTCGATTTGCAGACGCTGAGTGACAGCTTCAACGTTGACGATTTCGAACTGAAGCGGATGAATTTCAAAGGTAATTTCACTCCCTTTTTCGACCCGTTGTAAACTTTCTATTCATTCTCTTTTTCGAAAAAAAATAGCATATACCTTACGAATCTTAAACTTTTTATCCCTTACGGTTAACGGGAATGCAGTGCTAACTGAAGGATGGTCTCTTTGGCCTTTTGTGTTAAATTCAACCTCTGATATAACTATTGCCGATTTCGAGCTGAAGGTGATGGATTTCAAAGACAATTTCACTTCCTCTTTAGACTACGTGGTAACTCTCAATAGCGACATCCAAAACTTATATAACAATATGAAAAACTTACTTAAAGTATGAACATAATATATTAGAAAACTAACATGTGTTTCGTTTGAGAGCTTATTTTTGAATCATAGTTTCTCATTGTGGTTCAAACTGTTCAGAGTAGTTTCTTAGTTAAATTTTTTTATAATTTATTTCCAATTTAATATAAATTTAAATAAGTTTGTCATTATTCCTGATCTATATTAAGTGAACTTTGATTTATAATCCAATGTATCATGTAACACTTAATTTAAAATGTTGAAGGTGTACAACACGTCTCTTCACCATCATCCACAAATCAGGTAATTTCTCTTTCCTAATTTATTTATTTTAATTATTTTCTCTCTCCTAATATATATATAAATATAAATTTCTTTCCTAATATATATATGTAAATATAAATTTCTTTCCTAATATATATATATTTCTTTCCCTTCATTTAATTATTAAGTATTTTTTTTCTCTCCTATCATAATTAATAACTAATTTATATTTCTTATCATAATTATTAATTATATAGTATTATTATATATATTATAAATATTTATATATAAAAATATCACGGTGCTTACCATCTTTCTCATAAAATTTTGATGGTATTAAATGATAAATTAACTGGCATTAAACATAAATAAAAGAAAAATCTTAAATTTAATAAATGATAAATTAGACATAAATAAGAGAAAAAACGTAAGAGAAAATGTTAAATTTAATAAATGAAAAATTAATGGACATTAAACATAAATAAGAGAAAAACAATATAAATCTTTATAAACTTTTTTTCTTTCTCTCACATATCCCTTCTTTCACTTTTCCCGTTTTTCTGAAAAACAATACAAATCTTTGTAAATTTTTATTTCTCTCACATATTACTTCTTTACTTTTCTTGTCTCTCACATATTCATTCTTTTACTTTTCTGTTAGGATTTTGAACACTTTACAAATTAGTTATGATTATAGAAATAAACTCTCAACGAAACACATGTTAGTTTTCTAATATATTATGTTTATGCTTTTAGTAAACTATTCATATATTATATAAGTGTTGATGTTGCTATTGAGAGTTACCACGTGATCTAAAGAGGAAGTGAAATCGCCTTTGAAATCCATCACCTTCAGCTCGAAATCGGCAACGGTTATGTCAGATGTTGGATTTAACACAAAAGGCCAATGAGATCATCCTTCAGTTAACATTGCATTCCTTTTAAGCGTAAGGGATAAAAAGTTTAGGGTTCGTAAGATATATGCTGTTTTTTTTCGAAAAGAGAAGGAATAGAAAATTTACCACAGGTCGAAAGAGGGAGTGGAATTACCTTTGAAATTCATCTGCGGATCGAAGATCACTCATCTAGTGCAAAATAGTGTTTCGCCCGTCCAAAATCCTAGCAGAAAAGTAAAAAAATGAATATGTGAGACTGGTAAAAAAAGGAATATGTGAGAGAAATAAAAATTTACAAAGATTATTATTGTTTTTTTGGAAAAGTGAAAGAAAGAATATGTGAGAGAAAAAAAAGTTTACAAATATTTATATTGTTTTTCTCTTATTTATGTTTAATGCCCATTGATTTTTCATTTATTAAATTTAAAGTTTTCTCTCACGTTTTATCTCTTATTTATGTCTTCTTTATGTTTAATGCCGTTAATTTATCATTTAAGAATTTTATGAGAAATATGTTAAGCACAAATTACTTTTAATCAATTATATTCATATATTTTCTCCCTTCTAATCAATTACTTTTAATTTTTTTCTTTATCATATATATATATATATAACGTGCATTTCTCTCTCATATATATAATATATTTTTTATTTTTATTTTCTCTCTCATTATATATATAATTAATTAATTTTATATTTTTAATAATTAATTTATTTTTATGTTATCACTCCTCATTTATTATTAATTTTTCTTCTTAATTAAATTTTCTTTATTTTCTCTCATCTTATTATATATATATATATATATATATATATATATATATATATATTAATTTGAGTAATGATAGGGAAGGCGAATGGGGCCGCGCGAAAGTTTGCAAAAATAGAATATTCTTTCTTTTCTTATTAATTAATTTCTCTCTTTTTCTCTCTCACTAATCAATTAATTTATCCCTCGTCTCTAATTAATTTATTTAAACCCTAAAACCTAAATCCTAAACCCTAATTAATATCTCTTATTTTTATTTAGTTGAATTATGAATTTATTAAAAAATGAGTTAAAAAAATCAATTAATTAAAAAATAATTGATCGTGAGAATAGAAATATTAGATAAACATTTATAAGTAATAAAATTAAAAAAATATTAATAAGTCAATAAAAAAAATGCAAAAAAATTAAATAAAAGGAGAGTTTAGGGTTTAAGGTTTATGATTTAGAATTTAGGATTCAGAGGATTTAGGATTTAGGGATTAGGGATTAGGGTTTAGAGAAAAAAGAAATTAATAAATACAACTTATGTTTTATTTAAACATTATTAAAATATTTAATGTGAGAGTTTGTTGTAATGTGTTGAATTATTTACCCGTTAAAGTTAAATGAGAGATAATAAATATAAATAAATGAGTGAAATAATTAATCGTGAGAATAAAGATAAATTAATTAGTAGAGATAGAGAGAGAAATTAATTAATAAGAGGAGAGAGAAAGAAAATATTATATTTTCGCGGACTTTTGTGGCAGATTCGCGTCCCTATCATTACTCTATTAATTTATATCTCTCATAATTAATTTGTGTATTTTATCTCTCACATATTCTCACATATTCATCAAATTTGGTGTTGAATCTAAAATATAAAGTGTTTGGTTATGTTGCAAGTTCGAAACATATAAATAGTATTTTAAATTTATTTTTAACCGTTTTAAGTTTATGTGCGGGTCAACCCACAATCTGACTCAAATATCCAATTACTCACACATATATATCCAAATTAATCATAGCTTTTGACCCGACAATCCAAACATTTTAATAATTAACCATCATTATATATAAATAAATTAGTTAGTTCGAAACATACAAATTGTTTAAGTAATGTATTTATGAGAAGTGATAGATGAGGGAATTTAAGAAACTGAATATGAGAGAAAATAACGTGTCATGTAAGAGAGAAGAAAAAGAATTCCCTCACCCAATTCACTCATTCAATAATTTTTTATTTATTTATTTTTTCATATAAAATTTCCAATAATTTACATTTATTAATCATATACAAATGAATAAGGAGTTACATTTTTATTCGAATAGTGATTTAAAAGACAATCTTTATATAATAAACTAGCAAAATTTTCGTACAATGCACACGGATAAAAATAAAATAAATTAAAAAATTATAATAATATATTAATAAATAAATATATAACGCTCTTATTCCACATTTTATTCACTTTGGTAAAACAATTTATTTTCTCACATATTTTTTCGAATGAATCTCTCATCTCGTGACTTTACACTTTCACTTTGTCAATCAAACATTTGATTCATATTTTTTAATAATTAGCATTGTGACCTCAACTTTGGTCAATCAAATATTTGATTCATATTTGTTTAACCACTTTCAAATGATACCAGTCTTTTATCCCTCAGCAAACCACATCTCAATCATATTTGGTAAAAGGTTGTACTTGTTTTGTTAAGTTGCAAGTTCGAAACATACAAATAACATTTTTAATTTTATTTTTAACCGTTTTAAATTTATAGACGGGTCAACCCACAATCCAACCCAAGTACCCATTTACTCTCACATATATATCCAAGTTAACTACAGTTCTCGACCCCGGCAATCCGGACATTTTAAAAATTAAGCATCATTATATATATATATATAAATTAGTTAGTTAAAAATTTGAACTTTTATTGTGAAAACGTCTTGCGTTAATCAAATTTGGTGTTTAATCTAAAATATAAAGTGTTGTTAGCTTAGTTGGTTAGAAGGTTGTACTTATTTTGTTAGGTTGCAAGTTTGAAACATACAAATAACATTTTTAATTTTATTTTTAACTGTTTTAAGTTTATAGGCGGGTCAACCCACAATCCGACCCAAGTATCCATTTACTCTCACATATATATCCAAATTAACCACAACTCTCGACCCGGCAATCCAGACACTTTAAAAATTAAGCATCATTATATATATATATATATATATATATATATATATATATATATATATATATATATATATATATATATATATATATATATATATAGATTAGTTAGTTAAAAATTTAAACTTTTATTGTTAAAATGTCTCGCTAAAAATTTAAACTTTTATTGTTAAAATGTCTCGCGTTCATCAAATTTGGTGTTGAAACTAAAATATAAAGTGTTGTTAGCCTAGTTGGTTAAATGGTTGTACTTGTTTTGTTAGGTTGTAAGTTCGAAACATATAAATAGTATTCTAAATTTATTTTTAACGGTTTTAAGTTTATGGGCGGGTCAACGCACAATCCGACCCAAATATCAATTTTACTCTCACATATATATTCAAATTAACCACAACTCGAGACCCGACAATCCGAACAATTTAAAAATTAAGTATCATTATATATATATATATATATATATATATAGATTAGTTAGTTAAACATTTAAACTTTTATTGTTAAAATGTCTCGTGTTCATCAAATTTGATGTTGAATCTAAAATATAAAGTGTTGTTAAATAGTTGTAATTGTTTTGTTATTTTTAATTTTATTTTTAATCGTTTTAAGTTTATGGACGGATTAACCTACAATTCTACCAAGTATACATTTTCTCTCACATAATTAATTTTTTAATTTTAATAATATTTTATTTATAATTTAAATTGTCATGAATAATATTTAGGAACGGTGGTAGTTTTTAAATATATTTTTAACCATTCCAAACAGGTACTAAACCTTTAAGCTTTTGTCGTTTTATAAATTTTCAAGAATTTAATTTTCAATCGATCTTTCTTCCCGCCGCGTTCGCCATTTCTCCATCATCTTTCAAATCCACAGTAATCATCAACTGGAAAAGAACGAAATCATCAACTGGAAGTGATCTGAGCAATCTTAATTCCATATCATTCATTTCCAGTTATCCAATCACAGAACTTCTGTAGCTGATTCGAAACCCTATTTTCTCTCACCGAACAGGCAGGCATGAATCAGTATCATATATACCACGCAATTGGCCGCGGGAAGTATTCGGTAATTTGCGATGATGTATCTTGTTGAAAAATGAAATCTGAAATTACAATTTTGGTTGATTTAACGTGTATTATTATCTTTATAGACTGTTTATAAGGGGAGAAAGAAGAAGTCACTTGAGTATTTTGCGATCAAGAGTGTCGATAAATCGCAGAAGACCAAGGTTCTCCAAGAAGTAAGAATCATTCTGCCTTTTTCAGGTTCAGACGAGTCATATGGATCCCATTCATACATTCTAACTTCATCCAGGGTTTATAGTATTAAATTACCTAATTTCTTACTCAACAAACATGTATGATGACATGACATAGTTAGAAGCTTGGAGAATCCTCTTTTGAGTTCATGCATTTGAAATCAGCAAAGTCAAAATGTCAATTAATACTAGATATTTGTGTTTGGTGTGTATTCTGATATGCTGATGACATGGGAAGACACGGATTATTCTATTTCAATCAGTAAATCTAAACACATGTCAGCCAATAGCTGTAAGGATGGATCATACTGTGTAAACTCTAGATTAGCTGCAGCTCGCTGTCCGATGTTTGAGGGATTACTAGTGAATTATGCCTGAACATTTATCCCAGATTCTGATATGCAGTCCTTAGTTCGGATTCCTTGCACTCTAAAACTGTATTTTGAGTACTGATCTGATTGCCACTCCTAGCCAATGAGCAGATGTTGTAAACTAATCAAGTGCTTAGATCTTATTCATCAGTTGCAATAGTATCTAATGCTTTGATAGTTAGAACAAAATTCCAGAGTTGATTATGTACATGCATCCCTTGTATTCATTTTCTCTTACCCCGTTTCTTTCAGGTTAGAGTTCTTCACACACTAGACCATCCAAATATATTGAAATTCTTTTCTTGGTAAGTGTTGCTTAGGTGGTTTGGAATTGGTAATGATTATAGTTATTAATCATTAATATATATTTACTGCATATCTCCTGTTCCACTAGGTATGAAACTTCTGCTCATTTGTGGTTGGTCTTGGAATATTGTGTTGGAGGAGATCTCATGTCATTGTTGAAACAGGTAATCACTTCTATCAAGAGTATTATCACGTGAGCTGTGGAACCCAAGGGATAATGTGTTTATTTTTTCTGATGAATTTGATTTTGAAGGTATAATATCAAGGTAGTCTAATTTGTTAAGCTATTAAAGAGACTTAATCCCATCCCAGAACATTATCTTTATCATTTTTTCCTTATGTTACTTCAGTGTTGTTAAAATATTGAATTACTTTTTTTTTTTAAATCAAGACCTATAAAAATACAAATATTTCAACCAGAATCTTGGTATTCTATTACTATGATTTTATGAATTAACTTATATGAAGTACAAGATATGTAATCTACATTTTACAAATAATCTGAGACATCCATAGTCATAATAATGGAGAGATATTGGAATAGTGAAATAAAAAAAAAAACAGGGAAATTGATCTCCCTTTATTTTTTTGACATTTATATGATTCTTTTGATAAATCTTCAAAATGATTACCAAATAGGTAAAGTATAATGATTGGGGGTTGTGCTAGCTTCCTCCAGAGAATAAACTCTGGTTCAAAAAAAAAAAAAGAAGCTAATTTGTTTTATAAAACCTTTCTGTAGAAACAAAAAAATGCTAATAATTTTTAATCAATGTCATAGCAAACTGTTGATTTCTGCAACATTTTTCGTTTTTGTATTGTGGACCTTGTTAGGATGATAGTGTTGTTGGGCGATTCCCTAACATTTCAATCTTTTAGCTTGTTAGTAACCATTTAGTATTATGATAATTCATTTAGTATTGGAATTTGTTTAATGAATGAGTTGTAGGACAAGAGGCTTCCAGAAGATTCAATACATCTTCTTGTTTGTGATCTTGTCAAAGCTTTGATGTAAGAGCTGCTGTCATTTCCTTTATTAATTTGCCACATCCAATATTGTTTGACAATGCATGCTACTTACTCTGTGATTATCCCCTCCCCAGGTTTTTGCATTCCAAGGGAATAATGTACTGTGACTTGAAGCCGTCAAACATCCTTTTGGATGAAAATGGGCATACAAAGGCAATGACCCTTCAACATTGTCTTATTTCTATAGTCAGCAGCTTTTCTCCAAGTAGTAACATGTTCTCTATTCTGTATTGCAGCTTTGTGATTTT
This sequence comes from Impatiens glandulifera, assembly GCF_907164915.1. Taxonomy (NCBI): domain Eukaryota; kingdom Viridiplantae; phylum Streptophyta; class Magnoliopsida; order Ericales; family Balsaminaceae; genus Impatiens; species Impatiens glandulifera. The sequence continues at coordinate 2,171,069 of NC_061865.1, forward strand.
GGATTGGTCCGAAAACTGAGTGATGTATCAGATGTTCCATCTTCTTTGGTGAGATTTCTTTCAGTCCCAATATCCTTTGCTCATTCATTACAATTTGAATTTTCAATATCCTCCTCTTCACTTTTTTTTTTCTTTCCAAAAACAGAAAGTAACCTGTCTTTTTCTTCCTGCATTTTTTAGATGCCACAAGCGAAGCGCGGAACTCCATTCTACATGGCTCCTGAACTGTTTCAGGATGGAGGTGTCCATTCTTTTGCTTCTGATTTATGGGCTCTTGGTTGTGTGATGTATGAATGTTATACGGGGTCTCCTCCCTTTGTAGGAAGTGAATTTACTCAATTAGTTAAATCAATCCTATCTGATCCAACCCCATCCCTGCCTGGTAATCCTAGCCGTCCATTTGCCAACCTAATAAACTCTCTTCTAGTGAAAGATCCAGCTGAAAGAATACAATGGACAGAACTCTGTGGACATGTTTTCTGGAGGACAAGTTTTACTCTAGTTCCCTTACCTCCCCAGCCTGCTTTTACTAATATGATTGAGGTTTTGTCAAGGCCGTGTCTTGCAGAGAAAAACAGCGATAAGCATGTACAAAACAAAACTCCACCAAAATATCGTGAAAAGGATTCAAGAGGAGGAGGTCCCAAGAAAGATGAAAATAGTATTTCAGGTTCAAAAAGTTGTGAGACACCAGTTAAGGGTATCTCGAGTGGCAGGAAGAATCAAACAAAAGCCCTAGGGAAAGTTACTGAGAGACGGATAGATTCTTCAGGCAATACCAAAGGCGGCGTGAATCTTCTACGGCTCTCAAGAATAGCGAAAACTAACTTGCAAAGGGAAAATGAGAAAGAAAACTACCGTAGACCAATGACTGACGGCTGTGAAAATGATGCTGAAGTTAAGATCGAAAACACCGATATGGAACTAGACTTTAGTGAGAATGTGGAGGATGAAACACAAGATGACCCAGATAATTCTACTTGCCTTGATGAGAAAAGTGGAAAAGACAATATGGATGAGGGGGAGGATCAAGATGTGCCTGTAGAATCATCTGCAGAAAATGATAGTGTGACTGATATTCCATCCACTTTTAGTCCTCAACTAAAAAATCCAAGGGCAAAAGAAAGTGCAGGCATCCCTGATTTTGACTCTTCAAAATCATCAGTTGAGCTTTCTCAGGTGCTTTGGCACCCATCTGACCTCTCTGTCAGACCTGTGATGCCCAGTAGAAAGGCTGATAAAGTATCAATACCAATACAATCTCTCCCCTTCGAAGCTCTGCAAGCTTCTGATTTTGTCAAGATGCCCAAGGACCAGCTTGATGCACTTAACAATAGAATACTAACAAATTTATGTGGGAATTCTTCTGTTGGCGAGAAGCAGAATATCATTAGATATCTTGAGATGTTGAGCAGCAATGCTGAAGCTGCCAATATCTTGACTAATGGGCCAATCATGTCGATGCTTGTCAAAATGTCGCGACAATCTAAAGCTTCTGTTTTGCGTGTTCAACTTGTTTCCCTAATAGGCCTGTTAATCCGACATTCTACCTTTATTGAAGATGATTTAGCAAATTCTGGGATTTTGAGTTCGTTAACTGATGGTCTGCGAGATAAGCAAGAAAAAGTAAGGAGGTCCTCCATGGCTGCTCTTGGTGAGCTACTGTTTTATATCTCCACTCAAAACGAGCATACAAAGGACGGAATTCCTACTGAATTTCTATCTCCATCCAAGGATAGTCGCGGAATTTCTGGTTGGCAGGTCATTTTGTCTGCATGGCATAAAAATAATTTTCTTATGTTCTTTTGTATGCCTCTAAATTACTAAAAGTTAACTTTTGAAGCAGGTTTCAAATACACAGATATCGTTGGTGACATCACTATTGCGGAAAGGAGAGGATGATCTTACTCAGCTCTATGCATTGAGGACAATAGAAAACATATGTAGTCAAGGGGCACAATGGGCAACACGTTTCACAAGCCAGGATGTTATTAAAAACCTGTGTTATATATTTAGGGCTCCGGGAAAGCAGGATAGCACAAAACTGACAGCTGGGTCTTGTTTGGTACGCCTAGTTCGTTTTAACCCTCCTAGCATTCAACCTGTCATAGATAAACTTCCTTTGAAGGATATTGCTTCAGTACTTATTAAAGGTAGCCAACGTGAACAACAAATTTGCTTAAACCTTATTAATATGGTCATGTTTAGCAGCCACATTGTTACGAACATGGGAAAGCATGTTCTTTCGTTGGTGGAAGAAAAGGGTCTTGTTCCATTTCTCATGTCTATTACTGAACAAGGTAGTGAAGTTCTAAAGGGAAAGGCTCTTGTTTTGGTGGGTCTGCTTTGTAAAAATGGTAGGAGATGGTTGGCTCATTTCTTTTCCAATGGAAGGTTACTCTCAATTGTGGACAGAATGGTGAAAGAAAAGGACAACTTTATGCAACAGTGCTTAGAAGCTTTCATCCATGTGATAGCATCCATTCTACCAAGTCTTCTGGAGGCTATAACAACTGATATTCAACAGATGATGGGAGGGAGACGCCACACTCAGATTGGAGGCCTCACCAGTCGAGCAGCGACCCCAAAAAACAATGTTAATTTATTTCCTGTCCTTTTTCATCTTCTTAGTAGTTCATCTTTCAAGCGCAAGATAGTCAATCTTCAGGTTCTTCAACAGTTGACAACTCTGATCAAGCTTGCAGAGACTCCCTTCCAGGTTAACAATTGCAATTTGAGCTTTTTGCTTCTTATTTCTACAATGATTGTTTGGATACCATTGTTTGATCTGGGGTTATTTGAATGACCAGGTGATTTTTTTCAAATAACCCCGTTTGATGTAGGTTTATAAAAATTAGGTTATTTGAGTAAAAAACATTAGAGTTTTAAATAACCCAAGATCAAAGAAACTCTAGGGGTATAAATATAATATTTTGGTTGATGATTTAATGATGAGTAGATTGTTAATGGGATATTGGGTTATAGTTAATAAACTGAATGAATATCATTCCAAAGTAAAAAAAGAAAAGAAAAGATATAATTGCAGGGGACAGAGCTGGTTGACAAGCAAACTGCATAACTGACCTAAAATTTTGGATTGAATTTCTGATCATAGGAAATATCATGACTAAACTGACTGTTACCATTTATTATTTTTTATGAAACTGCAGGGAAGGGATGATTTTCAGATAACCCTTCTACGTGTTCTTGAGTGCATCACAGGAGAACCATCTCTTATTCTTGATAGTCCTAAAGTTTATAGTCATGAGATTCTTCCTAGTCTGGCTGTTCTATATAAAGGAAACAAAGATGGGAATGCTCGGTTTTTGTGCCTCAAAATAATATTCGACGTGATGGATACCTTTCTGAACGAAACCTCAGAAGACGATAAACCTCAAGAACAATTGAAATCCATATCAAAAGATCACTTCCTTCCTCTATATCCCATGTTCATCGAGGACGAGGATCCGATTCCCATGTACGCCCAAAAGTTGCTTGTGATGCTCATTGAGTTTAATTACATCAAGATCCCAGACATCCTTAATCTGAAGATAATCTCCAAGTGTTTCGAATTTCTACTTGGCGATTTCTCTGCTGCAAATGTGAACAATATAATGCTCTGTCTTGCCTTAGCATCAGCTTCAGAACTGGAAAACAAGATATTATCGCAACTTAGAGTTGTTAGGAGGATCGGTAACCTCTTGGAATTCGCGTACGTGAAGGAAATGGAAGATTTCATCGAGCCAATTTTGAATCTTTGCAAGGCGTTTCTATTGCGTGCCGTTGGGAATGTTAAGGGTTTCGTGTATGATAAAGAACCGAGGCTGTTAAGCGATGGGTTTTTTTCGGACTGGGGAAGTGTAGTAGATCAGCAACAATGTATAAAAGATATAGTTGATTTCGGAGGGAATGTCGGTGTTTTGCTCGAGCTGTGCAAATCCAATGAGAAAAATGTATCGGATTTGGCTTCTGAATGTATAGTTTTGTTGATGAAAGTAGCTCCGAGGGAAGCTACAAATGGTTTTCTAACGAATCTACCGAAGGTTACATTGATTTTGGAGTCATGGGAAAAGGCGGTTATTGTTTCCGAGTTGGTTATAAACAGGATATTGCATTCGCTTGGGTATTCGTGTAGGCAATATTTATCGTATGCTATGATATTGTCGATATCTGTACCGGAGATTTTTAAGGTGGAATCGATTGTGTTTCAGATAAAGAATGCGGGATTGAAAGGTATTCATGATTCTGCATATAAGGCGAGTTTGGAGCTGCAAAGGTTGCCTCGTTGTGTTTGAAATATGCAGTTTTTTTTCTTCCACTGGGGCTCCGTTTGGCTCGTGTTCAGCATTAATGGCATGTCCTGCTCGGCTGGTAAGAGTCTATTATGCTATTACTTGTGTAATTTTGTGCCATAGCTGATGTGGGTTCATCTATTTTGAATTCAAGCATCTCATGTGCAGGATTTTTTCCAATCAAGTTTTGGTGTTTGCAATGTTTTTGTTATAGATTTCCAACCGTCGCAATAGATATTACCAAGGAATTTAGCTAAAATTAGTTCTGAGATAGATCCAGATTGTTTTCTTTGAAGTCAGTTAATGAAATATAATGTTTTTTTATATTATATATAGAAGGAAATCAACCAATTATATAATTATTTCAAACATATATATAAGTATATCCAAATGTTATATAAGTAATTGTTTTGTAAGATTATATAGTTAAGGTAGTTAAGATCCTCCTCCCTCCAATTTCAAATAATCCAAATAGGAAGGGTATAGAGAAAAGATGAAATTTCCATTACCGTCACTTGTCGTAAAATTATCCAAACTAGGATCAATCCCGATGTAACATATGTTAGGAGAGTGATCTGCCATATTAAGTCCATAATAATACATGTGGTCGAATATACTGTAGAAGTCCAACGATCTACATCCATAAACAAAAACAAAAGTGTGTCATTTCCATGATTCAGATTCTTAATTTTAAGGTTAGTTAATTAAGTAAGCACTTAATTACCTACTGCAACAAGGGTCGTCACCAGATCCATCACAAACAACCTCAATAATGTTAACTAAACAACCGTTTACAACTGTACAAATCCATACCTCTCTTGGGAAGTGACGACATGTCTCTTGATAATCTAAATAGGGGAAATTTGGAGGTAAATGAGGCACAATGTCACGTTCGCTTGTTACCCTTATTGTGTCGGGAACATGTTGGGTGTAGAATGTTGCGAATTAGCCATTTCCAATTCGTGGCATTCCATATTTATAAACTTTAATATTCTTAGCTTTACCTGTTATCTGTCAATTGAAATAATACAAAACTGTTTTTTTGCATGAAGGGTCAATCAACTAAAGACCCATTTTAATGCAGGATAAATGATTTTGTTACCTCGAGATCCAGTGCACAAAATGAAGCCATTGCTCCTCCCATTGAATTCCCAGTGATGAAAACATAATGTTTTCTCCATACAATTCATTCGCTTTCCTGACCGCATTTACAACAACAAGGTGTATGGTCGTGTCATGGTAAGCTGAATAAAATCCACGATGCACCTGAAGTAACAATAGCAAAGGTGTTTTTAAAGTAGATATTTTTTGAAATTGACAAATTGGTAAGAACATACCTTTGTTTCGGGCGTGTTTGGGTAATCTATATCAGACAGACACCAGTCTAGATCTGTGATCCAATTCTGTATGCTGATATATGCATAAGAGACTAATCCAAATTTAATCAAAAGGTTATTACCAACCTTCTTAATTGAGTTCCTCTGAATGCAATGATAACTACATTTACTCGACAATAAGATAAAACGAAGATTTAAGTGCAATTCTCAACCACCTCATAATAAATGATTTTTAAAATATTAATAAAATTTAATTAAAAACCAATATATGGATAACTAACTATAATATACAGAACTACACATTTGAATAAATTTTAAATTTATATCAAATTAACATCATTTATTTTATTTTTATTAAATGTAGATTTGAAGGATAATCAATCCAATTCTATCAATTCCAAACAAGGCTTTAAGACGATTAGGTATAATGAAGACTCAAGAGCCTAAATTATTCATCTAACAACATCATTAATTTGTCTAAACAATTATGCTATGAGATGTCTTTGTCATTCTCCTTTGCTTCTTTCCTACCAAAGTAATATTATAAACAAACAAAAAAAAAAAAATAGAGAAAAAGATTGATAAATTATATATTTTTAAATTGTATATATAAAATAATAAAATTTAATTTTGTTTTTATTTTCAAATAGTTATTTATAAGTTACTGTTTATAGTTTTAATCCTATAAAATTATTTTCTGAAAATGATCCTTATATATTAAAAATATAAGAATTTGTAGGTAGGAATGACAATTGGGCGGATCGGGTGGTGAATGTTTACCATATTTACTTCGGAGCCATCGTAGCTCTATTCAATTTTGGGATCTCCATGGGCACTTTTATATCATATTATTAAAAAAATAAAAATTTAATTAATAAAATTTTATAATTGATTTTCTTAATATTATATATATATATATATATATATTTATATATATATATATATATATATATATATATATATATATATATATATATATATATATATATATATATTGTAAAATACCATTATAAAGAAACCATCGTACTCCGTTCTGAGTTCCCCACGATCCACTTGGCATAACACCCGTTTAAACTCAAAACACTTTCAGATTGAGTCGAACCCTTGACCTTTTTGTCTCTTAAGCTAACTCTTACCACTAGGCTACCTTGGTAGAGTTATACTTAAATAATTATATTGGTGATGTTATATATTTAATTGTGTTTATATTGTTCGGGGTAGAATCGGGATTAAATTGGGGCGGAGTCGGACGGGGGACACAAGTACGAACAACTACCGGTAAAACCCAGGAAAAAACGCCCTGTTAATTCGGGTCGAAAATCATAGAACGGTTTATAATTGTCATCCCTACTCGTAGATACTCGAGAAAAACGATTAACTTCACGATCGACTCAATCAATTTTCCAAAACAAATATATTAAAACGTCATAATAATAACATTTATGATACTAATTGAACAATTAAGATTTTTGAAAATTTGACAATTTCTCTCAAAATTAGGATTATAACTCAAATATGTAGTGTTACCATACTAGCTGACTCAATTCAAACTTCTCATAAAGCATTCAAAGACTCGGACATCACCCAATGAATCTCAATCATACTCTATAAAAGAATCAAAATACTAGCTAACTTCTCGACAATACAAAATTAGTGATTTGTCATAATACAACTCACATATCATCCATGAGAATTTCACTATGAATATCGCTTAATTGAAAGACGTGTTTTAACCAACAAAAATATTAACAAAAGAATTACAAATACCATGAAGACTACAAGAGTTCGAATCCTTACACTTGAAAATACTTACATCCAATTTAAGGCAAAATAAACTAAATTACCCAAACTTTTTAAATAAAGTTTGACACATTTGTTCATTTATATAGTTATATTGAAATAAAGGGTTAGTTTAATTCAACTTATTCCAAGATTAGCTCTGCTAACTACTTACATGTTTTATAGTATCAAACTTATTTATTGAAAAGCTATGCAAGTTTAGTTTTAGGGCATTTGTAGCAGAATCCTTAAAATGTGTTATATCTCTATTATGAAGATAAATAATATAAAAGTTGTAAAAAAATGATTTATCAAATTCCCTATCCTTATAATTTTTTAGGGATGATGAAAGTGAATCTTTATATTTAGAGATTACTGTAGCATCCCTAAATAATAAAATAATATATTTTCTCTTTCTTGACTAACAATGATTATTTAAATATATATGAATAAGTAATTAAATGGTTGAGATGGTTGAAAAGTTGGTTGTTTTAATGAATATTTAAATGATATATGGATAAGGATAAGGAAGCTGATGTAGAATAATTTATATTTTGATTCTCTAAAATAGGGATATTATTATTTTATATTATTTTTAAGGATACAAGATAGGGAAGCTGGTACAAATGCCCTTATATATTCGCCATAAGTTTGTCAATAGAATTATTATAAGCTTGTTATGCAACTGTGTTTATAAGTTTAATAATATAAATTTATAATAATATTGTTATCAATTTGAAACATCTTCTTTTGAACTTTACAATTTGAAGCTCCTTATTGGGATCAATTGTAATTTGAGATCTCTTCTTTTGAGCTCATAATTTAAGGCTCTGCATTGTGAAGTTGCTACATAATGAGATTTTGCTTAACGGATATGGACGTCTATAAAAAAAAATTATATTAAGTGGCATTTATAATTAAAAGTTAATATTGACAAGTAATTCTAAATGTCACTTATTTCTTTTAATAAATGTCAATTCTTTAAAAATATATAAAAAAATAACTATTTAGTGAGTTTAAAACTTTAAGAAAATAAAAAGATTTCAATAATCATTTATAATTTTTGACCCTTTTTATAAAAAAATAAATAGTAAAAATATTTTATTTTGATATTTCATATGTTAAGTATTGAAGTTTATTCATAAGAAATATGTGAAAAGTTATCCATTTTCTTATATTGATATATTAAAATAAATTAGATCACCATTTAATTTTCAAATGTATCATTTTTGTTATTTTGTCAAACTTGCTTCTAAAAACAAGTTATGTGAGGTACTATTTTACATAACTACTACACAAAACATGAGTTTGTGTAAAATTTTGGTTTATTTATTGAATTGTCATGCAATAGTTGTGTTTATTATTTTAATAAAATTGTCATCTTGAGAATAATTTTTTTACATAGTTATATTCATTCCCCTCCATTATTATTATTATATTAATAAAATTTTGGATTGAATTTCAAATTACAGTGAATATCAAAATAAAACATTTCTAAACCGTCGGAAAATAAAATATATTTTTTTTTACTTCAACAAAGAGACGTTCTGGATCATCTTTGATTTAAAGTACCTAACTTTTAAGTATTTTCAACCTAGAGAAAATATTATATATATATATATATATATATGGGAAATTTATTGAAATGACCCTACTAAAAGGGCCTAAATACAAAAATAGACCCGCTTGATATAGTTTGCAAAAAGGGTTCTTTTGTCCTGCGAAAAGTCTGTATTGCCCCTCGCGCGATCAAATTATCGCTCGAAGACGAGAAATACTATTCACGCGTTTTCATCTAAAACGTGTGAGTTCATAAACGCATCTTAGATGAAATGCGTGAGTGACATTTCCCGTAAATGGAAAGTCAAGAAATGTCACTCACGCATTTCATCTAAAATGCGTTTATGAACTTACGCGTTTTAGATGAAAATGTGTGAATGACATTTCTCATCTTTCATCGTATATATAATTTTTTTGCCCTAATTAAAAAAAACCCATTCACGAATATCGACTCTCTCACTTTCCACTCCGACTTCCAACTTCATCTTTATAACTCTCCACTTTCCATTCCAACCTTGATCAACCTCGTTCAACATCATCGTTCGTCGTCCGTCTCTTCGATCATATATTCAGGTGAGTTTAGGGTTTAAGTTTAGGTTTAATCTTTAATGTTCTATTCGATCATATATTCTGCCGTTTATATTGATGGATATTGATGTATCCTTAACTTTTAGGGTTCATGTATCTTTTATTCGTTTATGTGTGTATATGTTGTTGTTTATCCAGTGTTCTTCACTAGGAGTGCAAACGAACCGAGCTGCCTCACGAGCTTTTCGAGCCGGCTCTATATATATTTGATTCGAGTTCAAATCTATCGAATTCGAGCCGAATTCAAATATGTTCGATAATATTTCGAGCCGAACTCGAACCCAAATTATTTAGTTCGATTGTTCACGAGCCGCTCACGATCTTTCATTTAATATTCATATATTTTTTATTTTTATTATATTATACATTAGGGAAGCTCTGAATCTACCGCGATTTCGTCCGTCAAACAGATCTTCTGCGGCGCCTTTCTCCAAATTTACCATCCCACCGATCGACTTTTGCCTCCTCACAGAAATGTTGTAATCTGGTTGTTCTGTCGAAGACTAGGCCGCTCGATCTTTAGACTTCTTCTAAGGTATGCATCTCTTTCTCTTCTTATACACATGTTACTTGTAATCTGGTTGTTCCGTCGAAGACTATATGTGATTTTTGGATGTTTGATCGACTTGCCGACGATTAATTTATAGGATTCTATACTGTTGAATTATATATATTGCTGGTTTTTCGATCCTTAGTATTGAGATAGACTTACTTTAGACAATGTTTGAATGTGGTATCATAATAATTTTTTGAATTTGGAAGTATTTTGTTTAATTGAAAATTAACCATAACACGATGAATACACTTTCATCTCTCAAGAACCTGAAATCTTAACATTATTTCGAGCTATGATTCGAAGTTGTTCGAATCAAGGTTCGAACAATTCAAATCGAACTTTACTTCGAATCGAGTTCGAGCCAAATTTTATTGAATTTTTGAACTTCGAATCGAATTCAAATACCATTCATAATTTTCGAGCTCGAATATCAATTTTTTTTTGTATTATTCAGTTTGATTCGGTTCGTTTGCACCCATATTCTTCACTCACGAGTATTATATCAGTGTTCTTATTCTGCATGCATGTATTTCTCGTTTATTCTTTCACGAGCATTGTACCTATATGTTGCTTTCACGAGCATTGTACTTTGACGGACAATTTGCTAATGAGATTTGAAAATGAAATCATGAATGTGATAAAGATTGTAACAAATGCCCGATTAAAGTGAAACAAAGAATGCAAACATATATAATTTTCGTGTATTTTTTGATGTTGCTTACTTGAGTTGTTATGTTCAAGTTTAGGGAATTATAATTTTCTAGAGTTGCTTACTCCAATGTTGTTCCTTGTTTTGTAGATGGATTCCACTATAATTCCTGAGTTTGTTGGGAGGATCTCATGGAAAACCAATATCTCAAACATTGTCACCAAGTTTGCTTCAATGAATTTAATGGAAAGGGTAGAGCAAACCCAATTCCGATTCTTATTTAAAGGACCCACGTTACTGCGGTTCTCAGGAACGATAATACACCAAATGCTCCTCAGGAAGAACAACTCAAATTCTATGGAGATGAAGGTCCTTGTGAATGGAGAGAAGCTGTGCTTCGGGATGAAGGAGTTTGCATTGGTCACAGGTCTCAATTTTGGGAGATTCCCTGCGGTGAAAACCATTTTCAATCAAGTTGAAGAATGTCCACCTTTGGTTGTTAAATATTTTAAAAGTAATCAACTTGTTAAAACAATCGACCTTCATTCAAAATTCGTGTCCTGCTTTAATAAGGAAGATGCATGGAAATTGGGGCTAGTATACATGGTTTGCCAATATCTCTTCGCCCTTCACCCAAAGAGGATAGTAAATATCAAACTCCTCAGCATGGTCGAGGACATCGACACTTTCCTCAAATTTCATGGGGAAAGTTGTCCTTTAGAGCAACCATAAAGGGTTTGAACAATGACATTGGTCGCTACAGGTTGCTATATTTGGATAATAAGAAAACCATGGGGAAGAAGAACAAAGACAAGAATGTCGATATTTCTTATACCGTATATGGGTTCTCACTAGCCTTACAAGTGTGGACCTATGAGGTTATCTAAACGTTTGTCCCCAAACTTGCAAGAAATACGATGCTTCAAGCGCAAAAGCCTGTCTTCCCAAGGATAATACAGTACAAATCCAACAGGAAGAGCACCGCCTCTGATCTTCACACTGCTCTGCAAGGAAAGATTGTCAAGAAGATGGAATTGTATGAAGACGAGAAGATCTTATATGCTGGGGAGGACTTTGAAGATATGTGAGGTAATGTTTATGATGTCTTTTTTGAACTTGATTGTAGAAAAGGAAATTTGGAGATATTGAAGATATATAGTTCCTCCTAAACCTGACATGAGAGAGAGAAGACAAATTACTCCTATCAAACCTTCCACGAGTAGAAGAACCCGCAACCCTACCCCCAACACCAGCAACTCTTATTCTGTCGAGAGCGCCACAAGTAGAAAAGATGATGATTCCTCTCAAATGACTCCAACAACAACAACTCCTTAGGATAGATGTAGATTGGATCAACTTACGAATGAGCTAAATGAACTAAAAATTGAAATAAATCTCATAGAAGAGATGTTAAACCAACTATAAGAACAATTTGACATATTATCAGCCACACTATGACCAATTTGATGCTGATTCTGATGATGCTGATAAGCCAGAAGGCCATTCTTTTGATGAATCCTTTTATGAGTACTATTGGGGTAAGGAAGATAGACAAATGCTCACGTGGAGCATTGTTGATGACATTTACTTCCCCCTCAACCTCGATCTCAAGCACTAGGTACTGTGTGTTCTGCAGTTGAAAGAATGGAGAATTGATGTTTATGATTGCGATCAGTCAATTTTTCAATGACGACAATTTTGCATAATTCATGATACCCATGTGTCAAATGTTGTCGCCCTTCCTTCATAAAGCAATGTATGAAGTTCAAATGTCCAGATATCCTAACATGACATTGGAGACTTTAACATTTCGTAGAATCTCACATCCAGAAGTACCAAACAATCAACAAGTGGAGACTATGCCATTTTTGTATTAATGTATATAGAGTACCTGACTGCTAAACTTGGTCTAGAAAATTGCATATCAGATAATATGAAATTTTATAAAGAAAAGTGGGGAGTCAGGTTGTTCCACCAAATTTTAGAGCCATGAAGTTGTAATATGTTGAAACAATTCACATTATTGTTGTAACATGTTGTGTAATACTAAATATTGTTTATCATCATTAGTTATGTAATACTGTTATTTATTTCAGATTGTTGAACAAACAGTGACTCACGCATATTACAATATGTGTGAGTCATGTTGTAATATGCATGAGTCATAACTCACGCATATTACAATGACTCACGCATATTGTAATATGCGTGAGTTATGACTCATTCATATTACAACATGACTCACGCATATTATAATATGCGTGAGTTATGACTCATGCATATTACAATATGACTCACGCATATTGTAATATGCGTGAGTTATGACTCACGCATATTATAACATGACTCACGCATATTATAATATGCGTGAGTTATGACTCATGCATATTACAACATGACTTACACATATTGTAATATGTGTGAGTTATGACTCATACATATTACAACATGACTCACACATATTGTAATATGCGTGAGTTATGACTCATGCATATTACAACATGACTCACTCATATTACAACATGATTCACGCATATTGTAATATACGTGAGTATGATACACCATACTACAACTTCGGTTTACTTGTCCCCCTTCGATTTTGGTGACATGTTTGCTTACTTTATTGTATTTTATTAGACTTTAATCTCGAAATGATTAGCAAGAGTCATAATATATATGACTCACCCATATTGTAATATGCGTGAGTTATGATACAACTTAACTCAAACATGTTGAAATAAATAACATTATAAGTCAATACAAAATTATTCATACAATACAACATTGAAGTAAACTTAGAACATTATTCATACAACAGTAAACTTAGAATAGCTGCTGAGATCATGGTTGATGTTATTGCTGAGATAATGGTTGATGCTGCTATTGAGATGCTACTCTTGTAGTAGATGGTGCATGCATCACTGATTTGCATGTTACCCTGTCATGACCCTAATCACCACATGAGTTGCATCATCTTCAGACCTTACGAGTCTCACCTTGGGATGACCTACGATTTGTTGTCGGCCGCCCTTTCTTAACCTTAATAGGTGGTTTTAGACAGACGTGTTGTTTGATAATTTCCGGAATATCCCATTCTTTTTCATCACCAACAGGATAACACGTCTCTGAATTTGCATTCAACCACATTTCAGTTGAGTAATACCTAAAAAAGTTAACGATTAAACATGTGAGAAATTAGTTAGATAACGATTAAGAATGCAATTGTTACCTTGAGCAGAAATCATAGGGATCCAATTTTCGTGTACGGGCAGCAACTAGGGCATGAGTACAAGGAAGACCAGATACATCAAATACCCTACAACTACAATTCATTTCGTGTAAGTTAATTTTAAAATGAGATTCACCGTCATGCACATAAAACTCGAATCGTTTAATCGTCATGCACATATATAGTTTGGTTTTTTCAGCTTGCTCACGTAAGAATTTTTCATAATATTGAGATAAACTTTCTTTGTGATTATCCGCTTTTTCTCTTCTATTATGACACCATTCCTGTATTGTGAATCTTAAACATTCAGTTAAGGTTGATATGAGATACTTTTTAGCTTCCTTGCTCTGACTATTAAAGCTGTCATCGTGATTACTTGTCATTTGATTGTATCGTTTACCGGGGAAAAAGGCACGATTCCATCTTTCAATACAATATTTGCCAAATACACAGCTATACGAGGGTCCTTAATCCTGATCTTGTCAAAAAACCAATTAAACATTGGGACGGTGTATGCACGAGAAGCCAATTCAAATTCTGCGTGGTAGTGATCATTTTTAAATTTGGTCATTATATTCATCTTGATATGATATGTGCATGCACCGTTATATACTTTTGGAAAAACTGAGCACAATGCATCTAAAACGCGTTTATAAACTCACGCGTTTTAGAAAAAAACACGTGAATGATATTTCTCGTCTTCGAGTAGTAAATTAATCGCTCACAGGATAAAATGGCCTTTTTGTCTGCTGTATCAAGCGGGTCTATTTTTTGTATTTAGGCTTTTAATAGGGCCGTCTCATCAAATTTCCCTTTGAATGTGGGCTTTCTTTTATTTTTATTGTTTCTTTAATTAATACCATGGTAGGCCCAATTCCCACCATCTATCAATTCTCACCATCTATGGATAAACTTTTGCATTTATTACAAGTATGGTAATATATATTAAAATATATATTATATTTTCATATTAATTGGTTTTTGGAATTATAGATGATTTAAAGATAAACTCAGTTAACTAAAAATTATTTTTTTTTAACACAATCTCATAGCATATATATATATATATATAATTAGAAATGACAATTTTAATTTGCCATTTGTTCAGGATGTTTTGTTTTTGTTTTAATTAGTAATTAATCGGAGATGGTATTTGTATCATCACCACGATTACGCATGAACACATTTAAATATATATATATAACATCACAAATATATTTACGTACCACGATTTTGATATGTTTATTAATCGTGCTAAATAGATTGACTTAAATAATTTTTTTTGATTAAATAAAAATTTGTGAGCACAATTTTATATATATATATATAATCCACATTTAACATGTTTTAAATTAATTTCAAAATTATTAATTAAATAAAATAAAAAATTTGTTAATAAATATATTATTTTATTTTTAATTACATATAATATAACATAAACATATTTTAATGAATGTAATTAATATTTTTTTACTCATTTATTTATTTATTTTTATTGTAAATAATCTACTCCATATAGGAAGGTATTGAAACCTAATACGATTTCTTTTACCAACTTACAAAAAATGCTGAATTATTTGTAATTATTATTTCTTAAAATAATTGTTTTTGAAAAAGGTACTTCGTAGAATAATTATATATGTACTAATTTGAAGATAGTTTAAATAATTTATTTGATTTTTAATTATTAATATATATATATATTTTTTGCTATGTATTTATACTGTTTTTTTTAATATTGATTATAAATTTTGATATAAGATAAGCTACATATAAAATGTATTATACATATTTCCTAAAATTATGTAAATATTTAAGTCATTTGACTAGATTAGATGATTATTTCCTAAAATTATGTAAATATTAGTATTTGTCCTAGAATGATGTAAATATAATTTAATAAATAAATTATATCATTATCTTCTCAACTATATATATATCATATTACCATGTATACAAACGTATCCAAACCATACTAGAATTAAAAGAGTTATTACAATGAAGAATGCTCAATTTCAATTGAATAACACAATGAGAAGAGGTTTTTGTTACTCTTAAATATGTTATTATCTACACTTTTTTCTCTTTTTTGAATGAAATTATACTGAGAATTTCGTTGATAAATTGAAACAGGCAATTCAACAACATCCAAAGATTATCCATCGGAAAAGATGAGAACCATTGCTGTTTGCGTCACAGTAGTATCTTTTTGCATTTTATGTTCGTTAAAAGATGACAATAGATTAGACCCTAAGACCGGAGTTCCTAAGTTATTCATAGAGAATGACCAATATATTTACAAGTTCTTGTACGAAATCTTCATCTACTGCTTAAGGTTTGCACTTATCTACTCTTTATTAGGTTTGTTGATAATCGAAGAAAAGCCAAAATCTGCAAGATTTTTCTATAATGTATCTTTCATTTCAGCAACTGGAGCTATTCTTATCTTTATATGTATTTGTTCTCAACTTGCAACAATATTTGGCAAAGAAGGTTATATGTGTTTAGGGTTCCTGTTTGCTTTTTGTTTTTGTTTTTGTTTTGGTGTAATGACATGTTAATTAGTTTTATAAAGTTTAGTTTTCCTCCCTTAATTCCTAATAATAAAGTTTAATTAAACTTTGTGATGTTCTTTTTACTTTCTCTCTTATATCTTTTCTTTTATATAAGATAATAATAATAAGTAATTATTTTATACTATTTATTTATATATTTAGAAATTCAAATTGATATAATTTATAATTCAATTTATAAAAAACAAATTTAAGATTCAGCCATAAAATATTTACAAAATTAATAGAAAATATTAATAAAAATCAAATAGCATTTAAAAAAATGGGTGACGAAAATGGAAATGACCCTTCCTAATTATTTTTTAAAATATTGATTATAAATTTTGATATGAGATAAATATATAAAAAGTATTAATATATATTTCTTAAAATTATGTACCTAGGTTTTTATCGCATAGATTGGAAATTGCAGATAGCTAGAGTATTCATATTTTAATTTGTATTTTTTTTATTAATATTTTTTTACCTATAGTACATTTATCAATATTGAACCATATTGATAAAAAATTAAAAATACAAGATAAAAAAATAAAAATTAACCACAAATATATATATATATATTTTTTTTATCATAGGCGCAAAATTAATTAATAAATAATATTGAAAAATACCTTTAGAATAAGATATAATTTCAAAAATTCTTTTGAAATACGGTAAAATTTTGGAAAATACCTGTAAATCCAAACATACATGTGTAAAAAAAAATGTATTCCAATAATTATTAATATAAATAAGGATTACCTCTTTCATTTTTTATTTTATTTTAAGAAATCATCATTACCTTGTATCACTATCACATTGTCTTCAATGTAATTATTACATTCTCTCCCTACATCAATTTTTTGTTTTTTTTTTTTGTCTTTGGTTTAATTTTGAATGATATATAGATTGGTTCTATTATAAATTTATAGTGTTTTAAAACAAAATTGTGTGAAAGAATCTTGTGTATTCTTAATTCTTTGACTTGAATCTTGATTAAGCTAGCAAGTCATCTAATGAATAAAATTAATTAATTAATTAATGGGGCATCAACTTTATTATATTCTTCCAAAATATAATAAAGAGAAGTGAGAGTACTTAACGAGAGGAAGAATCGGGAATGGAAGAGATGAGAGAGAGATTTTAGAATGAAAGTAATTTGGGTGAATGACTCAAGAAAAAATTTAGGGTTTATAATATCTATTTATTTGTTTATTTATTTAAAACAAGCTATTAGCGAGTTATTCGAACAACAAATATAAAACTCGAACTCGAGCTCGATTTTATAATCGAGCTATTCGAACTCGACTTCAGCTCGGTCAAATCGAGTTCGAGTCAAACTTTGACCGATCTACTCACGAGCAGCTTGACTCGTTTACACCCTACTTACGACAATGAGTACATATAAATTTGGAACGATCCACTCGAAGAGTAGTTGTATTGGGGGACTCCAAGGCTAAGAGCCGACATATCTGCCCCCTGTCGCTCCTGCAACGCCTTCAACCTCAGAGCTTCTTCATCACCAATCCTACTGTAAACAATATCCAAAGATGGAAGATGGATCCTGATTTAAAAGATTAGTAACTGAGCAGTCTTCCTAATCTCCATCTGCTGTTTATGAAGATTACATGTACAATTCCCACAATTACACAATGGCAAAGGCGTAAGATTGTGAAATTCTTTCCAAATAGGTTGTAATTTACCCATTTACTCCTTGACCGACGTAGGCGTAAGGCATAGTCAATAAGATTTTTTTATAATCTATTTTTGCGAATGTATAAATTATTTGATGCTATAAAACCTAGTTATCCTCCCTTACTTTTTAATTTATTACTGTTTTGTTTCTCTTCTATTAAGTTTAAGACTTATCTTTTTCTTATATAAGATACGGCTTAACTATTTTCTTTTATTTTTATGATACGACTTAACCTATCCTAACAAAATAGAGTAATTAATGTTATAGTAAACATTCTTTCATTATTTTACTAAATAAATAACTATTTATTTACATATAATATTTTATTTATTTATTTATAAATTTAAATTTATAATTAAAATTAACTCAATTTATAAAAATAAACAACACTTTAATATTAAACAAAATATTTATTTATTTATATTTATAGAAAATACACATTCAACCATATAAATAATTACAATTAATACAAATGTTTTATAAAAATAAAAATGAATAAATACATGTACAAAATAATAATAAAAAATTGGGTCAAAAAATTCAACATGACCCTTGATATCGTCATTTTTTCCATTCAAATCGATATCTGTAATTAATACTGCTTCCGAATATTTATAGTTTTCAGATATTCACGATTTATTTGTCTTTTTCAATTCATTCTACTTAAATAAAAAAAAATGCTAAAAAAAATCTAATGGTTGTTCTTGAGCTTTAAAAATCGCACCCAAAAAATATTCCCAGCTTCTAAATGCTATATGGAATATTTTGAAATTATCTCCAAGCGATTTGATGAAAGTTTGATTAAACCAAAAAATTACTAAAACTATCTAGTTTAAGTTTTTTAAATATGTTGAGTTCTAACAAGTCTAATAAAGTTTTCTATAAGTTCTAAATTTGATTTGGGATCAAAAGTCTCGAAATTCATATTTCCGACGATGAGTTTGGTTTGCCGTCAACGATCCAATGACCCTATTACAGGAATAATGACGACTTTGTGTTAATCTACAAATGTTCTTCATGATAAAAGGAAGTTCTATGTGCATGAGGATGATAATGAGGCAGTTTAGAGTCGAATTACCATCCCGCCTAAAATCTACGAATCCCGCCTCTAACCCTACCCCAATTCCTGACATAAATTTTAAATATAAACCATCTCCACTTCGATCGGGGACAGAGTTACCCCGCGAAATATAAACCATCTTCACCCCGATCGGGGACAGAGTTACTCAATTACCCGCGGTGCACCGAAAACCAAAAAAATAGTTTTAACTTAAAATAAAATATTCCATATAATCCCCTCTTCTAGCCTAGTGGTAACAAGAGGTGGATATTCCCCAGGCCTCTATGAGGTCCTGGGTTCGAGCCCGTCAGGCGGCAAGTTCTGCGCCTGGTTAATTGGTTAAGTATGTTTGCGGGCTATGTACTTAACCCGCGGGGATTAGTCGCACTCCATAGGAGCAGCGGAACCCAGCGTTCTCAAAAAAAAAAAAATATTCCATATAATTATAATAATTCAACGGTCTCATAATTCAAATTAATAAACATATATATCTCGGGAATTGCTGCAAAATTTATAAGAATTAATTATAATAACACGGCCTATTTCCACAGAACGCAAACGCACCGGTCACATCCTTAAATATATATATATATATATATATATAAGGAACAAAAGATATTGATAAAAGGAAGAAATTTCTTACCTTACTTCTTCTTCAATGTTTTTTTTTCACTGCTTTTTTAAAAATGGGCAAGCAAGTTTAGTTATATACCCTTATCTTAGGGCTCATTTGATTTTGGTTTTTTTTTACCTCAACATTAAAGAACCTTATCTTGCGCATGTGACTAACAACATCAACATATGCAAAAATAGTTTCTTCTTTCTTTTTTTTATTTTTATTTTATTTGGGATCACATGAGAACACATTTGTAATTGTCAAATTATCAACAACCTTCTATTTAAATGCCAATGTCACATCTTAAATATCCCTCAATAATGTAATATTGATCACACAAATTTACAACTTTTACATATTTATAAGTTTCAAATTACAAAATATAAATAAGAAGTTAAATAAAAGCACATATGGAAAAATTAATTTATAAGTTAAAATTTATTTTAAAACCCTATAAGATACAAATATTATAAATATTTAAAAAAAAAATAAGAAAGATGAGTTTAAAAACTCAATAAATTTAATATTTAAATTTATTTTATTTGTAGAAAAATAAAATATAAACATCAAATACAACTTATCATTCATAAAAATTGAAGAAAAATTTCATCAAAAAAGTAAAATAAAACTAAGTATACCTTTAGATAAAACTATGTATATCTACGGACAAATCATAGTTTTGACCTGTGATAAAATTTACCGCTTCTTATTTTAAATAAAAAAAAATTATAACATCATTTGTTAAAGTTAGATAAAACGATTGGTTTAATGTTAAAACACTTATTTTATTTGAAGAAAAATAAAATATAAACATCAATTACAACTTATCATTCATGGAAACTAAAAAAATTTCAAAAAAAAGTGAAATAAAACAAATTATGCTTTCAGATAAAACTAAATATACCTATAAAACTATGTATAACTTCGGATAAAACATTGTTTTGAACTGGTTGGTGACTTATTGAACTTTTTTTTTTAAATAAAAATTTATAACATAAATTGTTAAAGCTAGATAAAAAACGATTAATTTAATGTTGAAATACTTATTTTATTTGTAGAAGACGGAAAATAAACATCAAATACGATTTTTTATTCATTTTAAAACTGAAAATTTTCAATAAAAAGTGAAATAAAACTAATTATGTTTTTAGATAAAACTAAGTATATATATTCGGATAAAATATTGTTTTGACCGGTAATAAAATTTATTGCATTGTTTTATGAATAAAAGATCATAACCTAAGTTGTTAAAATCATATACAACGACTGGTTTAATGTTAACATACTTATTTTATTTGTAGAAAAATAAAATATAAACATCAATTAAAACTTATCATTCATGAAAACTGAAAAAATTTCAGCAAAGAGTGAAATAAAACAAATTATGATTTCAGATAAAACTAAATTTACCTTCAGATAAAATATTGTTTTGAACTATTAGTTGACTTACTGAACTTTTTTTAAATTAAAATGTTGTAAAAAAAACTGTTATAAAACGATTGATTTAATGTTAAAATACTTATTTTATTTGTAGAGAAATGAAATATAAACATTAAATACAACTTTTCATTCATGAAAACTAAAATAAAATTACAGCAAAAGTGAAATAAAACTAATTATGATTTCAAATAAAACTAAGTATACATTAAGATAAAACAACATACGCATTCACATAAAAGCATTATTTTGCACTGTTTAACAACTTAGTGAACATTTATAAAAATAATAGTTTATAACAGAAGTTGCTAAAATCAAATAAAACGATTGGTTTAATGTTGAAATACTTATTTTATTTGTAGAAAAAATAAAATATAAAACTTCGAACTGAAAAATAATCAACAAAAAGTGAAATAAAACTAAATATACATTCAGACAAAACTATATATACATTTTGATAAAGCATAGTTTTGAATTGTTTGACGACTTAATGAACATTTTTAAAAATAAAAATTTATAACATAAGTGGTTTCAGTCAGATAAAACAATTAATTTAAGGTTAGAAATACTTATTTTATTTGTAAAAAAATGAAATATAAACATTAAATACGAGTTTTTATTAATGAAAATTGAAAAAAATTAATAAAAAGTGAAATAAAACTAAGTATACCTTTAGATAAAACTATTTATATTTTCGGATAAATCATAATTTTGACTTGTAATGAGATTTACTACTTTGTTTTAAAAATAAAAATTATAACCCAAGTTATTAAAGTCATATAAAATGATTGATTTAATGTTGAAATATTTATTTATTTTTTTGTAGAAAAATAAATATAAACATCAAATATAACTTATCATTCATAAAAACTGAAGAAAAAATTCAGTAAAAAGTGAAATAAAACTAATTTTATTTTCGAATAAAACTAAGTATACATTCGGATAAAACATTGATTTGATCTGTAATAAAATTTACATCTTTATTTTAAAAATAAAAAATTATAACATAAGTTGTTAAAATTAGATAAAATGAATGGTTTAATGTTAAAATACTTATTTTATTTGTAAAAAAATAAAATATAAACATTAATTACAACTTATCATTCATTAAAATTGATTTTTTTTTAGCAAAATGTGAAATAAAACAAATTATGCTTTCAGATAAAACTAAGCATGCATTCCTTCGGATAAAGCATTTTTTGAACGGTTTGGTTTGGTGACTTACTGAATTTTTTAAAAATAAAAATTTATAAATGAAATTGTTAAAGTCAGATAAAACGATTGATTTAATGTTGAAATACTTATTTTATTTGTAGAAAAATGAAATATAAACATTAAATATAACCATTCATTCATCAAAACTAAAAAACAATAAGATATACAACACTTATTAAATTATTTTATTCGTCTTTGTATTTTTTTTTCTATTTAATGAAATATATAAAATAAAATAAATATTTCTTAAATTTGAAGTTGCCAAACAAGTTGAACGCTAAATTGTCCTCAAACAAGAGCTAAACATATGATGACGTAACAATTTAATATATTTTGCACCAATTCAATTCTAATCATTTACATATTTAGATTTTTAATTAAAGTATTTAAAAGTGATCAAATTTTCGGAATTTGATAGTTATTTTTTAATTTTAGACAGCATTGTTTATCAATTATTCAATAAGAATAAATTAAATTTACATTCCAACTATTATTTGGTATAGATTTTATGTACTCTTGATTAGTTTAACTCACTCTAATCAAATGGTTTTATTTTATGGCATCAGGACTGATCAGTCTGGTCAAAGGCAAAACAAAACATAAGAAGTTTTTAACATAGCAAAACAAATATGACAAAATTATCCCTCAATGATGTAATATTCATCACACACATTTACAGCTTTTACATATTTATAAGCTTCAAATTACAAAATATAAATAAGAAATTAAATAAAAGCACATGTGGCAAAATTAATTTATAAGTTAAAATTTATTTTAAAACACTATAAGATACAAATATTATAAATATTTAAAAAAAATAAGAAAGATGAGTTTAAACGCTCAATAAATTTAATATTTAAATTTATTTTATTTGTAGAAAAATAAAATATAAACATAAAATACAACCTATCATTCATAAAAACTGAAGAAAAATTTCAACAAAAAAGTAAAATAAAACTAAGTATACCTTTAGATAAAACTATGTATATCTACGGACAAATCATATTTTTGACCTGTGATAAATTTACCGTTTCTTTTTTTAAAAAAAAAATATAACATAATTTGTTAAAGTTAGATAAAACGATTGGTTTAATGTTAAAACACTTATTTTATTTGAAGAAAAATAAAATATAAACATCAATAACAACTTATCCTTCATGGAAACTGAAAAAATTTCAACAAAAAGTGAAATAAAACAAATTATGCTTTCAGATAAAACTAAATATACTTATAAAACTATGTATAACTTCGGATAAAACATTGTTTTGAACTGGTTGGTGACTTATTGAACTTTTTTTTAAATAAAAATTTATAACATAAATTGTTAAAGCTAGATAAAAAACGATTAATTGAATGTTGAAATACTTATTTTATTTGTAGAAGAATGAAAATAAACATCAATACGACTTATTATTCATTTTAAAACTGAAAATTTTCAATAAAAAGTGAAATAAAACAAATTTTTATCGTCTCTTTTCTCTCTGATCTTAACGAAAATGGCTTCTTTCGCGCCAAAATCTCTTCAAGTGAGCTTCAAATTCGTGTCTACGGTACCCATTCCTGGAGTGATTCAGGTCCTTGAATCACTAAAGCGTTCTGGGCTGAAGGAGTTTCTTCGCCCTCACGATGCCTATCATGATCAGGCTATCCGTGAGTTCTTCGCATCTGTTGTGTTTCTAGACAGCGAATGCGTGAATGCAACCATTCTAGGAGAAGAAATCTATTTCAACGAAGAGTTCTTCGGGGAGTTTTTTGGTCTTCCATCGGAAGGAATCCATGTGTTTCCTCCCTCTTCGTTCGAAACCATGTCTGAGATGATGCCAGTTTTCAAAGATGTAATCCCTAATCTTTCTTCTCTGTCCGGTAAACACAGAGATTTGAAAGTCGAATTTCTTATTCTAAAAGATATCATCTCAAAATCTCTTCTTGCAAGAGATATCCCTCACTCAAATAGCTCCGAAATCTTCGACATAATGGTGGCCTGGCCATCACCAAAGGTGTACCATCAACTGGACAAGGTTTCTGTTCGTTAATCTCGTTAAAATGATTTGTTCTCGAAAGAGATATTTTGGATATGACGGTCCCCTCGGGTCCTTGTTATACTGTCTTACTAAAGTTCTTGGTCGGGATGCCTTTATTCATCCTTCTGTGCTGGATAGACAAAATGTTTTCGACTACGTCCATAAAATGCTTAGGATTCGGTTGAAGAAAAGAAACAGAGACGGGTCTTCCTCTTCTCGAACCTAGACTTAGAGCCTTCCCTTGTCCTCCTTCCTAGAAGAAAAATAAGAAGATTAGTTTTCTAAGGAAGAAAAATGTATTTCTGTTAATTGTAATGTTAGTTTAATGCCTTGTATTGAACTCATTTTATTACTTGATTTTGAAGAGTACTGTGTTTAAACGTGTTCTTTATTATGTTATGTAATAAAATGTATTGGTCTTCCATCGGAAGGAATCCATGTGTTTCCTCCCTCTTCGTTCGAAACCATGTCTGAGATGATGCCGGTTTTCAAAGATGTAATCCCTAATCTTTCTTCTCTATCCGGTAAACGCATAGATTTGAAAGTGGAATTTCTTATTCTAAAAGATATCATCTCAAAATCTCTTCTTGCAAGAGATATCCCTCACTCAATTAGCTCCGAAATCTTCGACATAATGGTGGCCTGACCATCACCAAAGGTGTACCATCAACTGGACAAGGTTTCTGTTCGGTAATCTCGTTAAAATGATCTGTTCTCGAAAGAGATATTTTGGATATGACGGTCCCCCCGGGTCCTTGTTATGCTGTCTTACTGAAGTTCTTGGTCGGGATGCCTTTATTTATCCTTCTGTGCTGGATAGACAAAAGGTTTTCGACTACGTCCATAAAATGCATAGGATTCGGTTGAAGAAAAGAAATAGAGACGGGTCTTCCTCTTCTCGAACCTAGACTCAGAGCCTTCCCTTGTCCTCCTTCCTAGAAGAAAAATAGGAAGATTAGTTTTCTTAGGAAGAAAAATATCTTTCTGTTAATTGTAATGTTAGTTTAATGCCTTGTATTGAACTAATTTAATTACTTGATTTTGAAGAGTACTGTGTTTAAACGTGATCTTTATTATGTTATGTAATGAAATGTATTGGTCTTCCATCGGAAGGAATCCATGTGTTTCCTCCCTTTTCGTTCGAAACCATGTTTGAGATGATGCCGGTTTTCACAGATGTAATCCCTAATCTTTCTTCTCTATCCGGTAAACGCAGAGATTTGAAAGTCGAATTTCTTATTCTAAAAGATATCATCTCAAAATCTCTTCTTGCAAGAGATATCCCTCACTCAAATTGCTCCGAAATCTTCGACATAATGGTGGCCTGGCCATCACCAAAGGTGTACCATCAACTGGACAAGGTTTCTGTTCGTTAATCTCGTTAAAATGATTTGTTCTCGAAAGAGATATTTTGGATATGACGGTCCCCTTGGGTCTTTGTTATACTGTCTTACTAAAGTTCTTGGTCGGGATGCCTTTATTCATCCTTCTGTGCTAGATAGACAAAAGATTTTCGACTACGTCCATAAAATGCATAGGATTCGGTTGAAGAAAAGAAATAGAGACGGGTCTTACTCTTCTCGAACCTAGACTCAGAGGCTTCCCTTGTCCTCTTTCCTAGAAGAAAAATAGGAAGATTAGTTTTCTTAGGAAGAAAAATATCTTTCTGTTAATTGTAATGTTAGTTTAATGTCTTGTATTGAACTAATTTAATTAGTTGATTTTGAAGAGTACTGTGGTTAAACGTGATCTTTATTATGTTATGTAATGAAATGTATTGGTCTTCCATCGGAAGGAATCCATGTGTTTCCTCCCTTTTCGTTCGAAACCATGTTTGAGATGATGCCGGTTTTCACAGATGTAATCCCTAATCTTTCTTCTCTATCCGGTAAACGCAGAGATTTGAAAGTCGAATTTCTTATTCTAAAAGATATCATCTCAAAATCTCTTCTTGCAAGAGATATCCCTCACTCAAATTGCTCCGAAATCTTCGACATAATGGTGGTCTGGCCATCACCAAAGGTGTACCATCAACTAGACAAGGTTTCTGTTCGTTAATCTCGTTAAAATGATTTGTTCTCGAAAGAGATATTTTGGATATGACGGTCCCCTCGGGTCTTTGATATACTGTCTTACTAAAGTTATTGGTCGGGATGCCTTTATTCATCCTTCTGTGCTAGATAGACAAAAGATTTTCGACTACGTCCATAAAATGCATAGGATTCGGTTGAAGAAAAGAAATAGAGACGGGTCTTACTCTTCTCGAACCTAGACTCAGAGGCTTCCCTTGTCCTCTTTCCTAGAAGAAAAATAGGAAGATTAGTTTTCTTAGGAAGAAAAATATCTTTCTGTTAATTGTAATGTTAGTTTAATGTCTTGTATTGAACTAATTTAATTAGTTGATTTTGAAGAGTACTGTGGTTAAACGTGATCTTTATTATGTTATGTAATGAAATGTATTGGTCTTCCATCGGAAGGAATCCATGTGTTTCCTCCCTCTTCGTTCGAAACCATGTCTGAGATGATGCCGGTTTTCACAGATGTAATCCCTAATCTTTCTTCTCTATCTGGTAAACGCAGAGATTTGAAAGTCGAATTTCTTATTCTAAAAGATATCATCTCAAAATCTCTTCTTGCAAGAGATATCCCTCACTCAAATTGCTCCGAAATCTTCGACATAATGGTGGCCTGGCCATCACCAAAGGTGTACCATCAACTGAACAAGGTTTCTGTTCGTTAATCTCGTTAAAATAATTTGTTCTCGAAAGAGATATTTTGGATATGACGGTCCCCTCGGGTCCTTGTTATACTGTCTTACTAAAGTTCTTGGTCGGGATGCCTTCATTCATCCTTCTGTGCTGGATAGACAAAATGTTTTCGACTACGTCCATAAAAGGCATAGGATTCGGTTGAAGAAAAGAAACAGAGACGGGTCTTCCTCTTCTCGAACCTAGACTCAGAGCCTTCCTTTGTCCTCCTTCCTAGAAGAAAAATAAAAAGATTAGTTTTCTTAGGAAGAAAAATGTCTTTCTGTTAATTGTAATGTTAGTTTAATGCCTTGTATTGAACTCATTTTATTAGTTGATTTTGAAGAGTACTGTGTTTAAACGTGTTCTTTATTATGTTATGTAATAAAATGTATTGGTCTTCCATCGGAAGGAATCCATGTGTTTCCTCCCTCTTCGTTCGAAACCATGTCTGAGATGATGCCGATTTTCAAAGATGTAATCCCTAATCTTTCTTCTCTATCCGGTAAATGCAGAGATTTGAAAGTGGAATTTCTTATTCTAAAAGATATCATCTCAAAATCTCTTCTTGCAAGAGATATCCCTCACTCAATTAGCTCCGAAATCTTCGACATAATGGTGGCCTGACCATCACCAAAGGTGTACCATAACTGGACAAGGTTTCTGTTCGGTAATCTCGTTAAAATGATCTATTCTCGAAAGAGATATTTTGGATATGACGGTCCCCCCGGGTCCTTGTTATGCTGTCTTACTGAAGTTCTTGGTCGGGATGCCTTTATTCATCCTTCTGTGCTGGATAGACAAAAGGTTTTCGACTACGTCCATAAAATGCATAGGATTCGGTTGAAGAAAAGAAATAGAGACGGGTCTTTCTCTTCTCGAACCTAGACTCAGAGCCTTCCATTGTCCTCATTCCAATAAGAAAAATAACAAGATTAGTTTTCTTATGAAGAAAAATATCTTTCTGTTAATTGTAATTTTAGTTTAATGCCTTGTATTGAACTAATTTAATTAGTTGATTTTGAAGAGTACTGTGTTTAAACGTGATCTTTATTATGTTATGTAATGAAATGTATTGGTCTTCCATCGGAAGGAATCCATGTGTTTCCTCCCTCTTCGTTCGAAATCATGTCTGAGATGATGCATGTTTTCACAGATGTAATCCCTAATCTTTTTTCTCTATCCGGTAAACGCAGAGATTTGAAAGTCTAATTTCTTATTCTAAAAGATATCATCTCAAAATCTCTTCTTGCAAGAGATATCCCTCACTCAAATAGCTCCGAAATCTTCGACATAATGGTGTCGTGGCCATCACCAAAGGTGTACCATCAACTGGACAAGGTTTCTGTTCGTTAATCTTGTTAAAATGATTTGTTCTCGAAAGAGATATTTTGGATATGATGGTCCCCTCGGATCCTTGTTATACTGTCTTACTAAAGTTCTTGGTCGGGATGACTTTATTCATCCTTCTGTGCTGGATAGACAAAATGTTTTCGACTACGTCCATAAAATGCATAGGATTCGGTTGAAGAAAAGAAACAGAGACGGGTCTTCCTCTTCTCGAACCTAGACTCAGAGCCTTGCCTTGTCCTCCTTCCTAGAAGAAAAATAAAAAGATTAGTTTTCTTAGGAAGAAAAATGTCTTTCTGTTAATTGTAATGTTAGTTTAATGCCTTGTATTGAACTCATTTTATTAGTTGATTTTGAAGAGTACTGTATTTAAACGTGTTCTTTATTATGTTATGTAATAAAATGTATTGGTCTTCCATCGGAAGAAATCCATGTGTTTCCTCCCTCTTCGTTCGAAACCATGTCTGAGATGATGCCGATTTTCAAAGATGTAATCCCTAATCTTTCTTCTCTATCCGGTAAACGCAGAGATTTGAATGAGGAATTTATTATTCTAAAAGATATCATCTCAAAATCTCTTCTTGCAAGAGATATCCCTCACTCAATTAGCTCCGAAATCTTCGACATAATGGTGGCCTGACCATCACCAAAGGTGTACCATCAACTGGACAAGGTTTCTGTTCGGTAATCTCGTTAAAATGATCAATTCTCGAAATAGATATTTTGGATATGACGGTCCCCCGGGTCCTTGTTATGTTGTCTTACTGAAGTTCTTGGTCGGGATGCCTTTATTCATCCTTCTGTTCTAGATAGACAAAAGGTTTTCGACTACGTCCATAAAATGCATAGAATTCGGTTGAAGAAAAGAAATAGAGACGGGTCTTCCTCTTCTCGAACCTAGACTCAGAGCCTTCCCTTGTCCTCTTTCCTAGAAGAAAAATAGGAAGATTAGTTTTCTTAGGAAGAAAAATATCTTTCTGTTAATTATAATATTAGTTTAATGCCTTGTATTGAACTAATTTAATTAGTTGATTTTGAAGAGTACTGTGTTTAAACGTGATCTTTATTATGTTATGTAATGAAATGTATTGGTCTTCCATCGGAAGGAATCCATGTGTTTCCTCCCTCTTAGTTCGAAACCATGTCTGAGATGATGCCAGTTTTCACAGATGTAATCCATAATCTTTCTTCTCTATCCGATAAATGCAGAGATTTGAAAGTCTAATTTCTTATTCTAAAAGATATCATCTCAAAATCTCTTCTTGCAAGAGATATCCCTCACTCAAATTGCTCCGAAATCTTCGACATAATGGTGTACTGGCCATCACCAAAGGTGTACCATCAACTGGACAAGGTTTCTGTTCGTTAATCTCGTTAAAATGATTTGTTCTCGAAAGAGATATTTTGGATATGACGGTCCCCTCGGGTCCTTGTTATACTGTCTTACTAAAGTTCTTGGTCGGGATGCCTTTATTCATCCTTCTGTGCTGGATAGACAAAATGTTTTCGACTACGTCCATAAAATGCATAGGATTCGGTTGAAGAAAAGAAACAGAGACGGGTCTTCCTCTTCTCGAACCTAGACTCAGAGCCTTCCCTTGTCCTCCTTCCTAGAAGAAAAATAAAAAGATTAGTTTTCTTAGGAAGAAAAATGTCTTTCTGTTAATTGTAATGTTAGTTTAATGCCTTGTATTGAACTCATTTTATTAGTTGATTTTGAAGAATACTGTGTTTAAATGTGTTCTTTATTATGTTATGTAATAAAATGTATTGGTCTTCCATCGGAAGGAATCCATGTATTTCCTCCCTCTTCGTTCGAAACCATGTCTGAGATGATGCCGGTTTTCAAAGATGTAATCCCTAATCTTTCTTCTCTATCCGGTAAACGCAGAGATTTGAAAGAGGAATTTCTTATTCTAAAAGATATCATCTCAAAATCTCTTCTTGCAAGAGATATCCCTCACTCAATTAGCTCCGAAATCTTCGACATAATGGTGGCCTGACCATCACCAAAGGTGTACCATCAACTAGACAAGGTTTCTGTTCGGTAATCTCGTTAAAATGATCTATTCTCGAAATAGATATTTTGGATATGACGGTCCCCCCGGGTCCTTGTTATGCTGTCTTACTGAAGTTCTTGGTCGGGATGCCTTTATTCATACTTCTGTTCTAGATAGACAAAAGGTTTTCGACTACGTCCATAAAATGCATAGAATTTGGTTGAAGAAAAGAAATAGAGACGGGTCTTCCTCTTCTCGAACCTAGACTCAGAGCCTTCCCTTGTCCTCTTTCCTAGAAGAAAAAATAGGAAGATTAGTTTTATTAAGAAGAAAAATGTCTTTCTGTTAATTGTAATGTTAGTTTAATGCCTTGTATTGAACTCATTTTATTAGTTGATTTTGAAGAGTATTGTGTTTAAACGTGTTCTTTATTATGTTATGTAATAAAATGTATTGGTCTTCCATCGGAAGGAATCCATGTGTTTCCTCCCTCTTCGTTCGAAACCATGTCTGAGATGATGCCGATTTTCACAGATGTAATCCCTAATCCTTCTTCTCTATCCGGTAAATGCAGATATTTGAAAGTCGAATTTCTTATTCTAAAAGATATCATCTCAAAATCTATTCTTGCAAGAGATATCCCTCACTCAAATAGCTCTGAAATCTTCGACATAATGGTGGCCTGGCCTATACCAAAGGTGTAACATCAACTGGACAAGGTTTCTGTTAGGTAATCTCGTTAAAATGATCTGTTCTCGAAAGAGATATTTTGGATATGACGGTCCCCTCGGTTCCTTGTTATACTGTCTTACTAAAGTTCTTTGTCGGGATGCCTTTATTCATCCTTCTGTGCTGGATAGACAAAAGGTTTTCGACTACGTCCATAAAATGCATAGGATTCAGTTGAAGAAAAGAAACAGAGACAGGTCTTCCTCTTCTCGAACTTGACTCAGAGCCTTCCCTTGTCCTCCTTCCTAGAAGAAAAATAGGAAGATTAGTTTTCTTAGGAAGAAAAATGTCTTTCTGTTTATTGTAATGTTAGTTTAATGCCTTGTATTGAACTAATTTAATTAGTTGATTTTGAAGAGTACTGTGTTTAAACGTGATCTTTATTATGTTATGTAATGAAATGTATTGGTATTCCATCGGAAGGAATCTATGTGTTTCCTCCCTCTTCATTCGAAACCATGTTTGAGATGATGCCGGTTTTCACAGATGTAATCCCTAATCTTTCTTCTCTTTCCGATAAACGCAGAAATTTGAAAGTCGAATTTCTTATTCTAAAAGATATCATCTCAAAATCTCTTCTTGCAAGAGATATCCCTCACTCAAATAGCTCCGAAATCTTCGACATAATGGTGGCCTGGCCATCACCAAAGGTGTACCCATCAACTGGACAAGGTTTCTGTTCGGTAATCTCGTTAAAATGATTTGTTCTCGAAAGAGATATTTTGGATATGACGGTCCCCTCGGGTCCTTGTTATGCTGTCATACTAAAGTTCTTGGTCGGGATGCCTTGATTCATCCTTCTGTGTTGGATTGACAAAAGGTTTTCGACTACTTCCATAAAATGCATAGGATTCGGTTGAAGAAAAGAAACAGAGACGGGTCTTCCTCTTCTCGAACCTAGACTCAGAGCCTTCCCTTGTCCTCCTTCCTAGAAGAAAAATAGGAAGATTAGTTTTCTTAGGAAGAAAAATGTCTTTCTGTTAATTGTAATGTTAGTTTAATGTCTTGTATTGTACTAATTTAATTAGTTGATTTTGATGAGTACTGTGTTTAAACGATATCTTTATTATGTTATGTAATGAAATGTATTGGTCTTCCATCGGAAGGAATCCATTTGTTTCCTTTCTCTTCGTTCGAAACCATGTCTGAGATGATGCTGATTTTCACATATGTAATCCCTAATATTTCTTCTCTATCCGGTAAATGCAGAGATTTGAAAGACGAATTTCTTATTCTAAAAGATATCATCTCAAAATCTCTTCTTGCAAGAGATATCCCTCACTCAAATAGCTCCGAAATCTTCGACATAATGGTGACCTAGCCTTCACCAAAGGTGTACCATCAACTGGACAAGGTTTCTGTTAGGTAATCTCGTTAAAATGATCTGTTCTCGAAAGAGATATTTAGGATATGACGGTCCCATCGGTTCCTTGTTATGCTGTCTTACTAAAATTCTTGGTCGGGATGCCTTTATTCATCCTTTTGTGCTGAATAGACAAAAGGTTTTCGACTACGTCCATAAAATGCATAGGATTCAGTTGAAGAAAAGAAACAGAGACGGGTCTTCCTCTTCTCGAACCTAGACTCAGAGCCTTCCCTTGTCCTCCTTCCTAGAAGAAAAATAGGAAGATTAGTTTTCTTAGGAAGAAAAATGTCTTTCTGATAATTGTAATGTTAGTTTAATGCTTTGTATTGAACTAATTTAATTAGTTGATTTTAAAGAGTACTGTGTTTAAACGTGATCTTTATTATGTTATGTAATGTAATGTAATGTATTGGTCTTCCATCAGAAGGAATTCCACGTGTTTCTTCCCTTTTCGTTCGAAACCATGTCTGAGATAATGTCGGTTTTCATTGATTTAATCCCTAATCTTTCTTCTCTATCCGGTAAACGCAAATATTTGAAATTCGAATTTCTTATTCTAAAAGATATGATCTCAAAATCTCTTCTTGTAAGAGATATCCCTCACTCAAATTGTTCCGAAGTCTTCGATATAATGGTGGCTTGGCCATCACCAAAGGTGTACCCATCAACTGGACAATGTTTTTGTTCAGTAATCTCGTTAAAATGATCTGTTCTCGAAAGAGATATTTTGGATATGACGGTCCCCTCGGGTCCTTGTTATGCTGTCTTACTGAAGTTCTTGGTCGGGATGCCTTTATTCATCCTTCTGTGCTGGATAGACAAAAGGTTTTCGACTACGTCCATAAAATGCATAGGATTCGGTTGAAGAAAAGAAACAGAGACGGGTCTTCCTCTTCTCGAACCTAGACTCAGAGCCTTCCCTTGTCCTCTTTCCTAGAAGAAAAATAGGAAGATTAGTTTTCTTAGGAAGAAAAATGTCTTTCTATTAATTATAATGTTAGTTTAATGCCTTGTATTGAACTAATTTAATTAGTTGATTTTGAAGAGTACTGTGTTTAAACGTGTTTTTTATTATGTTATGTAATGAAATGTATGTGTATCATTGATTATATCTGTTTACCTTTGCAGGATGTTTAACATCATCGTCAAAAAGGAAGAAATTGTTGAGTCAAATTATTTTAACTATATGTCAAAGTAGTTTGACCAATATTGTTTTGATGATGTGTTAAATCGTTTAACCGTTTCTGATGCAGGTGTGTCGAAAATAGGTTATATCGGACTAAGTCTTAATGAGGCGCATGAGTTGGTTAGACGGGTCAGTCTAACAGTTGGTTAGACGAGTCAGTCTAACAGTTGGTTAGACGGGTCAGTCTAACAGTTAGACGTTCCAGTCTAACAGATTATGTATTAGACGCGCTGGTCTAATATGTAGTTAGACGTGCAGGTCTAACAGAAAGTTAGACGTGAGGTCTAACTCTTTCAGATTAGTCTGAAGAGATGAGTTAGACGTGCAGGTTTAACAGAAAGTTAGACGTGAGGTCTAACTCCTTCAGATTAGTCTGAAGAGATGAGTTAGACGTGCAAGTCTAACAGAAAGTTAGACGTGAGGTTTAACTCCTTTAGATTAGTCTGAAGTGACTTGATATTAGATGTAAGTCTAATTCGATTAGACCAGGCGGTCTAATGGATCCTGCTAATAGACGTGGACGTCTAATTTCATTAGATTTGCCAGTCTAATGAAATACGTCTAATGTCCTGTTTGAGCTTAGACTTGAGATAGCATTTGTCTACCTACATTCGACTAGTTGTGCGCTACTCCTACTCCACTTTCTAGTGAAGATTAGTACGACAGTCAGTTGAAACCAATGAAGCAATGCCACGTAAGTGAATATTCTTCCCACTACTTGTGTTTTGCAGGTACAGTCCTTGAAGAATATTCAGTGCACTCCCTGATTGGTACGGCCACGTTCCCTACGCTCAGAGTCTGCCGGGAGCTATGGAGGCGTTCCAATGGAAGCTCGCCACGTGTTATTCCTAGAAGATTCGATTGTTAGTCCTTATTTCATTTATATCGATCGTCAAGGACAATGGAAGAACTACAAGAAAATAGCTACGAAAACTGTTGAATAAGTGAACAATCTCTGCGATTCTATCAAGCGACAAAGCAATCTAAGAACTTTCTTTCTTCTTTACTGTGTGTATTCAAGAGAGAGTTAGAATCAAAAGAATTGTATTAGCTGAGTGATTTTCTTCATCTTGTAAGTTAAACAGAATCTGTTCTGTTTAACAATGAGTTAATTCTTGCACTCTGTAATTTGATTATTAGCTTAGTGAATCCTTCTGGTGGTTGGAAGAAGAGGTGACGTAGGAGGGTTTTACTCCGAACATCCATAAACAAACTGATGTGTTCTTTCCTTTTGCCATTTTCTTCATATTTGGTTCTTAAGCTTCAAACCCAAGCAAACGTGTTTGTCCTTGAATTTGTTTCAAGTGTTTGCAAAGGTTTGTGAAAAATAGAAAGAGATATTAATCCTTAACAGGATTTCTATCAAGTCGTTTATTAGAAGTTATCATCAATAGTCAGACCCCGTCTATATTGGTGATACCGATCCTATCACTACTTTCAAACATGCGAACAAACAACCTCATCAATATCGATTCATCTCCAACGAACGTGATTGCAGTTGTCGATGAGGAAGAACACCCTGATGGGTCATCTCATTGGAGTAAAGAATATTTTCTGAGAAAACAAAGCAAAAAAAATAATTATAATTTTTTATATATAAAATCTTATTATTTGATATTATGGATTGAATTTATTTTTTTTTAAATAAAAAAAGAAAATAAATCATTATTATATTTCCTTAACTTTATTTAGATTTTAAATCTTCTTAATAACTAATAATTAATTATTCAAAATTTTAAATTTCAAAATATATTATAATACAAAAAATTAACACTATTTATAACTCCTCAAATTAAAATAATTGGACGCTTCACAATATGGACTTTCCCTTTTGTATTGATTTAAATATAAAAGCATAAATGGAAAATATATTTTAAGTTAAGAATTATTTTAAAATTAACATATAAAATTAGAACAATATAAATATTAAAAATAAAATAACAAGATAGACAACACTCATTAAATTATTTTTTTCGTTTTTGTATTGTTTTCTATTTCTATTTTTTTTTTAATGTAATGAAATATATAAAATAAAAGAAATATTTCTTAGATGAGTGGAAAGTACTGCAAAACAAGTTGAATGCCATAGTTGTCCTCGCTAAACATATGATGACGTAACAATTTGATATACTTTGCACCACTTCCATTCTAATTATTTATAAATTAGACTTTTAATTAAACTATTCAAAATGACTATATTTTCGGAATTTGATAGTTATTTTTTAAATTTTAGATAGACAAAGATGTATTAGATTTGATATTTAAATTAAAAAACTATATTTTATATGTATTTTTTTAATATTTATAACTTTCTCATATTTTCGTATTTATTTGGTTATCCTTAATTTTGTATGATTATTTATGACATTATTCACTAAGAATAATTTATATTTACATTCGATTGCTTATGTAGAGATTTTTTCGACATAATTTTATTTGTTCATTTGTTCAACTTCAACTTACCCTACTAAAATGGTTTTATTTTAGCAGTTATTTTTTTATATATAATTTTGAATTGAATTAGATCATGAGAATTAATTGTTTTTTATAAATATAAAATAAGTTCATCAATAATTTTAATAGCTTGTTTGATTTTAGATTTATAAAGATATTTATATCACATAAATATCACTTTAATCATTAAATTATTTTATTTATCAATTAAAATATTAAATACCTTTATTTATTTCTGTTAAATTTTAAATATAAAGTAATATTTTAATCATTTTTGTTATAAAAATTTAATTTTTTTTTATCAATTTCTTTATTATAAAAATATCATACAAAAGTCTCGTTGACCCAAGTTCAAAAAGTGAAATAAAACTAATTATGTTTTCATATAAAACTAAGTATATACATTTAGATAAAACTATGTATATATTCGGATAAATCATAATTTTTACATGTAATAAAATTTACTATTATGTTTTAAAAATAAAATAAAATAAAATTATAACAATGAGAATAAGCAAGTTTCATCATCTTCTTTAATTCAATTTTTTTCCATCACAATGTGATCGGGCAAAAAGGCCACTGGACACAGTAGGCTTATATGAAAATAAACACCCTCATTGAGATAATTATGAGCTGCTATTGATTGTAATATTTTAGTTTGTAGCATTTTTTTTATGTTTGTGTGAATGTTATATTTTAGGGTCCGTTCATTATTATACTCTAATCATATATAAAATTTGTCTAGTTATGATTCTTAACCTCTCACTTTTGAATTTTTAACAAAATGATATTATCCGTTTTAAAATAATAATAATAATAATAAAAGTTATTTTCTAAAGAGAAAGAAGAATAAGAAGTTGGGGGTGACAAATTGTGCTTGTTTGCACTTAATTACTCTCTTTTAGATTTATTGGTACTCTATTGCAAGACATAATCAATAAGATTTTTTTATAATCTATTTTTGCGAATGTATTAATTATTTGATGCTATAAAACCTAGTTATCCTCCCTTACTTTTTAATTTATTACTGTTTTGTTTCTCTTATATTAAGTTTTAAGACTTTATCTTTTTCTTATATAAGATACGGCTTAACTATTTACTTTTATTTTCTTTTATTTTTATGATACGACTTAACCTATCCTAACAAAATAGAGTAATTAATGTTATAGTAAACAATCTTTCATTATTTTACTAAATAAATAACTATTTATTTACATATAATATTTTATTTATTTATAAATTTAAATTTATAATTAAAATTAACTTAATTTATAAAAATAAACAACACTTTAATATTAAACAAAATATTTATTTATTTATATTTATAGAAAATACACATTCAACCATATAAATAATTACAATTAATACAAATGTTTAATAAAAATAAAAATGAATAAATACATGTACAAAATAATAATAAAAAATTGGGTCAAAAAATTCAACATGACCCTTGATATCGTCATTTTTTTCCATTCAAATCGATATCTGTAATTAATAGTGCTTCCGGATATTTATAGTTTTCAGATATTCACGATTTATTTGTCTTTTTCAATTCATTCTACTTAAATAAAAAAATGCTAAAAAAAATCTAATGGTTGTTCTTGAGCTTTAAAAATCGCACCCAAAAAATGTTCCCAGCTTCTAAATGCTATATGTAATATTTTGAAATTATCTCCAAGCGATTTGATGAAAGTTTGATTAAACCAAAAAATTACTAAAACTATCTAGTTTAAGTTTTTTAAATATGTTGAGTTCTAACAAGTCTAATAAAGTTTTCTATAAGTTCTAAATTTGATTTGGGATCAAAAGTCTCGAAATTCATATTTCCGACGATGAGTTTGGTTTGCCGTCAACGATCCAATGACCCTATTACAGGAATAATGACGACTTTGTGTTAATCTACAAATGTTCTTCATGATAAAAGGAAGTTCCATGTGCATAAGGATGACAATGAGGCAGTTTAGAGTCGAATTACTATCCCGCCTAAAATCTAGGCATCCCGCCTCTAACCCTACCCCAATTCCTGACATAAATTTTAAATATAAACCATCTCCACTTCGATCGGGGACAGAGTTATCCCGCGAAATATAAACCATCTTCACCCCAATCGGGGACAGAATTACTCAATTACCCGCGGTGCACCTAAAACCAAAAAAATAGTTTTAACTTAAAATAAAATATTCCATATAATTATATTTATAAATTATCAAAATATCAAAACAAATATAACATTTAATAATAATTTTAAAATATTAAATATTTGTAGACAACCCATTTTTAAACCCAAATAATTAGAATAAGCAAATTGCTTCTCTCTATCGCTAACATCCACCCTTCGGTCTCACTCTTTAGTCACCTCCAAAATTACATATTTATTCCTACCACTTTTATAAATTTACATTTATTATATTATTTACTTTACTTTTTAAATTAACTTTACTTATTTAATTTTATTATATTTTTTATTCATTAAATTTAATTAATTATTTCTAATATTTTTTTATTTAATATTTTTTATATCGTTTTCAAATATTTATTTTTATTTTTTTATTTCGGTTAAAATTCTTTTTTATTTTAAAAAAATATGAATTCATTGTTTGTTTTACGTTAAATCTTATTAAGTAAAACATTATATTTAATTTGATTAATTATTAATATATAATATTTTAAAGACTAAATAATAGATAATTTTATTTATAAATAAAAAAATTGAATTATTCAATTATTTTTTTATAAGTATTCTAAAATTAATATAATAAAATATTAAATATTTATATTTTATTAAATTAGACACACTTCAATATTTTATATATTTTAAACAATTATAATATAAATATAATAATATTTTATATTTTCAATTAAATAAATAAAATAAAATAAATATATTAAAAATTAATTAATTAATTATATTTAATGATAAGAAAAACTTAATAATTAAATAAAATAAATAAAGTAATATATATAAATGTGGTATGGATAAATAAGTAATTTTGGGGGTAAGTGAGGAGTGAAGCCATGAGTGAAATGTTAGAGGAGGTGGGAAAAACACATATATCTAGTCTAACATGATATTCATACTTGATTATAAAAAAAAAAAATTAGACTAAATAATGAATTCACAAATTAATTCAGATGCCACTTTCATAATGACTAGCTCAAAAAAAACATGAAATTTAATTATAATATTATTTTATTTTTACATTTTTAGGAAAAGATCGATCCCAAGCATAATTTTCAGTTCAAACGCAACTTTTTAAAATACTCAAAATTTGAACACACTTTACCACGACCAACTCAGAATACAGTCAATTTTTTTAGTATATTATAGTTTTTATATTTTTCAGAAAACGGTTTAGAGGCCAAAAGGAATTTTAAAAAAAGTTGGCGGGAAAATTTCGAATTCTGGCAGGCTCCAATGTCATCATTTCCTTCGTCAAGCTACTCGCCGGAATCTTCGTCGGAATTTGGGCAGCCTTGAAGATGGGAAGAAGACATGAAGAACGTGTTCTTCATTTTGTCTTAGAAAAAACTCAAAAATTATTGAAAAAACAACCTTCATAGATTTTTTTTCAAAAAATTCCCTTAGGGCTTAACTATTAATCAAAACGAAGTGAATCCAATTGCTTTGGAAAGTTAGGAGGATCAACTACAATTCTGTTCAGACCAAAATCCAAATCAAGATTCAGATTTTTCATGAGAGTCAAATGAAGACCTAGTGATCACCTTGGAGTCCAAATATAATAAATTATGTTAATATCAATATTATATTATTAATTTTCTTGTAATTTTAATTAGATAAGATATTATCACAATATTATATTATATTAGTTTTCTTATAAGTTTAATCTAATAGATATTACCAAAAAATTATATTATATTATGTTATGCAATGTTTTTATTATAGGTTTCCAATTGTCGCAATAGATATTATCCAGGAATTTAGCTAAGACTAGTTCTGAGATAGATCCAGATTGTTTTTTTAAAGTCAGTTTATGAAATATAATGTTTTTTTATTATATATAGAAGCAAATCAACAAATTATATAATTATTTCAAACATATATATAAGTATATCCAAATGTTATATAAGTAATTGTTTTGTAAGATTATATAGTTAAGGTAGTTAAGATCCTCCTCCCTCCAATTTCAAATAATCCAAATTGGAAGGGGTTCTAGAAAAGATGAAATTTCCATTATCGTCACTTGTTGTAAAATTATCCAAACGAGGATCAATCACGATGTAACATATGTTAGGAGAGTGATCTGCCATATTAAGTCCATAATAGTACATGTGGTCGAATATACTGTAGAAGTCCAACGATCTACATCCATAAACAAAAACAAAAGTGTGTCATTTCCATGATTCAGATTCTTAATTTTAAGGTTAGTTAATTAAGTAAGCACTTAATTACCTACTGCAACAAGGGTCTTCACCAGATCCGTTACAAACAACCTCGATAATGTTAACTAAACAACCGTTTACAACTGTACGAATCCATACCTCTCTTGGGAAGTGACGATATGTCACTTGATAATCTAAATAAGGGAAATTTGGAGGTAAATGAGGCACAATGTCACGTTCGCTTGTTACCCTTATTGTGTCGGGAACATGTTGGGTGTAGAATGTTGCGAATTCGCCATTTCCAATTCGAGGCATTCCATATGTATAAACTTTAATATTCTTAGCTTTACCTGTCATCTGTCAATTGAAATAATACAAAACTGTTTTTTGCATGAAGGGTCAATCTACTAAAGACCCATTTTAATGCAGGATAAATGATTTTGTTACCTCGAGATCCAGTGCACAAAATGAAGCCATTGCTCCTCCCATTGAATGCCCAGTGACGAAAACATTAATGTTTTCTCCATACAGTTCATTAGCTTTCCTGACTGCATTTACAACAGCAGGGCGTATGGTTGTGTCATGGTAAGCTGAATAAAATCCACGGTGCACCTGAAGTAACAACAGCGAAAGGTGTTTCTAAAGTAGATATTTCAAAAAATCGACAAATTGGTAAGAACATACCTTTGCTTCAGGCGTGTCTTGGTAATTTATATCAGACAGACACCAGTCTAGATCTGTGATCCAATTCTGTATGCTGATATATGCATATTCATCTTTATTCATTAAGCATAAGAGACTAATCCAAATTTAAACAAAAGGTTATTACCAACCTTCTTAATTGAGTTCCTCTGAATGCAATGATAACTGCATTTAAACTCTTTGCAAAACCAACAAATGCCTACAAGAAAGACATTTACTCAAGATTAAAAGATGCACTAGAGTCCTGAAAAAGAGAGAAAGGGAACCAACCTGCAAGCAATGTTTAACATCAACGATTAGCTCTATCATTTCGAACCCCTGTCTCGAAATGAACAGAAAGACGGATTAGGAACAAAATTTGCACCAAATCAAAGAACTGACAAACAAATCATACCTTTGTCTCTTTGCATCTAGAACATGTCCAAGTAAATAGTCCCATTAAATCTGACAGATAAACCTGCAAAATGTTGAATGAAGATTTAGAAACTTTCAGATTGGAATCACAAATTTGTAAACAGATCTTACTGCAGAGGCATAGTGTGCTAATGTCACTGCAAGAGATCGATTGTAAACAGCAGAATGATGATCCTGATTCTTCATCTCGTGTCTTGTACAACCCGTCTCACATATTGCTATTGGTTCAAAAATAATATGTTAACAACGTTTGAAATGTACAATATTTGACAGGATTAGAGTCTCGAGTACCTTGACAATCAGATAAAACGAAGATCATAAGTGCAATTCTCAACCACCTCATAATCATCATCTTCTTCATAGCAAACAAAAAGAATATGCAATCACTAGTAAAAAAGAATTCATAGATAAAAGTAGATTGATAGCTTCTTGCAGAAAGCCTGCAAATTAGATGAAATGAAAAACAGTTTGAATTATAGAATAGGCCTTCAGATGATGATGATGATGACACTGAACATTTTTATTAAAAACAATTATTTGAAATATACTATCACAATCAAAAAGAAAAAAGGAAACCGTTTATAATTAATAATTTTAAAAAAAAAAAAATAGTTGAACAAGTAAGAGACAAGGTAGGCTGTATTTTCTTCAATTAAGTTTTAAAAGTTGAGATAAATAAAAAGAGCAATGATAGTTTAAATTAACGTGTAATAGACGTTCTTATTAATTTGTAGGAAATAAAACTTGTGTACTTTCATAATTTACCTAAGCTATTAGGCTTTGTTTGTTTTTTGAATTCTTGTGAGATAAGTGATTTTTAAAATATTAATCAAATTTAATTTAAAAACCAATATATGGATAACTAACTATAATATACAGAACTACACATTTCAATAAATTTTAAATTTATATCAAATTAATATCATTTATTTTATTTTTATTAAATATAGATTTGAAGGATAATCAATCCAATTCTATCAATTCCAAACAAGGCTTAAGATAATTAGGTATAATGAAGACTCAAGAGCCTAAATTATTCATCTAACAACATCATTAATTTGTCTAAACAATTATGCTATGAGATGTCTTCGTCATTCTCTTTTGCTTCTCTCATAACAATAACTAAATAATATTATAAACAAACAAATTAAAAAGAAAAGAAGAGAGATGATTGCTAACTTAGTAGTTGTTATGATGACATAATATATTTTTAAATTGTATATATAAAATAATAAAATTTAATTATGTAATCCTATAGCTTAGTGGTAACAAGATAGATGAATATCTCCGGTCTCATTAAGCTCATGTGTTCAAGCACGTCAAGTGACAAGTTTTGCGCCTACTTAAGTGTGTTTACGGATTATGTGTTTAACCTGCGGAGATTAGTCGTACTCCATAGGCAAAGTTAGAACCCAATGTTTTTTTTAAAAAAAAAGTTGTTTTTATTTTCAAATAGTTATTTATAGGTTAACAATTTGTGATTTTTCCAACTGATAAAAATATTTTTTGAGAATGACCTTGTATATTAAAAATGATAAAAATCGTTTAATTATAACGACAAATAATGACATAAAAAAATGAACTCGTAGGTAGGGATGACAATTGAGCGGGTTCGAAGTGGGGAATGCGTTTACCATCTCCACCCTATTTTACTTCGTGGATTTATTTTTACAACAATCTCGTCTCGTTCGGTTTTGGGGAATCCCCATGGGGCACCGTTAAAAAAAACAAAAAAAACTTTTATTTCTTAATATTATATATATGGTAAAATATTTATATTATTATAAAGAAATATACTTAAAATTTTATAAATATGATGAATAAATAATTATATTCGTGATGTTATATATTTACTTGTGTTTATATCGTTCGGGGTGAGATCGGGGGAGGGGACAAAAATATCATCCCCACCCCATCACAATTGTCGGTCAAACTTGAGAAAAAACGTCCCTAACGGGGCAATTCAGGTCGAAAACTGAAGGGCGATTTATAATTGTCATCCCTATTTATAGGTATTCGAGAAAAACGATTAACTCCCCGATAGACTCTACCAGCTTTCATAAATGGTACTCATTGAACGACTACGATTCTTGAAAATTTGACTAGTCAACTTCTCGACAATACAAAATTAGCCATTTGTTATAATATTAAAAAAAATACAAATACATGAAGACTACATGAGTTCAAATCTTTATCCTCAATAACACTTTCATCCAATTTATGACATACCCAAAAAATTTAAATAAAGGTTTTATTTAATTCAACTTATTCAAATATTATTAGCTTGCTAACCACTTAGACATGTTTTAACTTATTTGTTTAAGAAGTTATGTAGATCTAGTTTTATATATTCACGATAAATCTATTGTTAAAATTATTATAAGCTTGTTATGCAACTGTGTTTATAAGTTTAATAATATAAATTTATAATATATTTTTTTTGGTTAAAGGTTAAAAGTTTTAGAAAATATATTATGACATTTTAGTGAGTTTAAAACTTGTAAGAAAAATAAAAAAATTTCAATAATCATTTGTAACTTTTGACCCTTTTTATAAAAAATAAATAGTAAAAATGTTTAATTTTGATATTTCATACGTTAAGTATTGAAGTTTATTTATAAGAAATATGTGAAA
This sequence comes from Impatiens glandulifera, assembly GCF_907164915.1. Lineage (NCBI taxonomy): Eukaryota > Viridiplantae > Streptophyta > Magnoliopsida > Ericales > Balsaminaceae > Impatiens > Impatiens glandulifera. The sequence goes on from NC_061865.1 coordinate 2,215,579, forward strand.
AGTTATCTACCATTTATTTTCAAGTGTATCATTTTTGTTATTTTGTCAAACTTACTTCTAAAAACAAGTTATGTGAGGTACTATTTCACATGACTACACAAAACATGAGTTTGTGTAAAATTTTGGTTTATTTATTGGATTGTCATGCAATAGTTGTGTTTATTATTTTAATAAAATTGACATGTTAAGAACAATTTTTTTTACATAGTTATGTTCATTGCCCCTCTTATTATTATTATTATTATTATTATTATTATATTCACAAAATTTTAGATTATATATATATATAAGAGAATAAAAATGAGATTAATAGATGGATAGAATGAAAAAGAGTGTGATGAATAAAAGTGTAGTGTTTGGTTAGGAATATTAATCCTTCTCAATTCCATTAATAAAGTTTTGAATATTTTCATTTTATTTTTTTATTATATTTTATTTAATTGAAATATAAAATATTATTATTTTTATATCCTAATGATTTAAAATATATAAAATATTGAAATATGTAATAATTTAATAAAATATAAATATTTAATATCTTATCATACTAATTATATATATATATATATATATATATTTAAATATTTATAAAAAATAATTATAAAAAAAATAATTAAATGATTCATTTTTTTTAATTACTATATATTAATAAATGATCATTCAATTATTAATATATTTTATTAGGTAAATAGTTATATTTTAATATTTTTTATTAAAATATTTCATATTTAACTTTTTTAATATTTTTAATTTATTTTAAAGTTTTTATATTTTAATTAATTTATTATAATTTTATTATTAATATATAATATTTAAAATTAATTATATAAAAATAATTATATTATTATTAGTCATTCAATTATTATTAAAATTTTATTTTATTAATTATATTTTATTTTAAATAATTAAAATAATTTCTTTAAATAAATAAACTAAAAAATTATTATTTTAATTATAAAAAAAACATAAGAGAGTAGAGATCACGGGGAAGAGAGTCTATCACATGGGGAAATGAGATTAATTCGTAAACCTCAATTTGTTGACCTAAGAGTCCTGTAATTACTCTTTTGAAAGGTTTTCCAAACTATAGTTTGCGTACCTTTGTAAACTTGTATAAATCATATTGAATTATAAATAAAGTGTCAAAACTACACAACAAGAAATTTGACATGTTCTCTCAACCCAAAAACTTGAAACTAATCCATAAATAAAACTGAAACCAACATATAATTCAAACAGCTAAAATTTATGTACAATCATTATCAAAACAACAATATGATTAATTTACAATTTCAATAAGTCTATGCTTAAACCTAGATCATCTTCTAGATTATTTCATAATCATCCACCCTATCTTCCCTTGATCTTCATATGCTATATGCCCTTGCCTTCTTCTATGAGAAATAACCTGAAATTATGTGCATAGACTAGTTAGAATATAGAACAGTAAGAAGAAATTCACAAGTGTAGGCAAAAGTAAGAAGAGAAATAACCTGGCTTGGGTGTTAATGTCTTTTGTATTATGGAAGAACAAAAGTTTCATTTGCCTTATATCTTCTTCTAATGAGCTTTCAATCCTTTTGAAACTTCTAAATTCTCAATTTGAAGATGACGAAGAGCCTATAGATGAAATATTATTAATCAGTAACATGTAATTATGATTGAAAATCAATCAAAAGAAATCTAACTCACTCTTAAACATGCCATTGAAAAGATCGTCATCCTTCTCCAAAGCAGCAATATAAGATCCCTTAAAAATTGCTCTGCACAAAGAACAATTCATAAAACACAGATAAACCCACCATTCTTTCATATCAATCGGAAGGTTTAGATTAATGGACATTACCTATACTTGTTCACATGACCGATGCATGCTTTGGTTGAAGAGGCAGTTGTATATAAACCATCATTGACATTGATCACTCTCTTGCAACAAAAATAGATTTCATCTCCATAACCAAAACCCTTTTCAAAGACGAAATTTTCACCTTTCATCTTCTAATCAGAGTCAGTCTATGCAATCTTGATCTGTATCATCTATGATAACTGGTTTTTTGTTTTTTTTTTATAGATTTCAGAAATGGGAAGACGGCGGCGGCTATGCGAAATGTAATTAGGTTAAATTTATGAATTTTTTATGGGCCCAGTCCAGTTTTATCCTAGGGCAAGTAAGTAGAAAATAATTGAAGTCCCTAGTTTAGTTTAGACTTTACAATTCTATCAACTATTTGTTCATGGATTAATATTCACCTCAAACATATAATAAAACATAATATACAACTAAAATTATTAGGACTTTATTTTTATTAATTTAGAATTTTAATTTTATTAAAATAAAAAAATACAAATAAAATTTGTATATTTTTTTTATTGAAACAATATCCACCTATAAAATTAAACATCTCCAATTTTAATGGGAATCATATATACTTTCTTTTTATTTTAATAAAAACGATACTTTCTTATTGTCGGTGAGTGTCACCTGTCTCTCATGCCCAAGACTGAAAATAATTTATTTTTTCATAAGACCCACTTTTAAGGACTAATTTTCCAAGAAAATATAATATTTAATTAATTAATAAATATATATTGTAAATAATTTAATGTACTTTTCTATCAAGAATATTTTTTTAATACAGTAGATATTATATTTATATATTTAATTTATATAGTCTAACTTTATTAAAATTATGATGATTGAAATTAGAAAAATTTTAATACCAATTATTTGTTAAAAATATTTTTAATAAGACATTATTTTAAAAGATTAAAAAAAATATGTCTTGACATTTTTTAAATTAATTATTACAATAATTAATTTTTATAATTAAATTGAAATAATCTTTTAAATTTAAAATAATTAAGTTATAATTTGATTAAAGAAATATGTACAATTTATTTTATTTTTTATGAAAGAGTCGCTAATTAATTTTCAATTTAAAAATTAATAAAATATTTTATACGTCTGTAAACGTATATTTGATCAGAGATTATTTTAAGTTCGGTGTTTGGTGATACTCGAGAAAAGGATTTCGCACTGTATCATTCGTACCCGTTAAATTTGTTTTATAATTTTTTTTATATTTTTAGAAAATGGTTTTGGACTACTAAATTAAAAGAAATAATTTTAAAATCCTAACCAAACGGACCATAGGACCGGTCCTCTTGGTTGAGGGTGTCGATCCCTCGGTCATAGGCTAAAATCTATCGGCCATGGACGCAAAACTCTCAGTCGAAGTGCAGGGATCCTCGGTCGAGGCTAAGACCCCTTGGTCAGGTGCGACAAACTTTCGATCGAGGTGTGGGGAGTCCTCGATTGGGGCTAGAAATACATGGTTGGATACGGGAAGCTCTCGATTGAAGTGCGGGGAGCTCTCAGTCAGGGCTAGAAATCCTTGGTCGGATGTGGAAAGTTATCGGTCGAGGTGTAAGGATCTCTCGATTGGGGCTAGAAATCCTTGGTCGGATGTGAGGAGCTCTCGGTCAAGGTGTAGGGAGGGTTCGATTTTCTCAGTCAGAAATCAAACCTAGGTTGAACCCTCGGTCGGATGCCAATAACATCAAACTATAAGTTTGATGTTTTTAAACAGGGCCTTAATCCTTCGATCCAAAGGAATGGGGAGCTTCGTCTAGTCCCGATGATCATTTATTACATCATCCCGATGTATCATTCGATCGGGGTGACGTTCCATTTGATCAAACAGTTTCTTAAGTAAAAACGTGTTTTTGATTTTATGGGTTTAATAGAGTGTAAGGAACATGTCAATAGCTTCCTTACAGAGCCGGCCTTGAGTTTTGGGTTTCCCCAGCCCCGTTAGAAAAAAAGTCGATATATTTTTGTTACCCTATGTTTATTTTAAAAAATTGATAAAAAAGTTGATTTTTTTTTGTGAGATTTGAACCCATAACAGTAAAAAGTTTTTATTTTAAACTATTATGTTACACCATTTTTTTGTTTAAAATTACAATAAACTTAATTAAATACCTTAATATTTTTAAGTAGTGGGTTGCCCTAGGGAGTGGGCTTCCCTAGCCCGAGGGCTTGTCGGGCTTACCACAGGGCCTACAATGCTTCATTATACTTTATAGTATCGAATGAAACCAAAACATGAACATTGACTATTATCTTAACCAATTCAAGAACTGAAATTTTATTTTTATAAAAAAAAATAGTTTTTGATCAAACATGACCGAGATGCTTGGGATTGGTCTGGACATACTCTTAATATCCTTATAAATGTGGGCAAGGTTTTGGGGTCACTATTCTTGAGTTACAGGAACCCGATTTTGAAAAAATTTCAAAATCAAATTTGGATATTTTTAATTTGGATGATTCAAATTAGTTTCGACAGAAAGCTTGTAAATGATCTTAGGATCATTTCCAATCAAGAAATTGAATTATCAATCAGTATATAAAACTGGTCGAATTAAAATGTAAAAATTTCAATTTGAATCCATAATTTTATTACAACATGATTTGTAGTTTACAGTGAGTTGGATAACACTCCTAAACTATCTTAACAACTTTGTGATTATCTAGAATCGAATTTTACAACCTTATACAAAGTTTCAAAATTTTCAAAAAAGTTTGAAATTTTTACTGGCGGATTTCATTTGAAATGGATTGAGGTGAGGGATTGTGATTCTGATCCTTGCATTCGGTTTGCCTAGAGGGGTTATTTATAGTCTTCTTAGGTCGATTGATCAATCAAGTGAATTAAATATCAATCATTAATGACTTTTTTCTATTCTTCATCCAACTTTATTGTCCAGACGATGATGAAGTCTATGATTGTTAGTGAAATGATCACCATGTTAGGGTGATCATTTCAGCTTTCGAATCAGCTGTTTTGATTGAGTATCAATCGAGTTCCAATTTTGAAAAATCAAAAGTTTTGGCTGATGATCATTGATGTTCGTCATGAAGAAGAAGACAAACTAAAGTAGAAACAACATTGTTTCGAGCGGAAATGTGAACGCTCGGGCGTTTCGTCAACATTTGGGCTAAACTTGTTCCGCTGCTTCACAAACGTGTGTTTCTTCTGTTGCAACGAGACGCGGTTGACTACTGGTCATTGGATGATATTTCAACGCTCATCTAATAATTGTAGGGTCTGTTGCACTAAATTCTTCCGATTTTGGCTGCAACAAATCACACCTCTTTTTCAGACTTAGGGTTTGTTTGAAATTAATTTTTTTTCATCCTCTTGTCTTTATTTTCAACCTACATAATATACAAAATATTTTAAATAGACATAATATTTATTTTATTTTTTTTGGTATTTTTTTGGGTTCTTATAAATAATTTATTTATGATAAAATCGATAACATTTATCATTATTTTTTTATTTTAATTTTTTTTACCCTTGAAATTAATTTGAGATAAAATAAATACAACACTTATCTCAAATTAATTTTTTTCTTGGCTATTATTTTAATTAATTGGGGTTTAATTATTATAATAATTATTTTAATTAATTATTTTAATTATGTTTTGACTATAATTTTAATTATCTTGAATTTATTTATTCAAAATAATTATTTTAAAATTTATAAATTTGGTAGGTAAAATTTTAGTGTTTATAATTAGTATTATTCTTGGTTAACTTTGTAGACTACAATTTTATTTGTATGAATGTGTCATAATTCTCTTTACGATCCTGTTTACGATCCTGAATGCAAAGACACATTTCAAAACTAAGGGAAAAAGTGAAATGAATAACATATTATAAATTAACATCACTGATAAATATATTTGAATAAAAAATAATAAGTCATAAAAAAATGATACAGTTGATTAAATGAAAAAATTATTAGTAATAGAAATCTTAATAAGTTAAATAAGACATTATTAGATTAGAGTCTAGAGATTATATTTGAATATCTCAAAATAAGACAGAATGATAACAAATGATAACCTATAGTGTTTGATTGATTTAAATATTGACAAATTATTCACGTGGGCTATTAATAAATAACGTTCTTAGAATGATCATATACAAGTAATCGTATAGACTATCAACATATAGTATTTGATTTGACACGAATATTGATAAATTATTCACGTAAAATATTAATAAATAGTGTTCTTAGAACGATCATATACAAATGATCGTGTAGACTATTAACGTATAGTGTTTGATTAGATGTAAATATTGACAAATTATTCACGTGGACTATTAACAAATAGTATATGATTTGATCTAGTGTTGATCGGTTCTCTGTCCTAGCTCGGCCTTGAGTTAGCGTTATACTTCGTTTAGGGTTTGGTCCATTATGTAAAGGCAGAAGAATCATACATTTGCATAATCTGAGTGAGCAACAAATTGTGATTTCAATATCTCAACCATTTCGAATCGTTTTGTCTATCGGGATATATTTAATAGAATCGGTACATTTATGTTTTTGCATGTTGTAATCAAGATTAAAGTCTGAGTGAGTAACAAATGTTGATTTCAATATCTCAATTAACACAGAAACTTTTTCTCTTCTTTTTTGTGTTTTTTTTCTCATTTTTTTTAGTTTAGTTTTTCTTTTTTCTTTGAAGCTTGAGCTTGAAATTTCTCTTATTTTCTCATTTTACAGATTTTAGCTTTGCCTGTTGGTTTACTCTGGTTATTTGTTTTTTAAAATCCTCTTCGATAGTCACTTTTCTTTATAGTTTGTATCCCCTCTTTTAGCCTAGTGGCAATAAGAGGTGGATACTAAATCTAAGTTCCTATGTTCGAGCCTGTTCTGCGACTGGTTAAATATTTAAGTTTTTTGCGGGCTACATATTTAATCTGTTGTCCTATTTTTTTTCTTTATAGTTCGTGTAATACGAAAAAAGATTTTATAATTGATATCTCCCTCTCGAATTTATTGAAAACATGAATTTTTTTAGATAATAATTTATCTTGAAAATAATGATATCAACTCTACTCTTACATGTTTTCTAAAATTTTCAACTTTAATTTGTAGGATAGATTAAGGTTTTATTCATTTCTCAAAAATGGGAAAGTCGACCAATTCATTATCTTTCCTTTTGTTTATAAGAATTTTTGTTCGTTTATGTGAACGAATTGGTTTAATTGAAAAGTTTATGACTGGACCTACCTATCTTTTTTTAGAAGAATCAAGTCGGACATAGTTCAGACAATAACCTGTCAGAAATGTAAACCGGGTTTTGTTGAAATAAACTATATTAGGGAATTCTTCGCATTTCAACTGTAGATATACGGACCACTCCTCCAGAGAGGATTTTATTGATCATGCATGGGTCTTCCCACTGAGGTCGGAATTTGCCCCTCAGGTCCAAAAGTTCACGAGTTTTCTTGAGGATGAGATCACCTTCTATGAGGTTTCTCGGTTTAACTTTCTTATTAAATGTGTTATCATTTTTATATATTTGGATTTTGCACAAGACATTTAACATCTTATCTTCTATTAGTGTCAATTGTTCATATCGAGATTTAATCAAATCTTCTTCGATGATGTGACTTTTATAATAGTACTCCTAATGTAGAGTGTATATGTTTCATCTTTTTGACGATTCTAATCACAAATCTTTTTTCCACTTTAACTGTTGTATTGATTTCCTTAAATACTTTTAATACTTTTCTTTGAAATGTCGACCATTATATGAAATTATTGTACGTGGGATCTTGCTTGCACTTTTCTTTTAATCCTAGGTCGAAGGCTCTTACGTGCACTTTTTCTATAATTCTTTTCACGATTGTTTATATAACATATTTGTTAACCATGCGTAGATGAAATCTTGTTAAGACTAGTTTGGTAGGAATATTTTTTTTTCTTTATCATTATATATTGAAGCAAATCAACCAAATCTATTTCAACATATATAGATGTATAAGTATTTCCAAATGGACTCATCTCAAAATATTAAGATTATATCCAAATATTCTATAAGTAATTGTTTTTAAGATGGTATAGTTAAGATAGTTAAGATCCATCACCCTCCAAGTTCAAATAAACCTAAATATTGGTAGGGGTTCGAGAAAAGATGAAATTTCCATAACTGTCACTTGTGGTAAAATTATCCAAACCAGGATCAATCACAATGTGACATACTTTAGGATGGTGATCTGCCATACTAAGTCCATAATAATACATGTGGTTGAATAAACTGTAGCGGATCAACGATCTACATGCATAAACAAAAACAAAAGTGTGTTATTTCCATTATTCATATTCTTAATTTTAAGGTTAATTAAATTTCAAGTAAGCATTTAATTAATTACCTACTGCAACAAGGGTCTTCACCAGATTCGTCACAAACAGTCTCGATAATGTTAACTGAACAATCGTTTTCAACTTTATGAATCCATACCTCTCTTGGGAAGTGACGATAATTCCTATAATGAGTAGGATAATTTGGGGGTAAATGAGGCACAATGTCACGTTCGCTTGTTACCCTTATTGTGTCGGGAACATGTTGACTATAGAATGTTGCGAATTCGGCATTTCCAATTCGAGGCATTCCATATGTACAAACTTGAATATTTTTAGCTAAACCTGTCATCTGTCAATTGAAATTTGAATGAATTAAGGTCCAATTAAAGACACATTTTAATGTAGGATAAATGATTTTGTTACCTTGAGATCTAATGCACAAAATGAAGCCATTGCTCCTCCCATTGAATGCCCAGTGACGAAAACATTAATGTTTGCTCCATACATTAAATTCGCTTTTCTGACAGCTTTTACAACTGCAGGGCGCATGCTTGTGTCATGGTAAGCCGAATAAAATCCATGGTGCACCTAAAGTAACAAAAGAGATAATCGATGTTTTTAAGTAAATATTTTTTGAAATCGACGAATTGGTAAGAACATACCTTTGCTTCAGACGAGTCTGGGTAATCTAAATCAGACAGACACCAGTTTAGATCTGTCATCCAATTCTGTATGCTGATATATGCATATTCATCTTTATTCATTAAGCATAAGAGACTAATCTAAATTTAATCAAAAGGTTATTACTAACCTTTTTAATTGAGTTCCTCTGAATGCAATGATAACAGCATTTAAACTCTTTGCAAAACCAACAAATGCCTATAAGAAAGACATTTACTCAAGATTAAAATATGCATCAAATTCTTTAAAAAATAATAAGAGAAAATGAACCTGCAAGCAGTTATCAACATCAACGATTAAATCTATCATTACGAACCCCTGTCTCGAAATGAACAGAAAGACGTATTAGGAACAAAGTTTGCACCAAATCAAAGAACCGATAAACAAATCATACATTTGTCTTTATGCATCTAGAACATGTCCAATTAAATAGTCCCATTAAATCTGAAATATATACCTGCAAAATGTTTAATGGAGACTTAGAAACCTTTTCAAATTGGAATCACAAATTTGTAAACAGATCTTACTGCAGAAGCATAGTGTGCTAATGTCACTGCAAGAGATCGATTGTATACAGCATAATCATCCTCCTGATTCTTCGTCTCGTTTATTGTACAATCACTCTCACATACTGCCATATATTACAAGGTTGAATATGAATTGTTTTCGAAATAATAAGTTAACCGCGTTTGAAACATATAACACGATGGAGCTTTTCAAGAAATTTTGGCAGGATTAAAGTCTACATATACATATAGTACCTTGACAATGATATAAAACAAAGATCATAACCACTATGCTCAACCATCTCATGATCATCATCTTCTTCTTCGTAGAAAACAGAAACAATATGCAATTACTAGTAAAAAGCAATTCATAAAAGTAGATTGATATACAAAGCTTATTGTAGAAGCCTGTAAGCTAGAAGAAATGGAAAACCACAATTTAAAAGAAAATTCAGATGAAGATGAACAGATTTATTTGAAATATATTATCACAATTCAAAAGAAAATGAAAACACTTTATAATTCATGTCTTTATTTTAAACATAGTTAATTATATAAACTGATCTAATAAATCAATTTAAAATTTCAACTTTACTTTTAAAATCTACTTTACAATTCTAATTATGAATTTTTAAAGGAGATAATTATTTTGGTTTTGGTAATTTTTAAATTCGTCCAATTTTATCTTTTAAAATTTTACAAGTTTATATATGAATTTAATTTTTCTATTTTAAATGAAAATGACATCTACATAAAAGAATAATGAAACTAAATAAAAAATTTACTAATAAAAATTTTACAAAAGAAAATAAGTTAGTGAATAAAAAAATACAAACACAAATTATAACAAAAAAAAAATTAGAAACGAATTGACTGTTGGAATTTTTATGGTCACTTGTATAATAAATAATTGTGCATGTGTCATATTTAATATAAGCTAAAATAATGTGATCTAATGTGAAATTAAGTTTATGGCTTATTGGTGTATTTGTCATGAAAATAAAGTAAGGATACCTAAGTGACATTTCTAATTTTATGAAGGGGCTAAATTAGAAATTGTCAAACTATAATAACTAACTTATTGTTGGTTATATGTAACGGTAATGGTCCCCATTTGAAGTAACGTCAATTCTCCTTTGCGTCCCCATTAACCGAGAGAGAAATTTATTGACTTACTCATCAAATGGAAGATCCATTCCAAATAAAGAAAGTCTAAAGAAATAGAAGATTTAAGACTTTTTCTATTACAAGGAAATAGAAGATTCATGCGATTAATTAAGGTACGCTTCCGCCACATTCAAGATTTTAATTTCTCACATATTAAATTAGGATCTAATTAGGATAATTCTAACAATTGGTATCAGAGCCATCCTAATTTAATTATGTGAAGAAATTTTAAATCGAAAAGATATATATACATATATATTTATCCTTTAATATATATTCTGAATTAAGAATTCAATAATATAATGTATCTATCATTAAGATTCTTAAGATTGACGATAGATAGATTTAAGATATATTTGAATTATCTATTTGACTAGTTATTGTTATTATTATTAAGATAAGATCCCTAGATTTAGGGATTTAGGGATATTTAAATTCTCGGGGAATGATATATGCATTTATGAATTTATAAATAATTTCAAAGCATGTTAGTCGGATTATATATATCTATGTAGAAATGATTAGGTGGGGAATTTGGTGAGGGAATGATGTGGCATAATCTTATTCGCTGAAAAAATCAAATAATTTCTCTCTTTTCTCTCTTTCCTCCCACTTTTACATTTTACAACAATGCCACGTCATTCCCTCACCAAATTCCCTCACCAAATTCCCTCACTAAATTCCCTCACTCTATCACTCCTCTATATCTATGCTTGAATTATTTATAAATTATTTAAAAGTATGTTATCAATTAATTTGAATAAGATAGTATAAAGATTTATGGATATTTACCTTTTAAGTTCCTAAATTTATGGATATTTAGACTCTTGTTAATTTTTAAGTAGTTATATATATCGTCAATCTATATATATCATCAAGATTGACTTGACGATAGATTAAGGTTAAGCAATTATCATTAATATATAAGATTCCTAGATTTATGGATATTTCAAGAATATATATACATGAATTTATTTATAAATTATTTAAAAGCATGTTTTTGAATTATAGATATATTGAATTTTGATAAATCACGTAGAAAGATATAAAGATTTGTCCTAGATTTTATGGATATTTAGATTCTTTATGGATATTTAGATTCTATCTCTTAAGTTACTAAATTTATGGATATTTAGTCTCTCTCGTTAAGTTTTGTTAAAAAGGAACCGATGAACGATGAATGGTAATTTATGGATAGTTAGATTCTCGTTTAGATTTTCTTGTTAAAAGAGGAATTCTGGTTTAAAATTGACCGTTTTAAATTGACGGTTAATTAAATATCATTTGGGATATTTATTGTTATGTGATTAAATAATATATAATATATATTATAAATCAAAGAAAACTAAGGAATAATTTTATTGTTAAGTATATATAAATCAATATATAATAAAATTTAATTATATTCTTTATTTTAGGATTAAAAGATTAATGATTATTAATAAATTAATTAATAATTGGATTCAGGCTAATATTTGAAATTTGGTTAAATAAATCTTGAAGATTTATTATTTAGTTTAATTAATATAAGATATTACAAATTTCAAAATCAAGTAAGATTTGGTTTATGTATAATTTTATTTTTCAAATGTATCATTTTTGTTATTTTGTCGAACTTACTTCTACAAAAAGTTACTTAGGTACAGTTTCACAAGATTAGGCAAAACATGAGTAGTGTAATTTTTATTTTATTTTTAAATTATTTGACAGAAAATTATTATTTATGTACTATAAATATATATCATTTTCTGTAGAACTCGGGAAAGGGGCAGCCCAATGGCCATGATCGGCTCTATAATTGTAATTGGGAATTGACCCTTCTTTTCAATGCTAGTATTGAATTTTGAAGTCTATAGAGACTACTTTTCAATGTTACTGTTGAGTTTGAACTTTAAACAGACTAATTAATTACTATCTAAATTTAAGAAAATTATGCTTTTTTTTTTGTAACAAGTGTTATATTCTTATTTGGTATATTAATATACCAAGTCACCCACTAAACAAGGAGTCACTTTTAGTGCTTACTTTTTAGAATCTCAATGGATGATTAGTAAGAGAATCATTTTTGTTTAATGATCTCTATTGACTAATTAGAATCTTTAAAATGGTACCATATCAAACTGTATCGGTGGAAATAATCTATCTCAATTAGAAAAGGTTTAATAATTAATTAACATATTTCTAGCTAGAGGAATGATAAACTCAACGAGGTAGGTCCACGAATTCGACGTGGTCTGCCAGGTTATCCCCACGTCTCGAAAACGCTCATTTTGGGTCCCAAAACTACTCATTTCGGGACCCGAAATGACCGTTTCGGGACATTATGAAGCCGTTTCGGGACTTGAAATAAGCGTTTCGGGACATTTTGAAAAATTTTCTCTCTCCTATCCACATGTCATGCCACGTTGTTTCGTAGACTTACTTTCGTTGAATCTTTCGTTGAGTTTATTATTTTTCTTCTAACTAATATTAATATATTTTAAAGAGTAGTCATTAGTTGAAAAGATAAACAACACTAAATTGATAAATATTTTGATATAGGTAGAAAAGAAGTCCTCACTGAAGTTAGATAAACTATGTTCTTTTGTTACTACTAGACAATGAGTTAATATTAGTGAACAACCTATAATTGGAAAACAATTCGTTTTCCAACCCAAAAAAGCGACTACATTCTGTGTAATTTAAATTGTCTATATCTTATAAAGAAAATAAGGTTGTCTAATGAGTGTTTTATAAGTTTTTTATCACAGCCTTGATGAAGATCTAGATGAGCAAACCGACTATCTCAGTGAGGTACATCGTTAATGTTTTGAACGATCTTTGGAGGGATTATAGACGGTGACTTAAGAACTTTTATTTTGATGTCATTTATCTTTGATTTATTTTTTCATTTTTCTCGGGTTATTTTAAACCCTAAATTTAGTCATCTGGTTTGTTGTTATACTTTTTCTTTTTCTTTAATTTATCGTCTTGTTTAAACTATTTTTTTAATGAATTGAAATTTATTTAACAAAACCAAAAAGAAAATAAGGAATATACATGTATAGCCTTATATAGGAGTAGTCAACTCATTAAATTATGCATATCAAGTTGTGAAGATTTAGAGTCTTAATTTAATAATATTTAATTTTTGGTGGATTGAGCAATTTTGATGATAACTAAGGCTGCACTAAGGAATGAAGCCATAATTATAGATTAAATAATTAGGCTTAAACTTGGATGGAACTTAGAAGTCATCCATTACAATGAAGTTGTGTGATATAGGGGTTTTAATTGATTATTTTAAAACAAAAATTGTTTCATTATAAAAAAAATTATTTTTGTTTTTAATTAGTTGAATTATTATAATATATTTTTATTTGAATTTTGAATTTTATGTATTGTAAGAATATTTTTATTGATAAATAGATATGAGATTTTTTAAAATAAAATAATCTAAAAAAGCAAGCATGAAAGAAAAATAAATTGTTGAGTTGTTGGGCCTGGATTCACTTGTGTTATTTAAGCTTAATCTTAAATTATATATAAAATTCAATTTTACAATTTTATAGACTAAAATATGAAAAATATGTTTATATATATATATATATATATTATATTGTGATATATTTTTATTTAAATAATTATTAACATAAAAGAACAAGTTCTAAGTATCAACTTTCACCAATAATTGTCTTGTCCACTTTATTGTCCTTTTTTTTGTGTGCAAACTGCAAGCTAGTCTACAAAGTTCAATTATTTGAAGAGCCCATTTGAAAACTCCTTTTTTTTATTTTTTTAAATAAAGAATCTCAACTTCAACTTTTATAGCAATAAAAATCTAAACTTTTATTGAATCTCATAACTTGTGTATTAGGGCTTGTTTGATGTTTGGTTAATTAGTGGGGTTTCATTGAATTTATAAAAAAAAATATTGTTCGATAAAAATGTATGTTATTTAAGTTTTTAATTAGTTTAGTTATTTGAATGCGGATAATTTTCATTTAACATTTATAAAAATAAAATAAATTATTGAGTATTAATTTGGTTGATGAACTGAATAATTAGATGAGAAAAATAGAACATAATATATGAATTTTGGATAAAATCTAAAAAATAACTGAATAAATGGACTCTTAGTTAGGGTTTAGAAAATGTTGGTAATCTATGCATGGAAAATTAATAAGAAAATTTCCTTATATAAAAATAAGGTTCAAAATAAGAAAGATCTTGAACTCAAAGTGTTCAATTTTTTTTAAAAGAAGAACAAATTTTAAGTTCCGATCAACTAGAAAAGTATCGTTCTCTGCAATACAATAACGATCATCTTAGTAACTATTATTGTTAAAAAATAGTAATGTATCAATATGAATTATTCAAATGCAAAATTATTTGTTCTACTATGCTTAGTAAATATATTTATTCATTAGTGCTTCATAATTCAACACTAGATGGTAGTGAGGACAAGAGAGATCATGACAACAAAAACACTATATTTTGTCTGCTAGACAATGGTACCTTATAAAATCATCTTCTTTTTCTACTTCCATTCACACAAAATAACAAACAATCTTTACTTCTTGATCAATCTCTATTAGCTAATGGCTCCTCATGAATCATTCATCCCCACAATTAACAATGGTCATATTGATGTCCAAGAACTAGGGAAGGCAAACTCAACTTCCATTCCTCAACGATTCATACGAGATCACATTCCTACTCCCACCACGTTTCTTTCTTTTTCAAACGACATCCCTGTCGTAGATTTATCAACTCTTTGTAAAGGTAGTGGCGGAGAATTTAATTATGAGATCTCGAAACTTGTATCTTCATGTCAAGAATGGGGTTTCTTCCAGGTATATGGGAAATTATTTATTTTTATTTTTAAGGAAAGCCAATATATGTTTTTTTTACACAAAAAATGTGATGTGTTTATTTGAAGGTGGTAAACCATGGGATTGATCTGAATATGATTGAGAGCATGGAGAATGTGACAATGGAATTCTTTAACCTTCCTTTGGAGGAAAAACAAAAATACTCTATGGCTCCTGGTGGTATTCAAGGATATGGACAAGCTTTTGTTTTCTCCGATGATCAAAAGTTAGATTGGTGCAATATGTTCGCACTCGCGGTTATACCAGATTTTATGAGGCAGGCGGATTTGTGGCCAACACGACCTGCTAAGTTTAGGTAAATAACTCAAATTCCCCACTTTTAAAGGTTATTTTTTCATTATTCCACAATTATACAAATTAATAACAAAATTTTATGACCATAATTAACTTACAAACAAAGCTGAATACATGTATAGTGCCGGACCTAGACTTAGGATTCGGTTGACCTAGTTTAATCTCAAATTTGATTTTTTGAAAGAAAAAAAATGACAAAATTATGAACATTTGAATAATAGAAGTTGCAATTTTTTACACCAAAACTAAAAGCCTATTAGATCAAATAATAGAATATAATAATATCAAGTGAACAAAAGAAACATAATTTACTGTCGCTATTCACTTTAGCGACGGAAAATTTATCAATAACGACAATATTTTCCGTCGTTGTTGTCTTACCTTAACAAAATATTTTGGACTACCCGAATTACGGCTCGAGTTCACTCATACATAGATCCGCTCTGGTCTCTCGGTTCTAACTAACATCAAAACCAAAAAAGAAAATGGAGTTAGTCTCTAAGGGGAAAAGTAGTTGGTCAAAAAGAGCCTGATCTTTTATATTTTTTTTTATCAATGTTTATTTTGGGATGGCTAGCATGATCCTTTAAATTAGAACTTTCTTAATAAGAATTTGATATAAAACTTTTGTTTTTTTATTATTAGTGGATTCACAATCTAATTTAACTATTTTTCTAATAGTCTCTTTATAAATATTTTAATGTTTCTCACATTCTTCTCATTAATACATTTGTGATTATTACAAAATTTTAAGTTATGAAAATCATAAAAAAAAAAAAAAAAAAAAAAAAGGCCAAAATTGTAGATCAAGGAGAACCAATATATTCAATTTTTGTCTTTTGGATAGTGAAACTTTAGAGGAATACTCCAAGCAAGTGAGGATACTATGCCAAAAGTTGTTGAGTTTCATAGCCATAAGTCTTGGATTAAACGCGAACACATTTGAGGAGATGTTTGGTGAGTCGGTACAAGCGACGAGAATGAACTATTACCCACCGTGCCCTAAACCCGAACTGGTCATGGGTTTGAGCCCACATTCGGATGGTAGTGCACTCACTGTTTTACAACAACGAAAAGGTAGTCCGGTTGGGCTTCAAATACTCAAAGACGGCGACACATGGGTTCCGGTCCAACCTATTCCGGAAGCTCTTGTCATCAATATTGGTGACACAATTGAAGTAATAATTATAGATCAACTTTCTTAATTTATTTCCTTATATTTTATAGTCTTACAAATTATTCTTTCCTCGTTTATTAGGTTCTAACAAACGGGAAATACAAGAGCGTGGAACACAGAGCAGTAGCGGATAAAGAAATGGACAGACTTTCAATAGTCACGTTCTACGCTCCAAGCTACGATATTGAGCTCGGGCCGATGAAGGAATTTATTAATGAGAATAATCCTTGCAAGTATAAGAGGTATAACCATGGAGAATATAGTCACCACTATGTGACTAACAAGCTGCAAGGCAAAAAGACCCTAGAATTTGCCAAGATTTAATATTTACTTAGTTGGATTTAATGTTGAAGAATCATTACTTTTAATAAGTTCTATTGTCTCATTAATGTTTTAATGATTTTTATTACCTTAGAACTCTTCACTATGTTTATTGCATTTTGTCCTATTATAACCCGTATTAATTTTTAGTGTGCATTGAATGTATTTATAATTATTAATGTTTTTAATGGAAATTGAATCTCAAACATTTTTTTTTTAAAATAAAACATTTTTTAATTATTTTATCAAACATTTTCACATAATTTGGAACAAGAATTTTGATTGTCTTTTCAATGTTTCATGTGTCCCTTTACCTCATATAACACTAAAAAGACATATTTTGAGTGGAAAGGAAAATAATGATTCATGTCTCCAAAAGAATGAAATGGAAAAAACAATCATATCAAGTTAAACCCATAAGCTTCTTTATGTCAATTTTAAATTATTTTTATATTATAATTATGTTATCTGGATCTACTTTTATAGGGATCTAAACAAATTAGTATAAGAGGATACTAGCTTTAATAACATAACGTTACAACCTCACATTTCTATAATTTTAAAATATTAAATAAAAGAGTATTTTACAAAGTTTTAAAATACGATGTCAAACAGACTATTCGATCACGAAACACGAAACGGGTAAATCGTTGTTTCGGATTCTAACTTCAATAGGGACCTTTTGAACCGGACAAATTCCGATTAGAAGCCGAAGCCCGAAAATTTGACCCAAAAATTTTAGTATGAAAATATTCTTTTCTCCTTCTTTTAGATATTGAAAAGGAATTGAGTTAAATAAAGAAGACGAAGATGCATATGCTAATTGGGATTGGGGCAAAAAAGATGGGTGCCAAATTGCTGATATAAAAAAAACACCTTTTATTATTCATAACATTGTCAAATTATACATTTTATGTGATTTTAAAAATATATATATATATATATATAAATTAATTAAATAATAATAATAATATATAAATGACACTCTACTATAAAAATATTATAAAATTAATTATATTTAAATAAATAATATTTTTTTATTTATAAATATAAATTTATTTTTTTTAATGTAAAATTATAAAATCTTATTATCATAAATTTAAAATAGTAAAATTTTATATAGAGAAATACTCGTCAACATTTATTTTAAATATAAAATTTTAAGAATTCATTCGAATTTTTAACTTTTTTGAACTTTAATTTACTGAATTACAAATGGGCCATATTGTTTCATTTATGGGTTAGATTCTGCAACAAGCGGTCAGCCCAAATTTAATAAAATATAGTTGGGCTTTATAGCTGACTGAGTTTACAAATGCGAATGCTTATTTTATTAGTCGGTTAGATTCTGCCACCAGCCAACTTTTAGTAAAATATAGTTGGGCTTTAGTTTATTAAATTTACAAATGGGCAATATTATTTTTAAGAGAAATGATCTCTGTAAAAAATTTGAGAGAAATTACTTAATCTTATTCGTTAAAAAAATAATAAATTTTATTTTTCTCATCTCCCTTTATCCTTTTTCTAGCCAGTAATGTGGTGACATGTCATTCTCATTTCTCAATTTCTAATGGAATAGATTCTAGAACCAGTCAAATTTAATTAAAATACAGATGGGCTTTAAGTTTACTGAATATACAAATTGACCAATTTATTTCACTAATGGTTACTGAATTTTAAATGGGCTAGATTCTGCAACCAACCAGTTTTTAGTAAAAATATAGTTGGGCTTTAGTTAACATTAAATTAGGCCCATATCTGTTTCAGCCAAGTGGTTGCCATTCTCACCTGTTTCATCAAAGAAGAAAACCTTCATTCTCATTCATGGCGATTTCAGCCTCTTCAAATTAGGTATCAAAGACGTGAAGAAGGAAAGAAGGAAGATTGAAATATATATATATTTGCAAGCGTATCTTTGACAGTATTTGAAGCGCTGTAAAAGAGATTTAGAATGGGTCAAGCCTTACGTAAAGCTTCTGGAAAGATCCGAACTACTAACCTTGATCCGCCATCTTCTTCATTGCCTAAGAAGGTTTTGGATGATCGACCAATTGTTCATCATGTCAAGAAGGTTTCCGTCTCCGAAGATTTTACTGTTTCTCCGCCTTCTGGTTAGTTAGTTAGTAGACGTTTAGCTGACTAGGTCAGATGAAGAACGACTTAATTCTATCGCAAATTAGAGAAATTTTGTTTCAATTTTGTGAATTTCATCTCGTAGTAATGTTTATATTTCTTTGTGTTGTTTGAAGAGAAAGAGCTTGGATCAAAAGTGAATTATGAAAACTTGATGGAAGAAAAGGATCCTCAATTTGATGCTATGTTAGGTCAATTGGTGGGTAGAATCAAA
Source organism: Impatiens glandulifera (assembly GCF_907164915.1). Classification (NCBI taxonomy): domain Eukaryota; kingdom Viridiplantae; phylum Streptophyta; class Magnoliopsida; order Ericales; family Balsaminaceae; genus Impatiens; species Impatiens glandulifera. The sequence continues at coordinate 2,235,118 of NC_061865.1, forward strand.
GCCAAACCTGGTGGTAAACTTGAGATGGGTGAGGTGTGATTTATAACTTCTTTGGTTTCCTAATTGCTTATTGTCAAGATTAGGTTTTTTCTTCTGTGCTGATAAATAAATTCAATGCTTGAAACCAAACCCTAATGGATTATATAATATGGGTATCAATCAATTAGATCAGAAATGCAAGGTCATGATTATTCATTCATATAATTTGCAGGCATCCATAGTGGAGAAGTACAATAGACCTTTACCCAAGCTGAGGAATACAACAGTAGAATCGACAAGATATGAGGAAAGAACTGCGCCACCAGGAACACTAAATGTAGCACAATTGCGCCACATGATGCTTCTGCATCAAGGCAAGGCCGAGGATCACGATGGTCCAATGAACGTTGAACAGATTGCTATGAAGTTTCAAATTGACATTATACAAGTTCAGAACATCCTTCGGTTTATGTCTTTGCCACCCGAAAACATTAAGAAGACAGCAACAGAAAGAGGTGGCGGTAGCTAGCTATTTATGCGAGGCGTGAAAACACATGTTTTCTTGTTTCTTTTGTAATTTTTGTTTGTAGTGTAGACTACTTTGAACTGACATAATCAATGGAACTCCCTTTGTAACAATTATTCCAAATAAGGAAAGGATTAATTCATTCATTGAGCCTCTTTAGAATCTGTTATTTTGTCTTAATTTCATGTTGAAAAAACAATAGTTTAAATTAAAGTAATCATTTTTCATGTAAGATATGAGCCATTTGTTATATAGGTTTGTTTATGCTCAGATTACGGGCCTAATAAGCAATTATTTAGAAAACACCAAAGTTTTTTTAGACTTAACTTAGCTAAACACAATTCTGACCCGATTTTCTAACTTTAATTTAGAGCATTCTTAATAGGAATGAGATATTTGATCTTTTTAAGTAGTGGCCTCCAATTTAAGTTAAGTAGAGATCTTTTTTCATATTATTTTTGGTATATTAAAGATTAGATAATTGTGATTTTTCATTAAACATAAGCACAACCAATGGATGTAGATTTTAGAACAACAAAAGACAGTTTATAACAAACAACATAGCCATTTAAATCAGGCTTTTAGGAAACACAATGGAAATCTGATGCATATAAAAAGATGGAAATAAGAGAAAATGGGTTGTTTTCCTGATAGATAGATTGATTACTGCTTGGATAAAGAAACGATCTTGATCATGGATTGTGCATCAATGGCAGTCAAATTGGATTGACAAAACACTTGCCAAGAAGATTCTTCCTTTTCTTCTTCTTCTTCTTCATCTTTTTCTTCCTTCCCTGCTGTAAACGAACCATATACAGACATCACAATGCTACGAGCAGCTTCTCTAGCCGCGGGCAGCCTGTCGTTTAACAAAACAGCAGCCAGCTTGATCATCGGCTGCAACCCAAATTCTTTCATTTCTTCTACTCCCTGAACAACCGATCACAAGAACTTATCAAAAACTATTCACATCAGATTCGTTTGATTATTTAACAATCAGTTCATACCATCTTTGAGATGCAGTTTGAGATTGTAACTGCAACCTTAGCCCTGATTCTCATGTTAGAATGAGTGACGTAAGTCCTTAGTTTGTGAAGAAGAGGTAAAGGAGACATGGATTTCACTGCTATGTTCAGTGTTTTATCAGCTTCTTCACATACAAATTTCTTATCTTGTGAAGCTTTCAATAACAGCTGAAGAAGCAGTGCATCAAATGAATCTGAAATGGTGGGATCATTAAGTAAAACTTGGTTAAAAGAAGTGAATATATCAGATGAAGTCATGATTGATGTTTTGCATAAAGCGCTTCTTGGGTTCTTCAATGTCTTCACCAGAATCAACATGATTCTTCCCCTGTATTCAAAAAACACAAATCAGTCATCAATGGAGACTAGGGTTTTTTTAGAGGGGAATGAGAGATTACAGAATTGGAAGCAGTAGATTGGAGTGGAAGAGCGCAAATCGTCTAACGTCATTGAGAGAATCGCAGACCTTCAACCAATCCTTAGACTCCAATTCATCAATTAGAGTCTGCAATTAAACAATTTTAACATTTAAACATCGGAGGAATGACATTTTCATTAAGTGAGAGACTTAATACCTGGATTTTGATATCTGGGTCTGTTAAAGAATTGAGATTTTCGGAAGATATGTAATCGATAGAAGCATCTGTAGCCGCCGCCGTCTCCGTCTCCGGCAATGGAACCGTGTTCTCGTCGGCGGATTGTTTCTGGGTCGGGATTGTTACTTTTGCTTGCTTTTTGGGTCTCTCTGATGTAGTTGGAAGAGGTAAAGCATTATCCAGAGATCTTAACGCCATTACTAAGAGAGAGATCGGAGAGAGATTGAGAGAGATCGGGAGAGATTGATTATTGAAGAGAAAAAGTGAGTGATTGTTGAAGACTCGAATCTTTGGTTTAAGAAGGGGGTGGGGGAGAGACACTTTTTAACGTTATTTTGTTTTTGTTAGTTTAAATTTGAACAAAGGAAGAAATTGATGTTCACTTCAACGGTCATATTTTCAGATTTTTCAATTTTAACCTAATTAGGTGTTAATGTACTGTTTTGGCAACGTGTCAACCAATACATTATTATATAAATATTTTAAATTATTAGAACAATTTTGAATAATTTATTTAGAATTTATATTATATTTTATTTAGGTTTTGGATAAAATATTTGTTTGATTTATTTTTTTTAATTTAATAATTATTATATAAATGATATTTAATATTTAGATGGATAAAATGAGTGATGAGATTGAAAAAGGTAAAATATTAGGTTTATATAAAAATTTCAATATTAAAGTTATTTGAAATTGGTTTAGAGTTATCTGTTATATAAATAACATTTGAATTTTAAGCTGACATTTGTTGATCTAGAGTTATTTGAAATTTAAATAATTTATTTCTCTTCCTTTTTTAACGAAAAAGAAAATTATTTAAAATTAGTTAAATTAATAACAAAATATATTTATATTTGATATTTTAAAATTATATATAAAATGTAAAAATTATTTAATATTTTAGATGATAATTTTTTTTTTCAAAAATCAAAATCAATATGTTGACCAAACATATTTTCAATAACATATATAAAAGTTTATTAAAAAATTTATTACCTAACAAAATATTTAATATAATTAAATCGCAGCTTACATACTAAAATGTATATTATAATTGTGAAAAAAAACTAATTTTCAAATAATCTCATTAATATTGAGATGATTTACATGAAAATAAATTTTCAAAACTCAGACCTTTGTAACGACTGACCTAAATGAGTTTAAGAAGTTCAAACAAGGCCTTATAAAAAAGTATAATCATAAGATAAACAAATTACTCATAGAATACAATATAGATAGATTTCATATATCAATAATAGGTCATAAGGAAATTCACATACAAAGTAAAAATGAATGAATAATAATACTGTTTTCATTCTTCTGTAAAATCCTTGAAAATTTTACTCTTTCAAAAGATCATTCTTCGATCAAAACAATGTAAATAAAACAACATACCGTTCTTTAAACTTGCAATTTCTTTAGAAATCACGAAGAACATACAACATTAGTTCATCGTGAAACTTTCTTTCTGCTCAGGATTTCTTTTTCTTTAAGCCTGTGCTGAAACCTGGCAAGGCGAGCTTGAAGGCTTACCAAACCTGCTGCTTTTCGAGACAAAACAAAGCTCAATTGACTAACATAGTTATCAATCTGGCTTCCTGGTTTCTCTACTTCACCCAATAATTTCATTTCCTGTCATTGAAGAAAGAATTTCATCAACATCGTCATCCTGATTTTGAAGAAAAACATTTCTGTAAACAAAAAGAAAGCATACTTCACGAACAATCCCCATTGTATCTTCAATCTCTTTTCTATGAGCAGCAATCAGGGCATCTTCTTCCTAAGATACCAAATGAGATATATTATAAATAGAGGAAGTAGTTAGGGTTTATGATATCAAATGTTATATGTTGAAAGACAAACTATTTCTCATCTCATTTATCTTATAAACCCTAGATCTTTACACAAAAGGAGATGATAATGATAACCAAATAAGACCTTGTTGTTTGATGTGGGTTATTTGAGATTAATTTCAAATAACCCACTATCTAATCAATCACATCACCCCCTAATCTTTCTTTTACCCAAATTACATCAAAGTTGTTCCTTTTTCTTTTTGCGAAAAGAAACATCCTAGTATTAACAATTTGGTTATTCAAGTAAGGCATATAAATAATCAGATATGGCGACAAACCTCTAGTATTTCATTGATATTTCCATCTGGTATTTCAGATTCACGCTGCTGGCTTGAGCCTCCACCATTATTGTTGATGTGGAGATTGCTCATCTTTTGCTGCTTGTAATTTGATAAATCACCTCCACCTTCATCCTTCGCCAAATTCGTTTGTCTTTCGAGCTTTTCATCCACCCTTGAAGGAGCTTTTCTTCTCGGTGACATCAATTTTTCTTGCGTGTCAACCCTCACCCTTTCCATAGCACTAGAAATCACATCAATAGGATTCTGAATTTGATTATCCACTTCTGCAACCTTTTTTTTCATTCCAACCATTTTAACTTCTTTATATTGTTCTTCAATATCATCAGCAGGATCCTTGCTTGTAGTTGGCAAAAAGCTTGTAGCTGCTTGTTCTTTTTTTGGATTACCAGACTTAGAAAGGCTTTTTACCCTGTTCAAATTCGGTTTGATCCCAAATAAAAGTTAACACTTGGAAAGTAGATTTTGTTGAAACTCGTAAAAAGAAAGAATGTGAACACACCTGTCCGCATATCTTAATGTGTTGATAGTATGCTCACATGAACCTGCATTTGGAGAAATGCAAGAGATCATGACAGTTCTTGAGTTTCCAACAAAGGAGTCGCGAAGAACCTCGGTAAGCTTGCTCCCTCTAAATGGAATATGAATCTGGTCATTGTCAAGAGCACGGATACACTCCTTCAGTGCCAAAAGGCTCTTATTAATTTCAGCTCCTTCGATCCTGTGAATTGACACACACACAAAAAAAAGGAACAGGATTTCTCAATTTTCAGAAAGAAGAAATATATATGTATATAGTTACTGTATAGAAAGATACACAAAAATAAAGTTATATGTGAATTGATATAAAGTTTTTCAATGTTCAGCTCCTTCAATCATGTGAATCGATACACAAAAAAAGGAACAGTGGAAAGTTTATCATTTATTTTTTGGGCAAATGGTCGCTAGAACCCAGACTTGTGGTTCTCAATTTAAAAAAAAAATGTATATATATACAGTATTAAAGTGTTCATGTATAGGTAGATAGATAAATACCTTGTTTGTCGGTCATTATCAGTAGTGTCGGCTCCTCTTTCACTACCAGCAAGATCAATAAAAGAAATCTTGCCTACAACTTTTCCGTTCTTAAAATCATTGACTTCAATATTTCGCCTGGGATCTTTTGGTTCAATGTGCTTCTTGATAACCAGTTGAAGAATTGCATGTGATCTCGATGACTCCTCATTAGCACCTGTGGTGCCTGTACTTCTCGCAGCATTTCCCCGCTCAATATACTCTTTAACAATTTGTACATCTGAAACTTCAAACTCTTGAAGCCCAACAATACAAACTTGTTGACGCCCGTCTTCTCTCATGCAAAGCTTCCTAAGAAGAAAATTTAGCACATTAGCTGAAACATGTTCAGTACTAACACTGTCTTGCCTTCAACAGGTGGAAGTTAGAGCTGATATAGTTTCTATATTGAGAACTCAAACTATTTGGGCTTGTTTGATGTGGTTCCGTATCCATCTTCAATCACTTCTTTTGTGTCAAATCATCAACTAAAATATGGAAATAACTTACTTTATTCTTAAAAAACATTTTAAAATGTTAAATACTAAGGATATTTTGGTTGTTTGACACAAATAAACCACTCTTTTCAACAAACAATTTTTTTTTGTATAAAAACCCTAATCAATCAAGGTCTTGGTAGGCAGCCAGACCTCTGAAATACTTCAAAGCCGAATAGAAACAGAAAAAAGAAGTCAAATGTTTCACCAAGGATGAGGAACAATACAATCTGAAAAAGAAACAAAAAATATATGGTCATAACAGTAAGGTTACTTACTTTCTTTCACTAAGAAGGTCAAAGAGTTTTCCACCATATATTTCAAAAAAACTAAGCCACAACTTTAATTTCTGATTGCAATAAGTTGGATGGTGCAATAATCTGACAATATCTTCAGCAGCTCTAAGAGGCAACGGCTGCATTGTAAATGTCTTGCCACTTCCTAAAGTTAAAAAAAAAACAGAAATTGATTTATCCCTACACATTCATTAACGTACAAACATATTAAGGGAAATCGATGTCATTGCTCACCAGTCTGGCCATATGCAAAACATGTTGCCTTTGTTCGTTGGAAGATTGTAGGGATAATAGGCTCTACAGTCATACGATAAACCTGTTATTATGGTAGAGGCACAAAATAAGACAGCAAAAATATGGAAAGGATCAAAGCCCCAATATCTAAATTGAAACCCTGTTCATATTACCATAAAAATGGATTTTACAATTTTTACCTCATCATTTGTTACATACTCGTTTAAGACAGCGTCAAAGCAGAACTCATGCTTCTCCACGTAAGCAGTTAAGTCAACCTTAAACAACACAAATGAAAAGTTAATTATACTAAAAATCTTAAATATCAAATGAAACAGCTTTGTCTCTGCTAGCTTACAACATTTCACACCTTTAGCTTTGGTTCATGGACAGTTAAATAAGAACCATCGATGACAGTGACAATATCCTCCTCCTTCTTAGCAGTTTCCTTCTTGTTCAATGGCCTTTTACGCACCTGAAGTAATTAACAACAATTAATACATTCACTCAACAGAAGAAAAAATAAAGTGGTAAAGTCGTGTCATTGATGATAGCATAGAAAGAACATACCACAACTTTTATTTTAGCCACGTTATTTTCCCTCGTATTTATCTCCTTATCATTGGTCTGCCTTCGATTGGTCATATTGAATTCATCTTCAAATGCTTGTTTACCGGCAGGCATATAAGAAGATGATTCCTCAAAGGGCTCTGACATAACATGCTATAGACAATCACAACCATGTGAGCCATCAACGAAGAGAAAACAAATGAAAATAATTGATTTTCGAAAACCAAATTACTATTATTCCGTGTAACCATTTTGTACGACAGTCATTTAACTTCAATTAAATTGATTTAAAATTTAGAAGGTTTGAGTATTCTACCATACCTCATATAGAAGTTCTGAGTCATCCACTGAATGAAGATCCAACAATCCAGCCCCAAAATCACCACGGAAGTCTGGAGGATATATGCCTTCTGATCCAAACATCATGGAAGCAGTTTGAGCAGTTGGTATATACTGCTCTGGGGCAGGTTCTCCGTTAAAATTGAGGTTCCTAGTCAACTTGGAAATCCTTTGCTTATCTTCAGGCTGTAAATCGTAGTCTCTAAGTCATGCAAATTATCTAATTGCAAATTCAGAGGAAGTTTTAAAACATAAACTCCTCAATTACATGTGGTCACATCAATGGAAATCAATCAAGATTTATCTTAAAGCAATGCAGCACTAACCAGAATTCTAACAAAATATAACTGGAAGGATCTGATGAACTAAACTAAAACTAGTGATTGTTGCTTTATCTATGATATATCAAAATCCAGTAGAAGCAATTCATTGATACCTGCATATAATGATTGGGAGGTAACAGACGCTGGTCGATCACATTTGAGGCCACAGGTGAAGCCAGATGTTGCAATCCAGCGGACTGAAGCCATCTAGCCATGACAGCATCTCCAGCATCGTTAGCTGGACCAGCGCCTGGATAATCATACATAGCAGTTGCCGCCGCCGCAGCGTTGTTCTGCTGCGTATGACCACCCATGTGGCGCTGTGATCTGCGTTCCGGAGCCAACTTTCAAGATGTAATGATCAAAAATCCTTAATATGAATAACAACAACCAAACAGATCATCATCATCATCATCGCCTCATAAATTAGGTAAATCTAATGCAGTAAAGCACAAAAAAGCAATTCAAATCGGCACGAACCAGAATTCAATCGGCGGTGAGTCGTCTTTCCTTTCCTTGACTCAATTTAAATCGAATTTGAACCTAGAAACAAGAAGAGATAACGTCACACTACAGAAAACTACATTTCTCAGCTGGCAACCGTTTAGCTGCCGCATCGATATCATAAAAACTGAAGGATTATTGAAGATTCAAGTTCATATACCAATCGGATGAACTATATTATGATCCGTATCAATCTTTTACGGATAGATCTGCTAAGCTGACCTGAAGTACAAGTCCAAATTCAAATCACTGAGTGAAAGTTTCTCACACGATATTATCACCGCAGGCGTAGAGAGAGAAAGTAAGAAAGAAGCAATTTCATATCTATATATATAATATATATATATAGATATTCGTGCGTTCATTACATAGATGATTAGTATACAGATATACATTAGGCTTTGTTTGGACAGCGCCTTAGGGCTTCTTTGTTTGGTTGTATGACAAATTCTTTTTTTTATCAATAAGGAATTTTGTTATACAATATGTTGGTCAATTCAACTTGAATTAACCCATTTGGAAATTAAATTAAGACTCCACTATTTGGCTTGTTTTTTGCAATAAAGGAAGTTACCCGATTTTAATCCATAGTTAGAATTTAGATTTTACGACGAGATTGCTTGTCGCACTGATTTTATGGATATTCCAACAAACCCTAAATTCTCGTCTACTTATTTTACGAATATTCCAACAAACCCTTGACTCTCGTTATACTGATTTCATGAATATTCCAACAAATCCTTGATAATCTTATTCAAATATGACATTTTAAGTAAGACGCGATCAAGGATATATTCATAATTTAGAGTTGGAGTGGATTTGAAAAAAATTAAATTGGGCTTAAAAAAAACAACAAGAAATTTTTGGATAAAATAAGTGGATAAAGATAAAAATTTTACCATTTTTTTAATAATTCAATAAACATATCATCAATTATATTAAAAATTTTAAAAAAAATTATGTGTTGTCACATTTCTATCTGAAAAAAATAAAATTATATTATTTTTTTTGTTTTCGAGGTGAGTTTCCATCCACCGAGTCCATAGATTTGTCATTGGTCGCTATAGAGATGTGAATGGCAGTATAGCCAAGCCCAAAAATTAAATTTATTTTTAATTTTGATTTAAGTAATTATATTTTATGTTTAATTAAATAAATATAATAAATTTGAAATAATTTTAACAATCAAAAAATAACATAATTTATTTGGTTAAATACTATATAAACACATGTAGGGACTTAGGGATCAAACCTTATTGAGTTTTTTTATTTATCTGATTTTGGGTGTCTGTATGGAAAAGGACTTACCCTAGGATTGACCTGATGAAGAGTAAAGGTAAACCGAGAACAAAGTCTTTCAAATTGTTAGTATTGAGTAACAAATACACAAAAGATTCAAATTATTGTTGAGATTGCAAAAGATTCCTTCAAGATGAATAAAACAATTGATAACCTAACAAATTTATGAGGTTGATGGCAAAAAGGAACAAGAATTGAAAGAAAAAAAATATCTTCAAATGTAAAAATTAACACTCCTCATTCCATGTCATTGGTAACATAAACATACAATTACAAACTTTAATATTTGGTCAACCAATAACTTTCTCAAGAATACAATGAATCAATTTCAAGTTTTCAACACTTGACTTCCTTCAATCCATGGGCAAAGTACAAAAATGTTGGATGAGTAGCTAGCACCATCCTTTATAGTAAGCAAAAACCAGAATTATATCATCATGAAGCTGCATAAACATAATCATATCATCAACTAAACACAATTGATGTAGAAACATGTTCTTTAATCTCAAATCTACTTACAATTCAAGAACTTAGCTGCCCCTTCAACATTCTTTTTGAATTCATCTGCCCTTCGCAATTCGCACCCTCGACCTTGGGAATCAACAATTTGATGAATTCAACAAACTGTTTCTACACATTATAGTTTGTTTTGGTACTAAAAAAATGTAAATAAAAAATGTGTAATGGAATGAAAGATTTGAAACTTTTTGAATAGAGATAAGTTTGATATTTATTTTTCAAAAAACTTTGGAACGACGTAATTTTGTGTACGATTATACCAATTTAAACGTATTTTTGTTTTAAATTGAGTATTTTTTTCGAAATATACGCGTTTAAACTGTCGAATACAGTTTCAATGCCTTCAAATATATTTATTGTAGGAATAAATGGAAATGTTGAAAACAAAAAAAAAATATATTATTACTATTATTTATATATCTATAATTAAATATAAATGATACTATAAAATTATAATTACAAAATCAATTTAATTAGTTCATTTGATAAGTAATCATCTTATTTTGACTATTAAAATATAAATTTAATTTATTTATATAAAATAGTATAAAAACGTAAAATTAAAATAATTTATAAACTCATAAAATTATATTATATTAATATCAAAAAAATTAAATTTTAAAAATTTAACTAATTTAAAATAAAAATAGTTATATTTTAGAATATGAAATAGAGATTTTAATGTCAGCCCTTGAGTGTGAGGCCCATTTTTAATTTAATTTAATTTTAAAAACTAACTAATTAAGTGTAACAACTGTAAACTATTTTTTTATTATCAAATTAATAAAGTATGAAATATAAATACTCAATAAATTAAATCAAAACAGATTAAAATAACTCTATGCCAAATGATTAACATCTCATTTTTATTATTATTTTTCTTTAACTTTTGTACTTTTATATTATAAAATACACTTTAATTATTGAGTTACATTATATATTTACTTTATTTTGGGTTCTAACTTTGACCACTTCAATTATATGAAGCTCAACATGTATTTTTAAAAATAAATTTTAACATTTTTAATATTATCAATTATTTTTAGCTAGATGAATTGTTCAAAAGAAAGAAAAAAATAATATATATATATATATATATATTAAATTAATCAAAATAAAAATCTCAATTTTAATCTCAATTGAGCCCTTGAGAATGTTAATTCAAAAAATAAAAATCTCAATTTTTTTTACTTTTCCTAAGAAAACTGGTAGTACTAATGATTAAGTACATGTTCCACAAACAATACAAATATAATATATTACAAGACTACATCTATTTTTGATAATAATGTAAAAAATCAAAATAAGCATAAAATAATTTCAAAATAGAATTTGCTCAATCAATATATTAGTTTTATTGCAAGAGATCAATAAAACATAATTTGATTTAAATTATGTCTTCAATATACTTGAATCATAAGGTACTCCACTAGGCTTAACCCAAATATCACCATTAATAAATCTTCTTGCAGAAAATTCATCAGCTTCTTGAATATTAATCTTCTTAATTCCTCCCCATGTAACCCTCTTGTTTAGGCTAGCACCTGCACCAGTATTCCCAATCTCAGCATAAAAGCTAGTGTCAAGCCCGAAGGTTCCAGCCCATGGAGACCACCCTTCGGGCGCGATGAAACCGTCGATGTTCGAATTCATAACAATAGTCCTCGAGAAAACCTTCCATGGCCTACCGAGAAAGACCTTAACAGGCTCAACCGTCGCCTTCAGCTCTTTCGATGGGACAATGGTGCAGTTTTGGAGAACAATGCCCGTGTTCTCTCTTCGCTCTTCTCGGCCCTGGGCTGTGACCGTGCAGGGCTGGTCTTCAAGAGGCTTTTTTACAATCATGGTGCAGTTTTGGAAAAGGGCGCTAGCGTCGCCAAAGATGAAGTCTAGTGTTCCGGATATGGTGCAGTCGCGGTAGAATTGGCGATGGGCGTGTGCGAAGAGGGTGTTTTGATAACCGTCGAAGCTGCATTGGTAGAATATGGCCATGTCAGAGGAAACTCGGGCTGCCGCTGCTTGGTGCTTTGAGGCACCGGCTGTGTTCTCGAATGTGATTCCCTTTGCGAAGAAGTGGTTTGCTTGGACGGCTGCATGCATGCATGTAGGTGTTATTATTTATTGTGCATTTAAATGGTTGAGTTTGATAATTAATAACTTACTAAAAGTTGACGTCTTGAAAGTTGGAATTCCATCGACAATGTTCTTGTTTCCCGTTATCCTCGTCTTGGTTGGACCCTCTCCCAACAACATAACATAGCTCATATTTTTGGTGATCTCAACATACTCCTCGTAAACGCCGGCCTTCACAAGAATAACAAACGGCTCATTGTTCTTCTCCGGCACCTTCGCCAATCCTTCGGCAATCGTTGTACAATCTCCGGAACCATCCTTTGCAACCACTACATCGGGTTTGAGTGTCCCATCAAACACGTCGGTTGCTTGAACCAATCTCCTATTCATATCGTCCGACAATAGAAGTCTCCGACCGGTGATCCCCGTGAGGTTGAATCCGGCCAAGGTCTTCGAGAACTCATCGACCATTGCAAGTCCATTCCTAGTCAACTCACCCGACATTTTAAGAAGTTGCTTCATATTCTCCCCGGCATCCCCCGTCGTGTTCTCGAACCCGTCGAGACACGTCCCTTGAAAGGTGAGGGCCCCACTTAGCCACGTCTTGACGTCGTCTAGGTAACCGTCAAGGTTCGCGAGGTCGAAAGTGTCGAAACTATCCACAGTTTGATGGAGATCGTCCACGGAATCTTCTAGAAGTTCCTTGCAGCTCACGTAAGCTGCATGGGTAAGAGGATCCTCTTCGGCATCTTTAAGGATATCCATCTTATTCAACGCGACACCCACGTGTTGGATTACAATATCGAACGAAATCCTAATCAGATCTTTAGGATCGGTTGTGTCTCCCGCGGACGATGCCAGCGTGTTCGTACACGCATCCTTGAAATCCGTCGGTTGACAGATTGCCTGGACCGCCTTGGCGGTCTCAGAAATCTCAACACCACCACCGGACGAGTTTCCACCCGAGTAGGTTTCCTCATGTCCGGTGAAGGTTAGAGCCACGCCAATGACCATTGCAACCAACAAAAGAGAAGAAATACCTATAATAGTCAACCTATTCATGGTTTCCTCTTTTAAATGAAAGAGGGGGGTTGGTTTAAAATTGATCCCCCTAAGGAGTTATCCTCCTTAAGAATTATGGGCAAAAAAAATCACATTTATATAGAGGAATGGATGAAAGGACATTATGGATGCATGCTTTATGTGGATGTATTAGTCTTACAAAGATAACTCATCTATATATAGAAGGGTATTCAATTCAATTGTAAACTTCACATATATAATTCACCAATTTCTGCATTATGGTTACAAGATTGGTTCACTACGAATCGATAAATATGCACTATGTTCATAAATAAGCTTAGATCGATATTAGATTGTAGACTAGAAATGAACAAGTAAAATATTTTAAATTAAACAAAATAGTAGCAATAAAAGATCTTTAATTACTTACCTTCCTTACTATATATTCTATGACCTGCTAGCAAGATCTTTAAAACAAAACTGTTTTTGGGTGATGGTATGTATACGGTCCTTCATAATGTCCATCGACGAGTATCGTGGGATGAATAGTTTGTAGAAGCATGTTTGAGATGAAGGCAAATGAGGTCCAGAAGAAACATGAAGTGTCTTCTTTGCTCGAGATTCATGTTTCGCATTATCTACGAGATAATTAACATTTTACATTAATAAATTATAGAAGATAAATATCATAGTCTACTATGGTTAAAGAAAACAATGAAGATCATGTACATACCTTTCAGAACCAAACTATTTGAGGATGAATTTTTTTTTTTTTTTTTTAAAACTTTGTAACGAGAATGTATTTTCCAATCTTGAACCCATATTGCATTTTTTTTATCCAACAACATCTTATCTAGATTCTTCAGCTCTCTAAAGAACCGAAAAACAAATGTTGATGTAAAAGCATAGAAAAAAATTGATATTATAATCCAAATATGTAAGGCGATGAACATATCATTAGTCTCATAGTTGGTAATAAACACTTAAGATAACTTAATTAGAAGTATATATATTAAAATTTTGGCGATAATATTTTGTATTTGCCAATGATATTTCTCTTATTATAAAAAAGTTTTGACATAGACTTCTTTTACATATGTCACGAAATGATTCTTATATTAAAGTATATCATATAAGGATATTTGTAAGACAAGAGAATTAAGATACAATAATATAATAAGTTTAGATTTATATAATCATTCTTTAATGTTTACCACAAATCCGTTGTAGTCTAGTTGGTCAGGATACTCGGCTCTCACCCGAGAGACCCGGGTTCGATTCCCGGCAACGGAATATTTTTATTATTTCCAGTTTTTGTTTTGGTGTTCAAGAACACATAGATCTTAGTATCAACTAAGTGCTTAACTTGTCTTCTTAGTTAAGTTGGTTCTAGCTGGTGATGAATTGTATAGCAAAGATATGGTTGATCTTTGTGACAGGTAATGTATGATGGTATGGATTTTTATGTTGTCGGAGGGAAGAACAAAAAACAAAAACAAAAAAGAGGAAGAAGACAGCATTGTTGATCAATTGGAGTTTTCGAGTTTCAGGTTTAGAGCCAGAGGTCTTGGTTCGCCGTGTGATTGATTTGGGCACTTCCTTGAACTCAAGCTTTCAAAAATCTGTTGAATTCTTCATGTAACGTTGCATTTTTATGATAACGAGGGAAAACGGCATTTTTGTGTTCTAGTTACTATTGTTCGACTTTTATTAATTCTGAATTGGTTATGTAATGATTCTAGATTAGTGGAGATGAGTTGAAACCAACTTAAAATGATGAAGAACCAAATTTTGAAATCTGAGAATCTCAGGTTTTGTTTATTGTGTTTTGAACATTTTTGTTATTCTAAATATCAGAGGTAATTAGGTATGCTTCAAACTATGTTTTAAGAACGTCCAGCACTTGAAAGGGATTTAGAACCCTCTATTTGAAAAACATGGTTCGGTTTGTTAGAAATAAAACTAGTTTTCAGGTTTAAACATGTGATGATGTGATTGAATATATCAAATGTTTAGAAAAACAAAAAATATTAAAATTTCTGGTTTGCTACTTTGTTGGTAGATCACGAACCAGTGATCTCTTCTAACCCCGAGCCAACTTAGCCAAGACCCCATGTGTCTAACCCGCACCATGACTTGATTCCACCTGCCCGAACCGGCTCACCATTTGCTAATAGTTCTCTTTCCTTTTTTTTTTTCTTTTAAATGCTTTAATTAGTTTTTAAAAATTCCAAAAATTATTAAAATTTGTTTAGGATATGTTTGGTTCATATCTTTATTTTCGTATTGCATTAAAAATTCCATGTGAATGTATATTGTAAACTAAACATGAACAAGTTAAATATTCTAAATTAAACAAAATAGTAGCAATAAAAGATCTTCACTTACAAAAGTCGTGTAAAAATGTTCTGGCTATGATCCTGTTTGCAAAAGTCACCCTATGCCATAACTGTTGTTAAAATGTTCTTGGGCGATGGTATGTATGTCGTCTTTCATACGTAAAAGAACTTAACATTTAATTCTTTCGAACCGAACCGGATATGATTAAATTTAAAATTTATTATTTTATAATAATATAAAATTTAATATATTATATTAAAAAATTCGTTTAAATTTTGTTTAAAGAAGGTTAATAAACCGAACTGAAGAGAAATGATCCTAAAAAAATAATTAAATGAATTTCTCATTCATGGTCATCCCTAATTGGGTTCAATTCAATGGTTACAAAAAATGTCTTTCATTGTTAACTTTATGTTCTTATGTATTAATCAAAATACTATAATAAATTTATTTATTTTATATTAAAGACTAAATTCTATAAGATTTTATTTTAAAATAAAATTAATTACATATTATTATTATTTATATATATAATTAAAATAAATAAATATAAGTTATAATTACAAAATCAATTACATAAATATAAATTCATTTTATCTGTGTAAAATTCGAATAAAATATAAAATCGAATTAGTTTATAAGATTGTAAAATTTTAAGATCATAAAAATTGAAATTGTTAAACTTGTTTAGAATTGTTAGATTTTACGAAATAAAACCATATTTTAATTCCTTTTATTTATTTAGTAAAACCAAATAAATCATTATATATAATATTTTACATAAATAACTTACATTTTGATCCCGAATTGCAATGGATGCAGAAAGGTAGATAATTTTAGTAAATGTAGTATAGTTTTTCAAAATTTCAGCCAAAATAATATTTGTAAATTAAATATATATATATATATATATATATATATATATATATATATATATATAATATTTATAAGTAAATAAGTAAATCCTAATTTTAATTTTTCAGAGTATTTATACAAATTTAATTCTTTTTGTGAAAAAAACAATTTGAAGTTCTACTCTTTTAGGTATTTATTTCAACTCTAATCTCACCTATTTTATAGTTGTATTCTTTAGTTATTTTTTTTATCTCTAATCTGCATGACAGAATATTAAATTTTGGTATAGTGCAAATAAAGAAGAAAATAAATAATAAATTATTATATTTTCTATATTAGCATCGAAAAGTTGAATAAAAAGATAAACTTGTTATTTTAAAAAATTTCATCATTTTTATCAATTAAATATATTTAAATAATTTAAATTTTCAAATAACCATATTTTGATCTTTAGATTTGAGGACAGGCTAATTAAAAAGCATAAGACAAAGAAATCAAAATCTCTAACTATTGTCCAACATAATTTAATTATCAAAATCAAACCACCTTACAAAATATTGTAATAATAATAATAATAATAATAATCCATTCTACTTCCATCATACATCCAATTCAAAACTTCTTTAATACAAAATAAAAACATTGAAATTTCAAAAAAAAACACTTCATCAAAGTATCTTTCAAAACTGTTACGATTAATTAACTAGCCTTTGTTGCTGCTGCTGGATGCTTGTTCTCAGTTAGTACTAGTACTCCACTATCTATTAGAGGCTGTAGTTCCTTTCGTGCCAATTTATTAACCGCCGCATTTGAAGATTCCAAGAACGCAGCAAACACCTTACCACTGCAAAGGAAGTTTTAGTATTTTAGTATCAAACAAATAAGGCCGAGACGAGAAGAACAGAAATTGATTGGAATGGTGATAATCGTACCTATGACCTTTAGCCCAGATTTCAGATTTTCCTTTCAAGGCTTTGTTCCATAGAGTGGAAGCAAATGACGGGGAATCCAAAACTAGTTTTCTAATCGTACGACTAGAATGGAACTGTTCAAGGATATGCTCTTCTTTTGTTCCTTCTTCTGCCTCGGGTTTAGCCTTTGCAACTAGAGATGTTATAGCTTCATGTAAGATTTCTAACTTTTCGTCCAAAGCTGGATGTAGAATTCCATCAGTTCCTCCAATAGCAACCTACGTTTATTTTTAAAACATTCAATAACTAAATCCTTAATCTTATAATTAGAAATCTAACTATTTTTTTGAAATTTGAAATCACCTCGTATATTATCTCCTTTCCCAAGTTTGATCTGAGTAATTCCTCAGCATTCTCAACACATGTATCAATGAGACTCTGCAAAACAGTAAGGTGCAAAAAGTGAGCAAGAAATTCAAAATGTAGTTAACTCAGTTTGATCTGGAAAAAAGTATTTAAAGACCATTTTATCCCTAGAGTGACAATTTTTAATTTTTTTAAGGCATCGTTTAATCTGACTCTAAAAACTCAAGATAAAACAAGCTCTAAGTGTTAAAGTTATCTTATAGTGTTCAAAAACTATAATACCTAGTTAAGTCATTCATAGCCTACCGAATGAAGCTAGGAATTCTAGCTTCATTTATTTAGCTTAGTTTTAACACTCTAAGTCAAATGAATTTATTTCAAATAAGTATTTATTTTTCAGATTAAGTGAAATGAAGTTTCAACCACAAATTTAGGAAAGAGAAAACATAAATAAGGATGTTCTAACCTCTGCGAGACCACTGTCAACCAAAAGTTCCTTTCTTCTCAAAAAAGGATCCTTCTTTCCACCTGAAACTAATTTCTTCGACTTTTTAGTGATAGAGCTTTCATCAGCATCAGCATCTTCTTCGTCCATGTTTTCATCCTCTCCAGTTTCTTCAACCTCAGATGCTTCTGCCTGCTAAGCAAGATCAATATAAAATCTCAGATAATGTGTGGTTTGTGGGGGACTAGACTATTTTGTTTCAACATACCATAGGAAGATTTACAAACATATAAATTGGTGAACACATTTGGCCTTACCTTGTTGAAAAGAGAAGGGATTGTTAATTCCATGGCAGCTAAATCATCTACACTTAGATAACGAGAACAATTAGGATGAAGAAGTTGCAGCAGTGGACGTCTTCCATTCTGAAACAGAAATAGAATGCTCTATTTAGTAGGAAGTAGAAGAAGACATTGACATGTGAATAAGAATGCACGCAATTTTAAAATAATGTGTAAGGATTAACAAAATCCAAGTAAAAATTCAGAAGAAAAAAAATGTACTTCAATTTACAAAAACACGAGGATACTTGACAAACTTCATTTTATTATTCAGCAAATGTAGTTTATGGGTATCTAATAAAAGATTTAAAATTATAATAATTCAATTTGTTTGAAAGATTCTCATAAACTGATCTTGAGGAATAATGCACTAACCTTATCAAATACAAGCTCTTTGAGAATCTTTTTCAACTCTCGAACAACATTCTGCAGAGAATTATAAATCAAAAAACCAACTAAAAGAAATGCACCATAATATTTTTGGCAATACAAGTGACAAGGATGAAGATACCTTTGATACAAGCTTGGTATCATCTACAGTTGACAAAATACAAACAAGCACCTGGACATAAAGTTACTATTAGCGTAGCCCAAATGGAACTAAGAAGTTTAGTTAAGTGTTCTGTTCTTGTTTAGAAATAGGATTAAATACAAAATAACACACGTAAATTAACAAAAGTATGCAAGGAATATATGTAAACTGGAACTTATAAAGTGCATAACTTAACCTTGTAAAGCTATATTCCATGTTATTTCATTTGAAAAGTGATGCTATATTTTAAAGTATTTGCAAATGCGCAAGAATTATCAATATATTTTTACAAGTAGGAAATTACCAAAGAACCATATTGATCATGAGCTATCTTGCTCACTTCTGTCAACCCTTTGATAATGTTTTTCCTTTCCTGGAGAACCGAATGACCAAGGTAAGTGCAAATGAAATAAAGATGTTAAAACGCAGTGTCCACACAACTTATGATGAGTTACAGTAAAACCTTGGCACTTCCATGCTTGACACACAGCATTCCAATTCTAGCTCCATCCTTAGTATGGATCATTCTAACAAGAGATGGTCCAGACAATTGTTGGATTACATCAGCAGCAGAGGCCTGTTCACAAACTCAATTTAGCCAAATTGCAAACGAAAATGACAAAGATAAGCAAGATAATGCTCAATAAGGAAAGAATTCTAGAACCTTGTCAGCAATGCTAAGATATTCCAGTAATGCCCTGTGTATAATGGAGTGGTCGACTATATTTTTTCCCAAAACTGCTTGAATAACAGATTTCATGTGTTCCAAGACAGAGCCTTTTCGAAGACCGAGCTTAGCAATCACATCTTCCAATCTACATAGTTTAACAATTAGTAATACACCTAATTAGAAGTAGCAGAAAAAGGTTTCCACTTGCACGCTCACTAAAATACTATTAATATTTAAAAGCATTTAGAAACCTAAGCAGGACATGAAGTGTGTGTTCATATAGAAGTTGTAGGACTTCCGTGTTGCAGTAGCATGGTTGCATTATAGAGCATTCAAGTTATTGTCTGGTAATTAATACAACTAACAAATTATACAGTGAGTAATAAACGTTAGGTCATCTTAAGAACAACAAAGTTAAGTTTACTTCGGTGTCAAACAGAAAAGATAAAGACAATAAGGACATACATTTGACTGCTTTAATAATTATACTTTAGCTGGGATTTTATCCAAGAGCAAACAGTTCTCTAATATGGAGTATTCTTATGAAGACTTAACATATAATATACATTTAAGTTTCAAGGAAAGACAAGAAAATCAAGTATCTTTTACAAGGAAAGAATACATCTTCCATCACAGTATCAGACTTGTACCTGCTCTCTTTCATTGAAACCAAATCCTTGAACAACTTAAGCTCCACAGAATATAGTTCCATTACCAGAGCTTGTTTCTGTGCTGCATTTCCTAAACTATATGCTCGTTCAACAACTGTAACAAATGAAATGATATTGAGTTGCCAGTAAGTATTCCAACTTATTAGCTAAATATAACAGCTTACATAAAATAAAATTTTGATTCATTAAACAACATGGTATAGCAATTCAAAACTTTGATTTATCAAACGTACCCATTGAGCCAACCACATGTCGAAGGAGAGAAGCAACGTGCCCATGGAGGAATGAGTTAAATTCAACAAGCTGTTCCTTTGAAGCTGTTAGAAGAAAGCAAAGAAAGAAACATAAAAACATGAGAATTAATCTACTACAACAAGCTAAAGAAAGTATATAGTTTCCATGAAAATGAGCTAACACTAAAGGTGTTCTGCTATTAGAATGAAAATACCATTATCCAGCATCTTGTTCACCATATGTACAGCATATTTGTTTCGTGAAAGGATGAGAAAATGTGGCCGTAACTCCGCAAAGACAGAACCCCTTTCAGCTTGTGAGCCATACTTAATGCAAGTCTGGAATTAAGAACAATAAATTAGCAAATATATGTGGGGTAAGTTTTTTATGAAATTAACTTTTGTTCATGAAAAACATAATTGGCAAAAAAATCTTGTAATAGATTTTACCTGCAACACACGGGAAGTAACAGGGGAAGTAGCAATATCGTTAACCTTTCCCTTCATCTTTCGTATAGCCTCACTCACAAATCTTCGCATGTTAAAAAATCCAAAATGAACAATATTAATAACAAAATCAAATAAATAAGTACAAGACTTGTTCCAACTTAACAACAGTCTACGCACTTGGATCTATCTTCTTTGGAAATATTGCGCTGCCTCATCTTTTCCCACAAATGGGTCAACTCCTGTGGAGATGGAAGAAAAATAAGATCATCAAATAGATGCCATAGATTAGGTGACAATGAGAGACTTAAACAGCAAATATTACTATCTAAAAAAGAAGAAATTATAGGTACCGCATGCCTTAAGATCACAATGGAATAACAAGTTAATCCATTTTTATATCTTACTTTGGCATATGCAGATAAAGATTGCTCAAACTCTAGTACAGAAACCCAACCCTAATGAAACTAGTACCTGTTCTAGTGTGTAATTACGTTTCCTCTTCTTTTTCCTAGCTTCAATAAGCTCCTGCAATGATTTCATTTTATCATAAGCTCATAAAATCAAACCTAACAAGCCTTTTGGTGAGAATTAAGACTTAAATAAACGCTTTGAGGCTAGACTTTCATAAGAAAACAGAATTAAACCTTAGCTTGTACACGTTGTTCTTGCTTTGTCTTAGGGACAACCTTCTCTTCCTTAACAAACCCCCCAGATTTGCCATGACTTTTCTTAAAACTACCATCAACCTTGTTCTGAGGTTTAAAAGGCTTTTTCGATATCTTCTCAGTAGCGTTCTTAGTAAACTTCGGCTTTTTCAAGTCCAATTTCTTACTTCCGCTTTCTTTTCCTGCAGGTCTCTTTCTCTTCTTGGAATCCTCAAGTTCACGACCCTTAGTTGCCATAATAACAGCAAGCTAACACCACAATATGCTAAATAAAAGAGAGTAAACAGCAAGCAAGCAGTCAATCACTAGAAAAACCTAAAGAAGACGAAGGAAAAGAAGTTGGACAGAAGAGAAACGCAAACAAACTACAAACGGTAGCAGAATCAGAAGCAAACTGTACGAGATTGTAAATATATACTTACGATATGCGATCAGAGTATTCGAGAATGATGCGTTCTTCGACCTTAGAATGCGATTATAGAGCTGCCGGCTGAATGGCTATGGCGTTGTGACCTACAAGAGGTTTCGATAATAAGAGAAGATAGTCGGCTGGCGGGCCGTAGCTACGAATATGAAGAAATTAGGGCGCCTTGGTTATATATCTATTTCTTTATTCTAGCAAAATATATAAAATAATAATAATAATATATATATATATATATATAATAAAATTTTCTTTAGAAAAAATATTAAAATTAAATACTTTTAGAGAGGAGGTTGAGAAGCCTATTTTTATTTATTTTATTTTTTTATTATTATGTTTTCTTATTAATTCATATTTGATAATTTAGACTTTAAGTTAAAAATTAAATTTTTTAGCATAGAAAACCAACCTAACATCATATAATCTTCATATTTTTTATCATTACATATTTTTATTTTGTTTGAATATTACATAACCAAATCAAGTAGAACTATTCATATTTCATAATAACCACACTTATATATAAAAAATTATTAATATAAAAAATTTTATAAGTTTAATCATTTATTCAGACTCGTGTACATAAACTCGTGTATTTAAGTTATTATTAAAACTAGAACTAGAACTAAAACTAACACAAGATAAATAAAATTTAAATTTACAAAATTAGTTGAAATAAACCATACTCACATCTTTGTCGTTATCATCATCATTACTTTCATCACTTACATCATCTTTTCATCATCAACATTTATGGTTTGAACATGAAGGGCTCCAATGGTTAGGTCAACATAGTGATCGTCTTCCTCCTCTCGTTCATCATTGTTTTGTTATTCATAAAAAAAATATAATAAATTTGATAAAAAGACATCCATTTAACTTTTTTTTCATTAGTTCACTAACATCTTCATTTTCGACCTCTTACATAATAAAATTTTCATATTACTAATCTCTCGACCTCATTTTTTCACTCAACCATCTCAATAGTATCAACATCTTTTATCATCACTTTCGGCAAATCAATCATCTCATTATATCACCAACCTCTTTACCCTCACTCCTTTGATAAATCAACAATTTCATTCATATATTTAACCACCATTTTTTCCTCGAATAAATCTCTCATTACTAATATTGTGACCTCATTTTGAGTATTTTTATACTTTAATCATCTCATATCATTATCGCGACCTTTTTACCCACACTTCGGCAAACCAAACATCAATTCAATCGACTTCTCATATCGTGACATCACTTTTTTTTATACGTCTCATATCTCTCGTCAAACAAACCACCAAATTCTCAATTGACCTCTCCATCTCGTGACCTCACACTTTTATATACCTATTATCCCTCGGTAAATCAACCACCAATACTAATCGATCTATAATATTGTGACCTCACATTTCGATCAATCAAAACATCTCATTCACATACATCAATCACAATTGACCTATAATCTCGTGACCTTACGGTTTTTGTTACCGATATCTTATCCCTCAGCAATTCAACCACCAATCTAAATTTGTTTCGGCCTCTTATCCCTTAGCAAACTAACCACAAATCCCAATCAACATCTCATCTCGTGACTTAACATTTTTACATGTCTCTAATCCTTTATTAAACCAACCATCAAACTCAATCTTATCGGTCTCTTAGCCCTTGGAAAACTAACTATCAATCACAATCAATCTCTCATCTCGTGACCTCAGATTTTAACATGTCTATAATCCATTGACAAATCAACCACCAATTACAATCGACATTTAATCTTGTGACTTTACGATCCTTTATTACTGGTCTTTTATCCATCGATAAACCACCCATCAATTCTAACAGATCTTTCATCGCGTGACCTCATTACTTTTCACACGCTTCTTGTCCATCAACAAACTAATCACCAATCTCAATCACACTTTCACACGTCTATTATCATTCGGAAATTCAATCACCAATCTCAACCACCTCTAATCTCGTGACTTTGCGATCCTTTGTTACCGACCTCTCTTATCTCTTGACAAACTATGTCTCAATCATACTTGTGCACGTCTCTTATCCCTCGAGAAACCAATGTTACTAGTATTTTATCTTTCGACAAACTAACTATCAATCTCAATCACGCTTTCACACGCCTATTATCCCTTAGAAAACCAACAATCAATCTCAATCGACTTTTAATCGCGTGACCTCATACTTTTGTCAATCAAATTGTTATTATATTATATACACTAACATAAATATTTGATTGTTTTCTTTTTAAACCACCAATATCTCATGTGTTACCGGCCTTTTTATCCCTCTTAGCAAACCAACCACCAATCTCATTGTTATCGACTTCTTATTTTTCGACAAACCAATCACCAATCATAATCATATTTTCACACGCCTCCTATCTCTCGGAAACCAACCACCAATCACAATCATACTTCCACGCGTCTTTTATCCCTCAACAAACCAACCACCAATATCAATCACACTTTCACACGTCTATTATTTCTCAACAAACAACCACGAATCGCAATCGACCTCTAATCTCGTGACCTCACGATCCTTTGTTATTGGATTCTTATCCCTCGACAAACAATCACACCAAATATGTATCAGATTTTCACACGACTCTTATCCTTTGATAAACCAACCACTAATTTCAATCACACTTTCACACGCATCATATTCCTCATCAAACCAACTACCAATATCATTCAAACTTTTACACATCTCTTATCCCCCGACAAACTAACCATGAATCTCAATCAACCTCTAATTTCGTGACCTCGATCTTTTGTTACCGGCCTATTATTTCTTGACAAATCACATCTCAATAACACTTTCACATGTCTCTTATCTTTCGGCAAATCAACTACTAATCTTAGTTAACATTTAACCTCGTGATCTCACACTTTGGTCAATCAAATAACTGATTCATATACTTTTAATTATCAATATCTCATTAGTTACCGACCTCTTATCCTCAATAAACAAACCACAGATTTCAATGTTACTGATATTTTATTTCCACCAATCTTGATCGATATATCATAATTTATATTTATAAATTTTATGTATGAATATATAATTTGTATGAGTATTAATTAAAAAAATATATTAAATTCACATTAAAATTTTCATTATTTAACTTTAAAATGAACAAATCTTATAAGAATTAATAAAAAATAATTAAAATGTTTAAGTTCATGTGCATATGTATATCAAAATATTTGATTGAATTTGAAACATAATAGGTATATTATAGCTTAGTTGATTATAGTTTACACTTATAATGTATAGGTTACAAGGTAAAACTTATATATGTCATTTTTAATATCATTTTTTAATGAATCGCTCCAAATTTATGGACGAGTCAACCAACGACCTAAACCCAAATACATTACAAAAACAAAATTTATTTAATGTAAAACTAAGTCTAAAAGATACATAATAAATAAATCTCATTTTCAAAAAAAAATTACTTTAAACAAAGTTATCATCGCCAAATTATCTTAAATATAATATCTATACCTCAATTTAAAATTATCAACATAATTGCTCTTATAGCTCAGTTGGTTAGAGCACCCGTTTAGTAAGCGGGAGGTCTTGAGTTCAACTCTCAATAAGAGCAATTATTTTTTGAATTTTCGGCGATTTTAATCCATCTAACAAATTTCTACAAATCTTTTTGCGTTTTTATTGTTCATTCATTAACGCAGAAATCGCCAAACAAAATGTTTGATTGAATTTAAAATATAAGTTACAATGTATATGTTGTAAAACATAATAGTTATTTGCGTTTTTATTGTTCGCATAAATCGCCAAACAAAATATTTGATTGAATTTGAAAATATAATAGTTACAATGTTTAGGTTGTAAAACATAATAGTTAAATTATATCTTAGTCTTGAGTTCAACTCTCAATAAGAGCAATTATTTTTTAAATTTTCGGCGATTTTAATCCAACTAACAAATTTCTACAAATCTTTTTGCATTTTTATTGTTATTCATTAACGCAGAAATCGCCAAACAAAATATTTGATTGAATTTAAAATATAAGTTACAATGTATATGTTGTAAAACATAATAGTTATTTGCGTTTTTATTGTTCATTCATCAACGCATAAATCGCCAAACAAAATATTTGATTGAATTTGAAAATATAATAGTTACAATGTTTAGGTTGTAAAACATAATAGTTAAATTATATCTTAGTCTTGAGTTCAACTCTCAATAAGAGCAATTATTTTTTAAATTTTCGGCGATTTTAATCCAACTAACAAATTTCTACAAATCTTTTTGCGTTTTTATTGTTATTCATTAACGCAGAAATCGCCAAACAAAATATTTGATTGAATTTAAAATATAAGTTACAATGTATATGTTGTAAAACATAATAGTTATTTGCGTTTTTATTGTTCGCATAAATCGCCAAACAAAATATTTGATTGAATTTGAAAATATAATAGTTACAATGTTTAGGTTGTAAAACATAATAGTTAAATTATATCTTAGTCTTGAGTTCAACTCTCAATAAGAGCAATTATTTTTTAAATTTTCGGCGATTTTAATCCAACTAACAAATTTCTACAAATCTTTTTGCATTTTTATTGTTATTCATTAACGCAGAAATCGCCAAACAAAATATTTGATTGAATTTAAAATATAAGTTACAATGTATATGTTGTAAAACATAATAGTTATTTGCGTTTTTATTGTTCATTCATCAACGCATAAATCGCCAAACAAAATATTTGATTGAATTTGAAAATATAATAGTTACAATGTTTAGGTTGTAAAACATAATAGTTAAATTATATCTTAGTCTTGAGTTCAACTCTCAATAAGAGCAATTATTTTTTAAATTTTCGGCGATTTTAATCCAACTAACAAATTTCTACAAATCTTTTTGCGTTTTTATTGTTATTCATTAACGCAGAAATCGCCAAACAAAATATTTGATTGAATTTAAAATATAAGTTACAATGTATATGTTGTAAAACATAATAGTTATTTGCGTTTTTATTGTTCATTCATCAACTCATAAATCGCCAAACAAAATATTTGATTGAATTTGAAATATAACAGTTACAATGTTTAGGTTGTAAAACATAATTAAATTATATCTTAGTTGATTATAGTTTTACACTTACAATGTATATGTTGCAAGTTTAATACTTACAAATGTCATTTTAAATCTTATTTTTTTAATGAATTGCTCTAAGTTTTTGGGTGTATATGTTGTAAAACATATATAGTTATTTGCGTTTTGATTGTTCATTCATTAACGCAGAAATCGTCAAACAAAATATTTGATTGAATTTGAAATATAATAGTTACAATGTATATGTTGCAAGTTTAATACTTATAAATATCATTTTAAATTTAAACTTATAAATGTCATTTTAAATCTTATTTTTTTAATGAATTGTTCTAAGTTTTTTTTGTTGGGTCAACTAGTGACCTAACTCAAATATTTATTTATTTATTATAGAAATATGACTACCCCTAATTTTTTTTTTAATTTTTTAAAATTCAATTCAATATATTATTTCTCTAATTAATATCAATTAATCATTTATATTATCTGTTGTTTTTTCATACTCATTTAACTCGAATTCTAAATCCCTCCATGCATCTCAAAATCCATTACAAAAACAAAATTCCAAAATTCATTTTATATGTAAAACAAACTCTAGAATATACATAATATAAATCTCAATTTCACATTTCACATCTCAAAGTTAGCCATCGCCAAATTGCCTTAAATATATATCACTATTAAAACTACCACTAGTTTAGTTTCAACTCTCAATAAAAGCAAACTATTTTGATTTGGTTATAGGGTAGAGTGTGAAAAGACCAATGCATCAGAGAACGACCCATGAATCGGAACCCACTGTTCTTATTAAAAAAGACGATGCCTTCTCCTCTTCTCTGGTTCGAGAAGCATTTTCAGTGAAGCAAAAAGATGTACACTATGTTCAACTTTCTTCTACTATTCTATAATTACCATTTAATTACTTTTAGTTGGCGGGGAATTCAAATCCATTTAGATTTTCTGTCTATTCTCGATGTATGCGTCCCAAGCCAAGGAAAGGGGAAGTGAGCTCAACCAGTGCTAGAAGACTAGACTACATTAACCTCATCGAACGACGTTTTCGGTGATTTCAATCCGTTAAGAAAGCGAACAACCTTTTTGCGTGGTTTTTATTGTTGATTCATCAACGCAGAGATCGCCAAGCAATTACTCGTCAACTTAACAAGTTTATCACCCAAATCAATCAACGGCGAATTCAATCCATCTAAGAAATCGCCAATATCGCTAAAATCCGTAATAGCAGCACTAAGCACACTATTCATCCTTCCCAAATCCTTATCCGGCAAAGAATCCAAAGCCTCCTGAAAATTATCCAACGCATCATTATAACCATCCTTACAATCTCCAATCGTCGACGCTAACCTACCCGTAACAGACGGATCCGCCTCTAACTTCTCCGCAATCGAAACCCCCACTTTAGTATAATCCATCGCAACATTAATCGCAGCACGTATCACCGAATCAACATCGTTCTTACCGTTTAATGAAGGCGATAACGTGTTGAGACATAGATTAATGTAATCTGTTGATTTACACATACGTTCTAGCTCCGGATCCGCGTTTCCTGCGAACGGAGTGTTGAATTTGTTGAATAGTTCGTTGATGTTACCAATGAATGGACTGTTATTCAATTTGAAAAGTTCGTTTGCCGATGAAATATCGGTTGTTGTTGCGCCTGGTGATTCTGGATGTGGATGAGTGAAGATTGATTGGATTGGTGATGGCTCGAATTGTAGTGGTGACATTTGGAATTTAGGTTTGGAATCGTCCTCGGAGAGATGGTTGATTGGAACGCAGATGGCGTGAACCGCGGCGATGAAGATTGCGATGTATGATACAGAAAACAATACTGGATTGGAATACTTCATTTTCGTAGTTTTGATTATTTGTTCTTCCTTAGGAAGAAGAAGCAAATGTATTGATAATATGATCAGTTGAAAAATGAACAATTAGGCTTTAAAGTAGGATTTGAATGAGTTAGTTATTGAAAACAGAAACGGTTATTTTATTCTTTTTCAAATGACTTTTCTAATACAACTTATTTCAGTGTAGAGTATTGGCTGTCATAGTATAACTTGTTGTAAATTATAGTGTCATTCTTTAGTTTATCTTGATACACATTACTCTTACTATTTAACATTTATTTTTGTTAGACTTTTGTAATTATTTTTAATATTACACATATCTATATATATAATGATGCTTAATTTTTAAAGTGTCCGGATTGCCGGGTTGAGAGCTATGATTAATTTGGATATATGTGAGAGTAAATGAATACTTGGGTCGGATTGTGGGTTGACCTACCCATAAACTTAAAACGGTTAAAAATAAAATTAAAAATGCTATAGGTATGGTTCGAACTTGCAACTTAACAAAAATAAGTACAACCTTTTAACCAACTAAGATAATAACACTTTATATTTTAAATTCAACCCAAAATTTGATAAACGCGTGACATTTTAACAATATAAGTTCAACTTTTTAACTAACTAATATATATATATATATATATATATATATATATATAGTGATGCTTAATTTTTAAAATGTCCGGATTGCCGGGTCGAGAGCTGTGGTTTTGGATATATGTGAGAGTATTTGATACTTGGGTCGGATTATGGGTTGACTCGCCCAAAACTTAAAACGGTTAAAAATAAAATAAAAAATGTTATAGGTATGGTTAGTATGGTTAGAACTTGCAACCTAACAAAACAAGTACAACCTTTTAACCAACTAGGCTAATAACACTTTATATTTTAAATTCAACCTAAAATTTGATAAACGCGTGATATTTTAACAATGTAAGTTCAACTTTTTAACTAACTAATATATATATATATATATAATGATGCTTAATTTTTAAAGTGTCCGGATTGCCGGGTCGAGAGCTGTGGTTAATTTGGATATATGTGAGAGTAATGGATACTTGGGTCGGATTGTGGGTTGACCCGCTCATAAAATTTTACCGTAATATTTTTTCACGGTTTTTTATATTATTACTCGTGTAAATGTACAGATACATGCTAGTTAATAGATAGTGACAGATAGAGTTAATAGATATTGACAGATTGAGTTTGGTAGATTTAAAAAAAAATTGAGTGGGCTTAAAAATATAATAAGAAAAATATAAATAAAACAAGTGAAAAACATGTAAGTTTTTGTTCATTTTATATTAATTAGAAAATTAAATTTAAAAAAATTTAAGAAATTAGAGGGTTAGGTCATATTTATACATTGAAAATATATATTTATTTTTTGGATGGACTTCAACCCAGTAAATATATATTTATTTTTTGGATGACTTCAGCCAACTGAACCATAACATAGATCGTCAATGTCAATATAGTCAGTTTGAAAACTGAGTTTTAATTTTAACGGACAAATGTTATTAAATTTGGTAATATATACACAATTAAAGTAAAATTTCATAATATTATTTTATCTAAATCAAAATACAAATAAAATATTAAAAATAAATAAATTTAAATATATATTATTCATCCTATGTGAAAAAAAAAAACTTTTTATGAAAATTATGATTATAGTTATAAGATCTTACTAAAAAGTAAACAACATTAGTTCAAGAACAATAAAAAATAGGACGAAGCTTAGATTAAAATTCAAATAAGTTGGAGTAGAAGGTTTTAGTTTTTGTAACTTAATTATTAACTCTGTTTAAGAGACAAAAAAAATTCTCATGATAGCTTACTTCAAAGAAGAAACTCTCTAGTTAAAAATAGGTGAATTTTTTACTTCATTTAGCATAAAATTTATTTTAAATTATTATGAATATTTTTGTAAAAAGAAGATATCAAGATGAAAAAAATTGAGTTTACATAACCTTTTAATGATTTTCAGGTTCAAAACCACACATAACAAATTATAAAAGAAGAATGAAAAATGTGAGCATAGTTTTGACCTAATAACTCATCATTCTAATAAAAGTTACTGTAATAAAAAATGCATGCAATGGGGCACAAGTTGTGTTGACAATATGAAGTCTTCACCAGTCTTTCAGTTGATTCTGGAGCTTGGTATTGTTAGAGGACTTGGCACCTTTGTCCTTGTAAGAGTTTCGAGAGTGACAATTCTTTTGTCCTCGATGTGCTGATACTATGGCCCTTCGTCTTTGCTTATTTAGACTTTTTGTCAACTCAGCACTATCCTCCTCGATTTCTTCGTTTCCTTCCTCCTGTAAGAAGGATTTATAAGAACATATATCTTTTTGATAATCATTTGAATCAAACTTTAAACGAGAAAATACAATACAAACAAACTTGCCTCAGCCTCATCTGTATTGATCTTCTTCTCCAACTCACTTTGATCATTTAAAGAAGTATGATGAAGCTGCATATACAATTCAAGAAAACAACAATGGATTAGCTAAGCTTGTCAATTACACTTTTAGACAAGAAACTAGAATGACATCTAAATAAGACCTAATGAAGAAAGGCAGTTTCAGACAAGGTTGGTCTAAGTTTCTTGTTAAGAGACTACCTGATCGACCAAACTTGAAGTAATCATGTCGTTTGATGTCTCCTCTTTATCTTCTCTTCTTTCATCACCTAAATCTAGGTCAATCTCCCGAGGGATGTTGATGATTTCATTAGATGGTTCAATAGCAGTTTCTTCATCATCTGAGCTGTCATCGTCCTCAGGATCCTTTTCAACGCCAATCTGAAATCACAAAAGCATCAGGAATGCTTATTTTTTATAATAAATAAACAAAACTGAAAAATATGAATCAAGAAGATAAAAACACAATGCGTATTTTTTCCTAAATATAATTTTTTTGAAATAACAGTGTGATATAATTTCAGGGAGAACCAGCTAGCTCTGGGTTCGAGTGGCATTTCACCCCTAACTACAACTCATCCTCTGATTCTTCAACAACAGTCAGTTCAGAGTTCCACTTTCTTTTAGACATTTAGTTTGATTAGATACACCTTTCTTTCAAGATAGTCGAGCTAAAAGTTATTAAAAAAATGGTCATCTTTTCATAACTAGCAGACGGAGGCCAAAGGAGAGGGCAACAGTATGCTGATCATATAGAAGTGCATTGCAATATCACGAAAAGCATATGAAATATGAAAATATTAAAAATTAGGCCAAAGGAAAGATAAAAGGAGAAAGACTACTACTAACCTCCTGAGCCTTCTCAATCTCCTCCTGATCCTTTCTGCTAAATCCACTGGCTGCAAGTTCTCTGTCCAGGAAGCCAGAAGTTTTTTGAATTGATGAAAATTGTGGCCTGTTGACTTCATCTTCATCAACATCCGAATCAGATCCTGAAGCAACTTCTGTATATGACATGTTGAACCTGGAGACAATATGATGGGAAAATGGAGGAATCACTTTGTAAGTTAAAGGGTACGAGGTACATTGAAATTCTAGAATCTAGACCCCATTTGGAAAAACACTTTTTATTCTGTTTTTGTACCTGAATATGGATGTTGATCCAGATACATTTGGAAAATATACTTAGGTCATAAGACAAATTAAAATATATCAATTATTGGTTGTTTCTCATTTGGATCCAGATTCAGAAAGAAAGGCTAACAACAAAACATCTCATTTAAAGACTGGATTTTGTCAATTTTTAAGAAGCCACACATCAATTCTTTGACAATCATAGTTTCTGTGACTCACTTAAGCAACCATATGAATTGACTTGGGATACAAACATGATTTATTCCACCATTTAAAACCCAAGCATTGAAATCCAGAATTGAGATTATGACTAATGGGTATCTATCTCATATCTAAGGAATCACTTACCTTTTTCTAAAAAACTTGAAGATGCATTCTACATCACGATCAAAGTACCTGAAGAAAGAAGAATTGTCACTTAGGTAATCACATGAATAGTTACTGGGAAGTGTCTATTACTAGTTGTGTGATAAGATATACTCCATACATCTGTGCATTGCGATGCGACACTGAAACCATTTGTGGGAAATCAATCATGGTAAGATTCTCCTCATCGTCAATCTGCAATGATCAAAGGAGAACCAAATATATTGCTGAGAACTACGCCATAGTTGTCAATAGCGCCCGTAGCGCTAGCTATAGCGAATAGCGTAGCGTAGCGCCCCCTTGTAGCTATAAGGCGCTATAGGCTACACACTTTCAAATAGCGCCGCCTTTCTAGCTATAGCGCCAATAGCGCCAATAGCTATAACCCCCTTATAGCGCGCTTTTAAAAAAATATATATATATATATATTATTTATTTGATTTTTTTCAATTTCCCAAATTATCTTATTTTATTTCCTTATTTTATTATTTTTTCCTTATTTTTTTATGACTCTTTGTCTTCTAACGGTTATTTTATTTTATTCTCTTGTTCTTTTTTCTTGTTCTTTTTTCTCTTAAGACTTTTCCAATTCTTTTCTTTCTCTTCTTTTCTTTTCCAATTCTTCTCTTTCCTATTCTCTGGCCGTTTTGTCTTCTACAGCCATCTTCTAGAGCCAAATCTTGCTTGTAAGTTTTTCATTTTATAGTTTAGATTTATCATTTGGTTTTTATAGTTTAAGAATCATTTGGTTCTACAGTCAAATCTTACTTTTTGTAGTTTAAGAATTAATGGTTTTTATGTTTTAAACTTTTAATTTTGTGATGTTTTTTATTTTTGATATTTATATGTTTTAGCGCTTTATTTTCAAATAGCCCTCGCTACGCTATTCGCTTTACGCTATAGCCATGAGAAGCTTTGGCGCTATTTAGCGCTATACGCTATTGACAACTATGAACTACGCTAAACATGAAATAATGAAAGGCATAAAGTATCACGGCGTTGGGATGAATCTAAAGAGTAAAAAAAGACACCAAGACGAATGACATAAAGAAATTTCATACCATTATGTTGAATTCGTTGAAATCACAGTGAATAAGGCCATGCTCAGCCAGCCGAATAACAAGACCAATGATGGTTTCAAAAACTACATCATGATTTTGCAATTCCTTGACCTGCACACTGAAGAGAGATGCATAATCATTGTTAAATGAGAAGTTGGCATCAATAAGACAAATAGCTTACACAAGTAAAAGGGAAGATGTGGAGAAATAAAACTCATGACTCTGATGTAAATCTGAAAACAAATATCATAAGATACTATCGCTGCTAAGTTTTAGACTATAGTGATGATATAGTCTGATCAAAGACATGAAAGCAGTGTAGTCGTAAGTAATGATTTTACATTGTTTTAGAATGAAACATACATGTGGAAAGTAGAAGATGTTATTAATAAATCATGGAAAAACTCTTACAGTGGGTAGCCTTGAACAAGTGACATAATCACACAATGTCGATTGCAATCTATAGCATTTGGGACAGGGAAACCATGTTCCTCTAAAGCCTGTTAACAAAGAGTGACACGATGTAAGCATAAAGGTTAACAAAATAATAATAGTGAAAAAAAAACAGGCAACAATCAACCTTCATAAAAGCAAATTCTTTCAGAGCAGCAAGCCTAGATAAGTAAAGCCAATTGAAACTACTCCTGTGCCTCAAGTAATCACGTTTGGATTTGACAGCCCTAAAAGAGACTCTTCCCAATCGATGAAGCTTCATTGCAAGGACTGTTCCATCTTCCGTGGCAACCTCAAAGATATCTAAAGACATGATAAAATTCAGTTGATATAATGTCAAAACAAATTGAAAGGTCTATTGTTTAGAAGTTGCATCTCACCCGACTCTTTGCCAACACCAATTTGACGCCCAACAGAGGAAATAACTCCTCGATTAACCAATGTCTTAATTGCAAGAAAATCATAACCCAGGTAAGTAAGCCGAAAACCATCATCTGAGAAGAAAGTATAATTAACATTATAAAAAACACGATCAAATTCCTTGATTAAGGATCACAAGTGGTTATAATAATCCTCACATTTGCTAGAGTCATGATGTAACAACTTATGCTTGAGCAAATTCTTCAAAACCTTGTAAGTACCCCCATGCCTAATCGAATACAGAACATAATTCAAAGTTCAAACATGTGAAAAGCAATATACAATACACGAAAAAGTAGTTAAGAGTAAGACTGAAACAATACTTGAGAGCAGCAATGCGGGAGATAAGTTCCGATGGCACAATTTCATGCTGGACACAAATTGATCAAATCGATCAGGAAACATTGAATAAACAACTAAAAAAGATAAGATAAAAGGACAAAGAGACTAACATTCCTCATCCCCATCTCGACGGCGGTAAGAACCCTGAAATCATCTTTTGAAAGATATCTTAACACGTTAACGTTCAACTTCATAGTTGAAACTAATTCCCGGCGGCAACAAACGCTTCTGTTCTAGGTTGGATTGAAGGCAATCTGTTCGGATTGAAGGCGATGGTTTTGATGATATCAATACTATGGAAATCGACTCAACTAATTAGGGTTTTAGGGTAGAAGAAGATATAACCTTGTTTATATAATATTTTATTTTGTCCTGAAATTTTATCCAAACATACAATATTACCCCCTATTTAAAGATATTCTCACCTATTTAATTAGCTTTTCAATTTTTTATTATTAATATTCACAATTATTTAATATTAAAATGATATAACTCCACATATAATAATATAATCATCTTTACAAATTATAAAATAAATAAAATTATATAAGTTATGTATATATTAATAATTGTAATTTAAAATTATATATATAACTAAAATACTAAGATAAGTTGTTAATAATTTTTTAAAATTTAAATAATTTATAAATGTAAAATATTGAACTTTTTTTAATGAATGAATTAAATTTTATTTATATTAAATATATATATATATATTTAATAAGATTTTATATTATATTTCAATAAGGTTTTATAAAAAGTGTTATGTATGTTCGATATTAATTTATTATTGTTGTGTTTTAATTTAATAATATATTTAATAATTAATTAGAAAAAAATAAAAATGAATTATCTTTCAAATTTATCTAATTATAAATTATAAAATTTAAATAAAATATTCAAAATCATTTATGACTAAATAAATTTAAGGTATATTTTTTACATAAATAAAATTATATAAAATTATTATTACAAGGTTATGTTTTTATATAGTTAGTTAAACATATACATTTATATTCAAAAATTGAAATAAAATATTTTTTTTAAATTAATTTTTTTTTAAAATTAAAAAATCAACTTAAGTTTTTATTTTATTAATGTTAATTAATTTAACAAACTAAAAAAGTGAAAAAATCGCATTTTTTTCATTAAATAAAATCTATTCTAAATTAAATAAATTTATTAAAAAAATCTAAAATCCATTAAATAAAATGAATTCTAAATTTAAATAAAAACAAAGGCCTTGTTCGTTTATGAATTTTAAAAAAAATTAAGAGAGAGAAAAATTGAGTGATGAGTGATGATTTTAAGGAAGTATTGATATATATAAATAAAATATTAAATAATAATTTAAAATAAATGGTATTTTAGTATTTTAGTTAATAAAATGAGTGATGTAATTGGTGAGAAGTGATTGATTTGAAAATTAATTTTGGAAAAATTAAAATAAAAACTTATAAGAACAAGGTCAAATTTTTCTATTGACCTATTTTTTTTTTCACTTTTATATATTAAATTTGTAGCAGGTTTACTATTTTGCAAAACACTTATCTTAATTTATCTTTCAATTTGATTTCTTAAGTTAGTTATTGAATTTTTTTACAAAATAATATTGTATTTTTATTTTATTTTATTTAAAGAATCTCCTAAAAAAACTTCCAAACTATAAATTAATAATTAACGGAAAAATAAAGTAATTAAATATGTGAATAAAAAGTTTTAATAGGTTATTTAAGAATTATTAAAATAAAATAAAATTCTTTTTCCTTGCAAACCCTCCCCGTCTTCTTCCTCCCAGTCTTCATCTTCTCCTTCATTCGCCGCCGGTCAAAGATTTCCACCACGCGCCGGTCAGTCGCAGTCGCCGATCCTGCAGCCACCGACCGTAAACACTTCCCTCGAGCAACTTATGAATCCATTGAAATTAGCGTAGTTAGGTTTCAACCTGTGTAAGTCCACCAAATAGCGTGCTGGAAACCGGATTTTGAAATTCGTTTTTCGTCTCTTTCGCTCCGCATCTTCTATTCAGTAATGGCTCCCAAAGTGCTCATGGTGAGGATAAAGAAAGCATAATACATGTTCTCTGTCTTGATTCCGAGAAGATTCAGTTCTATCTCTTCTTACTGAACTTTTTTTTTATACATGCAGGTTGCAGAAAAACCGAGTATAGCTTTGTCTATCGCCACAGTTCTTTCTGGCGGTCAGGTATGAGTCATCTCCATTTTTGGTTACTGTCTAGTCTAAAGTCCTATTTTTTATTATCCGTTTCTATTTCTTTGAGTTTGATTCATATCCGTAAATCTTTCCACGAACAAAATCAATGTCTTTAGGTGCCTATAATGGTCGTGATTATCATGATTCACAAGACATGTTTGCATCGCACCCTTCTATCTTTTTATTGTATTGATGTATATAATATATGTTGCTCATCCTCTTCGTGTAGCATATTATTTGGCACTGTTTTGAATTGTGGTTTAACTCTCTCCTGTTGGAAAGCTGATTTATCAAAACTATATCCTAAATGAAATAATAGATGGAAAATGAAATCAGCAGTAAAAAGTATATGCAAACAATGATTTTAGCTTTTCTTCTTGAATTATGATGAGTAATATAGTATTAGTATTGGACACAGTTGCTTGGTATGTTGAGTCCTTTGCTTTTGTAGTTTAGTTATGTTTGTAATTTTACCTGATTGCATTGTGGGTATGTCATTCAATTAATCATTATCTTTCTATTTTGTTAACTGTTGATTGGATGCAATGATTATTTACGAGGAAGCTGTGACATGTGCATAATCTTTTGCAGTTATCTTCACGAAGGGGTAGTACCGATGTTCATGAATTTGATGGGACATTTATGGGATCTCATGCTAGGTTTAAAGTAACGTCAGTAATTGGGCATGTTTTCAGGTTTTCTTTTTTTCCACTGTACATTTTCATACACGGATGTGTTGTTACGCAAATGAAAATTATACTTTCTTTGATTTCAATATTCCCATGTTATTAGAAATCTGAGTTGGATAATGAGGTCAACTGTTGAAAGTTTAATGAGACTACCATGGAACCAATTTTGTGTTTTCACAGTAAAGAAATGGATGAGATTATGTTTCATGTCC
This sequence comes from Impatiens glandulifera, assembly GCF_907164915.1. NCBI lineage: Eukaryota > Viridiplantae > Streptophyta > Magnoliopsida > Ericales > Balsaminaceae > Impatiens > Impatiens glandulifera. The sequence continues at coordinate 2,273,311 of NC_061865.1, forward strand.
AATTATCAAACTTATTACGTGGTTGTATAATGTATGAATTTGATTTGACTTTGTACTTCATGATAAAACGATCTAAAGTCTGTTCTTTCTGCAACCCAGTGTAGATTTTACTGAAGCCTATAAAGATTGGTCTGCTACTGATCCCATTGATCTCTTTGACGCTCCTGTTCGTAGGATGGAAGCAAATCCAAAGGTGTGTGTCTTTTTCTTTTCTGTTTTTCTTTTTAATCGTGACTTAATCCATTTGTATGGGCTTGCAAGTTGTGAAAGTGTACCTTTCCTAATTTGCTACAACAATTATTTACTCCTGAGATTTTTGTATTGATCTTTTATTGGAATAAATATAAAAATATTGAGATTTAATTATTTCTTCCTAACATTTGAAAGCACTGGAAGATATATTTTCATGGTTTTTTTCTACCATGTTTATATGTTCTCGCACATTTCATCATTAGGTTATAGCATTTAGGGAATATCTAAACTTTCAGGATTAGTAAGTATACTTTATTATTAATTTATATGTCATGCATACATGATGTTATCTTGTTTGATTTTATATGATTTGGTCACATTCGGTCACACAGTGTGTGTATACCTGTAGTGGTGATAGACAAACGTGTTACCTGTTAGTGAATGAATACATATTGATGTTTCATAATAAATTGGGAGTTGATCTACATTTTATGAAACTACATATTTTATTACAAATAATCTTCTTTTACTTTGTTGAAATATTATGTTTTAGTTTTCCTTATAAAACTTCCTTATTTCAAGTTTCTTTCTTATTTGCCATTTAATCCTTCTCCATCTCTTCTGGCATCTTTTCTGATTGTTTTTTTTTGCAATTAAGGCTAATATACAAAGGCATTTAAGCCAAGAAGCCCGTGGATATACGCATCTGATATTGTGGTTGGATTGTGACCGCGAGGGAGAAAATATATGTTTTGAAGGTACAAAATTTGAGCTTAGTCCTTCTTAATACTATCATATGTGCATATTTTGGAGTTCAGTTTATGCTTGTTGCAGTGGACTATATATTTCCATATAGCTAGAGAACGTGATCTGGTTTGACTGACGCACTCTGAGTAAAGTTCTGCATGCTTGGCCAATCTTTCTTTTGTCCTTTTACATCCATTTTGTTTATACAAGTGTGTGATCTATTTGCACTGTTCTTGAATTTGTTTTGGGATAGGCTTGATTTATGCATGTAACTTTGCTTGTACATTATTAATAATGTAGTTAACCTTGATGCACTTTCTGAGTGTTCACTCTGTAGTGATGTTATAATCTCACAAGTTCCCTCACGACTTTGTCTTGTAGTTATTGAGTGCACAGGATTCTATTCAAAGGAAGGCAGAATTTTGCGTGCACGCTTTTCTTCTGTAACAAAGACAGACATTTTGAAGGCTATGAATAATCTTGTTGAACCTAATCGAGATGAGGCATTGGCTGTTGATGCTCGGCAAGAGATAGATTTGAAAGTTGGAGTTGCATTTACTAGATTCCAGACTAATTTTTTCCAAGGAAAATATGGGAACCTTGATTCTAGGGTTATCTCGTGAGTTTCCTTGGCCTTGGCTACAATACCTACATTTCTCTGTTATGCTTGCCTGTGTTCATTGAGCTGTTTATCGCTGTTATCTCAATAATTTATTTTTTAAAATTTTATATCCATTATCTCTTATACCATGATTGGTATTCTGATTACTGATTACAGATTACAGAGGGTGGTTTCAATATACTGTTATGTTCTTACCTTAACTAAGCTTGAGTATGAATAGGTTGTTAAATGTCTAGATGGTCAAGCTTAATCCATGATTTGAATAAGTGGTTCCATATCTGTAATTGTCAGTTGATTTACACTAAGTAATAGTAAACCGTTAACTGATGTCTACAAGTGTCAATGACCACTCTAATTGATATTGCAAGCTTCATTTATTGGTGTCTTCATTTTTTTTTGCTAAATCAGTTTTTAAATTTTCAGCTGCTCATTGATGGATTGGTTGGAACTCCATATCTTGACACTTATACATATAGACTCTTCCTCCTAGATGTGAATTCAATAATGTATGATCTGTTTCTTTGCTTGTTTCAGATATGGACCATGCCAAACACCTACACTTGGATTTTGTGTTCAGCGTTACCTGCAAATTAATACATTTAAGCCGGAGAAGTTCTGGGCTGTGCGTCCATTCATTATTCGAAATGGTTACGAGCTTAAGTTAGATTGGGAGCGTAATAGATTGTTTGATAGAGATGTGAGCTCCCTACAATTTCATCCATTCTGCTCCAGTTTTTCACACTTCCAATTATAATTTATTATTTTAATTGATACAGGTTGTGGAGATGTTCCACAAGTTGGTGGAGGAAGACAGAATGGTTGAAGTAGTCAGTGTTTCAGAAAAGAAAGAGACAAAAAATAGGCCACCTGGTCTTAATACAGTGAATCTATTGAAGGTAAACCAAAATAATGTTCAACTTCAACAGTTTCCTTAGAATTATGAGTTCCACTCTTTTTTTACTCAAATAGATCTCCTTGCATGTAATATGAACTTACATGGTGTCAGTTTGCTTATAACTGTTCTCCTACTTAAGTTTGTATGCTTCCTTCTATCTACTCTGAAATGATGTTAGAACCGCTGTTATGATGTTCTGAAGGGATAATCAAAGAAAACAAAGAAAGCAACAGGAAACTACTTTTGATTGAATTATGATCTTTTCTGTCTGTTGCTTTCTTTGTTTTCAATAGTATTATGGGGGTGTTTAGGGGTGGCCAGTAGAAGAGGATGCGATGGAGTTATTCATTTAGGGAAAAGTAGAATATATTGTTTTCTGCTTTTCACAATTTGGTAGAAAGAGGACTGACTGCACACAATTTTTCTTTGTAATGTTTTTTAGTCATTTGTGCAATTAACATAATAAATCATATTGGTGCTGTTTTTGGTTTGTAAGTTATTAATATGTGGATCAGATATAATTTATATTTTCAGTTTTATGAATGCAAATCACTCCAGCTCTTGTGATGATAACTTTTGCAGGTGGCTTCAAGTGCATTGGGGTTAGGACCACAATTGGCTATGCAAATTGCTGAACGCTTGTATACTCAAGGTTTCATCAGGTTTCCTTATTTGATCCACCATTTTTTTATTGAATTTCTTTTATGTGAATTTAGAGTATTGCAGCCATGTGTTGGTGTTTGTTGCAAAACCATCATATATTGTTTCTCTTTTTTATTTGCGATTGAAATTGTTCAAGACTCGCGAGGACTGCATCTTGTTTTTCTTTTCAACTCTTTGATCAAATATCTTGTTGGTCTGTTGTAGAACCCCCTGAATATTTTACTTTATAGTAGATCTGAAATATTAATTTTATGCTCAATACTTGATACTTGTAGGCTGTATCATAGGTTAATTTTGTGGTCTTTCCTTTTTTTTCTTTTCCTGGTACTTCCTTGTAAGCATCAATTCATGTCTTATGTAAATTTAATTGAGACTAATAATTTGCTCAATAGTTAATATATATGTATATATATTTTGAATTTAAGAAGCTAGCATGACTCCAGAGTCATGGACCCCACTTCAACTTAAGACATTCTAATTAGAAATCGAACCCGTGACATTTGGCCTCTTAGGCACCAACTCTTGTCACTTAGCTACTACCCTAGTGGGGTTCAATAGTTAATATTTTAAAAGTGTTGGTAGCATGAATTAAATTTGAGTACTTATTGTTACCGTTCCCACATTTTTTTTAGTAATTTGTAGTTACATTCACGTGGAGGATCCTTTAGTAATTTGTATTTACATCATGTCCGTAATGCTTAAGTGACTTATTTTACCTTGTCATTTGCTAAAACAGACTAAAGCCAATGCATTAGTCTTTTTAGAACCTGGAGAACATGTGAGAAACATAACCAGGATACTGCTTGGTGTCAACTCTGGATTCATATTTATTTACTGCCAGAATGAGATTATCATAGAAAGCTTCTACCAAATGGTCCAAATCCCTTTCTCTTGCTCTACAATTCAAGAAACTAATACATTTGTAGATTATAAACTATTACAGCTTTTCTTGAGAAGGCAACCACCCTCCAACTACTTTTAATAAATGGTTCTTGGGGAAGGCAAAGGGACTTTTGGAATATGCCTAGTTTGATAATTCAACAATTACATTTTGATCTGCCTCTTGTTTCTTGTTATTTTCCTTTTACTTAAAATTTTAAATCAGATTTTCTTTCATTTTTGGGTTTCCGTAGCTATCCACGTACAGAGAGCACTGCATACCCATCTTCGTTCGACTTCAGGGGCACACTTGGAGCCCTAAAAAGTAATCCAGCCTGGGGTAGCTATTCACAGACTTTGCTAGCCAGTGGTTATGCCAAGCCACGGTTGGGAACTGATGCGGGTGACCACCCTCCCATAACTCCTATGCTTTCAGCTACAGAAGACATGCTTGGTAATGATGCTTGGAGACTGTATCAGTATGTCTGCCAACATTTCTTGGGGACCCTTTCACCTGATTGCAAATTTTTAAGGTAAACACACTTCAGTCCTAGAAAGTCATTTACAGATTTACTTGACCTGAATCCTGATAGTATATATAGGAAATTGTCCTGGTTATGTACATTTTGCTTCTAAAATACACTTGACCTGCTCTATTGGTTCACCTCTCTTCAGTTCCATGATACAAGTACTTTGTTTTTGCAGGACAAGAATTGATTTTTCAGTTGCTCGGGAATCATTCCATTGTGTAGGGTTACGTACTATAGAAGCGGGATTTACCTCCATCATGCCATGGTTGGCAGTAAATGAGAATAATCTACCTCAGTTTACAAAAGGGGAGAAAATAGAAATCCAAAATGTTGAACTCTATGAGGTAATATATTTATTTCTAGCACTTTTCCAAGGGATTATATTCGGAAATGTGTCATTGCATGAAGCTTCCTTGTTTCCTTGTGGTTTGGTTATTTAGTTGCTTAGTCGAGCATTTTCTTATGAGATTGCATTTTTCTCCTTTGGTTGTTGCAAGATACAATCGATGTTCTTTTGTTTGCCTTTAGTCTAAATAGATCTTAGCTGCTATGTTATGCTAAAGGTGACAATGAACTGACTTAACTGATTTCCTGATAAATTATCTTGGATGCCTATATTCCCAGGGAACTACTTCAGCCCCAGATTACCTTACTGAGAGTGAACTGATTTCTCTAATGGAGAAGCATGGAATTGGTACAGATGCATCTATTCCGGTGCATATAAACAATATATGTGAAAGAAACTATGTTCAGGTTTGTATGTGAATAATGTTAAAGTGGTGGTCCATCTTTTCTGCCCAGTTCTAATTTGTCACTGCAGGTACAAGCCGGTAGGAAACTGGTTCCAACTGCATTAGGTATCAGCCTAATAAGAGGATATCAGTGTATTGATCCTGACCTATGTTTGCCCGACATTAGAAGTTTTATAGAGCAACAGATCACGCTTGTTGCCAAAGGTGAAGCAGATCATTCTCATGTTGTGCAGCATGTTATACAACAATTCAGAAGGAAGTTCAGCTATTTCGTTAAGCAGGTATTCTCGTCATTCATGGTTTCCGGTACTCTTGAAGTCCAAATTTTCAATGTCTTATTTCCAGGCTTCAGAAGCATGGTATCTTCCTAGTATTTCATATTCTATTTCCATTTGGCGTTTTCTTAGAATCAGCTAATGAACAGTGTATGGTCTTTTAGAAAGTTATTGATAATAAATTACCCGGATTATAACCTTCATAGTTTTGTGGATGGAAGTTGATTTTGTTTCCAGAACTTGCATCAAGGGTTCGTTTAGTTTCCTCAATTTTTGTTGGACTCGTTTTGCTTCTCATACCTTTAAAACTTGCTCAAATTATATTTCTTCGCCAGTTGTTGGTTCACTTTGTTTAGTTCTTGAATCATCTCTACACAATTTCTGCAGCTCCTTAATCTAAATTCCTTGCTAAATTTTTTCTTTCTTTCTGAAATTAATTTCAAGACACTGATGGTGTTGACCAAAGAATGAATGAGGAAATGACATAATTGAGCCATTTTCAAAAGTTTGAGGAAAAAAACGAGCTTCTGCTGAAAGTTCAGGAAACAAAATGAGCTTCTTTCCTGGTTTCTCTTTCGGCATCTCCCTTTGTGTTTATTTTGCTTCATATATGCCATGACCTTACATAGGCAATGATCTGCAATCATTATCATTTGGATTTGTAACTTATTTGGTGCCTTGTTCAGATTGACAACATGGATGCATTATTCGAAGCACAATTTTCTCCACTCTCGGAATCTGGACGTTTGCTTAGTAAATGTGGGAAGTGCTTGCGTTACATGAAGTACATCTCAAGCCAGCCAGCCCGATTATATTGTAACACATGTGAGGAAGTATATTACGTTCCCCAAAAAGGTGCAATCAAGGTAATCCGATTGTCAGAAGATATTTTTCTTCTCTTGTTGATTTCGAATTTTTACAGTTGATTAGAACAACAATAGTATCACTGGAGTAGATACACAAATCACTTTAAATACAAAAATTCTAGTTATTTTTTCATGAAAAACATGCATGAAGAAAAAGGAAAAGACCCTCTTCCTGAACCAGGATCTGAAAGAGACCCTGATTTTTTTTCTGTAAAAAAAGAGTTCTTTTTTGGATATAAAGTTATCATTTAAAATTTATTCCTTTTTGGGAAAAAAATATTAGTAGCTTATATGCTACGGGAAAGTTACAATTCTGAAATTACAGCTCTGTCTCGATTCTTCCTAATAATTATTGTACCCTGAAACCTGAATTTCCTAAAAAAATGGTTACTAGACGAGATTCAGATAAAGATCCTACCTCCCTTGTGGTTACTTTTCGTGTGTAACTGTAATTGGAAAATTGAATTACAAAAAATCATGGAATGCTTATTTTAAGTCATCAAATAGACGAATGAGTCAGAATTTGATGAATACTTATTGAAGTTTCTTCCCTTTTGCAGCTGTACAAGGAACTAAGTTGCCCCTTGGACAACTTTCAGCTTCTACTATTCTCCATGCCCGGACCAGAAGGCAAGACATTTCCTTTCTGCCCTTACTGTTACAACAGCCCTCCTTTCGAAGGCGTAGATGTATTATACGGCCTTTCAAAAACCAGCAATTCAGGAAAATTAGGAAAAGGAGCCGGCATGCCTTGTTCCCTATGCCCTCATCCGACATGTCCCCATTCCGTCGTTTCTCAAGGAGTTTGTGCTTGTCCTGAATGTAGTGGGACACTTGTGCTTGACCCAGTTAGTGCCCCTAATTGGAGGCTTCTTTGCAACATGTGCAATTCCGTTGTACTTCTTCCTAAAGGCGCTCATAAGATTTCCACCACACAAGAACGTTGTTCCGAATGCGAGTCTATGATAATCGAGGTTGATTTCAACAAGAAAACGACGCCGTTGTCTGATGGTACGACTTTGCACGTTGGATGCATTTTGTGCGATGAATTGTTACATTCGCTTGTGGAGATGAAACACGGGAGATCTTTCTCTAGGCGCGGGAGAGGAAGAGGAAGGGGTAGAGGAAGGGGACGGGGTTTTAGGAAGGATGAAGATCCGAAAATGAGTTTTCGAGGTTTTTAGTAGCAAGCAATACAGTAATTTGGTTTTCGAGGAGACTATCTTTAATAGTTGTTTTTCCATGATAAATTACTTTTTCATCAGTATGTTTTTGCATGTTCATTGCTATGTGTTACTTTGCAAATTAAAATATATTTTAATAGTTTGGTTAAAGTTGATTTGAAAATTGTGAAATTAAACTTTGAAAAGTAATTTTATTTCTTTAGTATAAGATTGCTTTTAGAATCAGGACTTATATATTTTATAGACCATGAACTATTTAGTGTAATTTTTTTATTTTATTTAATATAAAGCTTATATCCAAATTCTTTCATGGTCAATTTTTAATTTTTTTTTACAAAACAATAAATGATATATAATATTTTCAAGATCACTTTACAAACATTAAAACTCCATATATCAAATAGGGACAAGTCTATATAATAAAAAGGACATGGTATTAAGTATAGTTATCACATTTTATTAACTAAAATACAATATTAATAGTGTCAAAACCATAAGGTATCATAAATTGCATATAATTAAAAGGAAACAATTAAATTTAGAACTTGTCCAAAATCAAAAATAGTATTTAGACTCAAACACTTCAAACATTAAATATTTTCCGGCCAGCAATCAGTCTCCCTAAGCACTGTCTTCAGCCCTTTTCCGGCAGCATCCGCCAACGGATGCTTGCCATGCATGAGCCCCGTCATATATTCCCTATTCTCTTTCTCCTTCGCAAACGAAACACCATAACGCTTCTCCACATCTACGAAAAAAATTATAGTTACTATATTTTATGTTTTATTGACACCATCTAATAGTTTTTTTTATTATAATTAATAAAAAAGTGTTCTAATTACTTAAATGTTATGATAATACTTATTACGATACAAAGTTATACCTATCATGTAGTTTAAGTTTTGAATTATTTTTTTAGGGTGTCGGAAATATTGACGGCCTCACTATTGGGCTGCCATGAACATATTTAAAAAATATTGTTTATCTAATTTAACAAGTATCCTACATTGATAAGTTGTTCACTTAGATATAAAATAAAAAATATTTGTAAGTGATTGAATTATTATAGATAATAAATTAGAAAAAAAAAATGCCCTGTTGAGTTGCTTTGTCCTATTAAGTTTGCTCATTTTTGTTTGGATGAACTTCCGTTTTGTCTTCCCTAGTTCATGGGCTTGTGGGGCTTATACTAGGGACAGTCCTTATCGACAGTTGATGGGCTAAGCCCAGCCCTGTCGGGAGAAATTCACGCTTACTGCCTATCTAACCTCACCTTAGAATCAGGGCCGGCCCCAACATCCCCAAAGTTTAGGGCCTATGCGAAAGAAAAAAATATTTGTTCTTATTTTCTATTTAACTTGATATAATATTAAGAGAAAAGTCACGATTTTCAAAGTTTGATATATATCATTTCTCTAATATTTATAAGAGTTCTTAACTTCAAAACTTACTAAGTAATTTTTTTTTGTAAAATTTTTTGGGACCCTAAATTGAAAGGGTTTTAAGCGGCATTGGTTGTCTTACCTTAGGGCAGACCATGCTAAGAACCGACTTGGCCTATTTGACCTTAATAAAACTACAAAATAAGCAAATTTAAAAAATAAAAAAAAGGGTTGATGATTACGTACCTTTTGCAAGGCCTTGATAAAGTTGAGCTTCTCCAGTAAGAGACATCATAATCTGAGGTAGGCCAAGAGGAAGAGCATGTCCTTTATCAACTTGCCAAAAATGGATTGTTTTTCCATATGTCTTACAAACATGATCCAGTTCCTTTCGCTCCACCGGTCCAGCGACTCCCGGCATGAAGAGGTAACCGCCTTTCACCTCGTACTCGTGACTATGCCAAACCGGCTTCTCTTCGTCGGGTAGTGTCATGAAGAGATTCTCCGACACTATGTACTCTATTCCAATCAACTTAGCGTCGGGTTCGGGGCTGTCGTAGATAAGACATTGGCTTACTTCTTCGTTATGATGCGAGCAATAGTGGTGTGCCTCTACTTGTCTCGTCATGTCATCCGCGTAAAAATGAAATCTATAACAAAATAAAATAATAATAATATGATTATCAATATTTTATATATAATTCCGAGACAAACCCATAGATTCAGATTCAGATTCAACTCCAATAATAACAATGAAATTATTTGAAAAAGATGATTTTGAGGATAAGAAAAAATGACGGACGCGCAGAGATGATGCTTAATCTGGTTAATGGGGTAGAACTTCTGGAAGGTGACGGAGGCAGTTTCAATCAGAGAAGTCGTCATGTTCTTTGGTTCGCCGGGAACCTCCACCGCCTGTGATGCACTGTGCATTGCCATTGTTACTCTCTCTCTCTCTCTTCCTTCCTCTCTCTTTCTCTCTCTAGGTTAGGTTTCTTTAATGAAGAAGATGATGAAGGAGAAAGAAGAAGATTATTCTGTTTTTTATTTTCATAAGTTAGTTAACTGATGTTACACGTGGAGGTAATTGTATGGGTAATGAAAATGTACACGTGGCGTGGCATCACTCTTAAGGTCTCTTCAGTCTCCACTTGTCTGATTCCTCCTGTTCTTCAGTTATGTCTATTTATAATAATATATAGAATCTAAAAATAGTTAAATTTGTTTATTCATTTCAAACTAATTAATTAATATAAAGTTAAAATTATTATATAAGTTGTTAACAATCTAATGTTTCATTTTTTATCTTAAGAAAAAATTGAGTTTTTTAGGTCACTTAATTTCACATATTTGTGTTACTTATTTTAGGGTTTCTTAATTCACATATTTGTGTTTCTTATTTTAGGGTTTCTTTTATGAACTTTATTTATTATTTTTTTTTATAAAAAATGTCATTTTTTTCTTTCTTATTTTAAAATTTAATATCTTTCTTTAAAAGATACTTTAACATGTAAAATTTCGCAAATTTATCGTCTAATACATCCTATTGTAAGAAAAACGTCTTCTAAATAAGGTAGATTGAAGTGATTCAATTCAGATAAAAACTACATTTTTCAAAAAAAAATTGGGTAAAATATAACTCATATTGAATACAACACAAAATTTATAAGCAAAGTCATATTATTATTTGGAAGATAGAATTAGACTTTAGTATATTACTCAGCTTTGGACACAAACAAATTCATAAAAAAAAACAAAAAAAGCACATTTATACATTTCATCGATAGATAACCGTTAAGTATCCTAAAACCCGACCGGGATCAGTATTAGGGTCGTCGAGTACATAACTACCTTAACAACCTTATACTGGTTGTGGACGAGTCTGAACGATATAAATATCCTCACCGATCACACATCCTTCAATATCCTGAGGACATCCAAATTTACGTTCCAAAAAGAACCCAACTGAACAAAGGCGTTGACCTATTTGCCTCCGAAAAACCGCATCAGTCGTCAGAGCCTTCTTACTATAGTCAACCGTGACTCGAGTAACTTCCCCACTGGCTGGACCAGAATCGAGAACCAGCATTTCCTCACTGAAATTCGCAAACGCCAATGTACGTACAGTTTCATCAAACTTACTTGAAGATAGTCTCCAAGGAGTTCCTCGTGTGCCCGAAGCTAGAGTTTCGCCCAAACCGGAGGCGATCTCAGCCTCGACAAAATTGCTGTTTTGATCAGTCGGGCTGAGCGTGTGAAGAACAAACGAGAGTTCGGGTGAGAGAAGTTCTTGAACTAATACAGCCATGGAAGCTTCCTTTTGAGGCACTCCAGCCGATCTTCGGCTCAAAATGGCTCTTCGTGTATACAATGAAGCCCATACTCGGCTAACGGAGTTACCAAATACGGTCGGATTTGAAAGGCTTACGTTTGGGATCGAATCGTATAGTCCGGCTGCAGACATGCCTGCTAAATCCTCTACATTAGCACTTGATCGGACAATTAAACGTGAATTGGTGGGAAAGACTCGCTCTAACGATTCAATTATGTCTTTTGGAGGAGTTAGGGAACTTATTAGATCCTGTAGTTGATTACAGAGACGGTCGAGTTCACCGTCTATCTGAGCTGTCTCTATTTGCTCGATTAGAGACTCGAAAGACTTTGTTGAACCGTTTTGCTCTAGCATCAACTCCATATAGCCGAAAGGTATAACTGCTCCTTTTGGAACGTTAAATTTAGATGGAACACCGTGATCACTGAAAACTGGAGGCGGGAAAGCAAATTTTTAAATTTCTTTTTGCGGAAATGGAAAGTTGGCTTATTTGAATCCTAACCTTCGTCGGAAGTGGCTGATAAAGAAGCTAATTGACCACAAGCAGCAGCTTTAGCCCCGGAAGTTTGTACATCTGCTTCAGCAAGAGGTATGATGCCATTTGCAGTTTTATTTCCAGTCTGAAAACATAAATATTCATATTTTATAATGAACAAGTCTTTTTTGAAAGTGATATTTTGTCGCAATCATTACTGATTTTGTTTGCATTCGGTAACACTAACATATACGAAAAGTGTAATTGAAGTAGATGAAACTTTTTAGATAAAAAATTGATGAAAAGACTTACTAGACTCGGATTTGAGGAACTTGGTTCGGGGTTTTCAATCAGATTCGAAATGCTAATCGAGTCACCCTTTGCATGAAAATCATCATTAACACTGTCTAGAACGGAGGGACTAATTTTCACACCCGATGAAGTTGCTTCTAACCTGAAAATAGATAAAGAAAAATATAATGAAACAAAAGTAAGCAATAGAAAAATGGATTTTTAAGACAACCAACCTGACATATTTTCCCATGTACTTCTGCAAATCAGCGATATTTTCTTCGTCTTCACAAGTCATGAAAACAACCTTTTCCTGCAAATTGATATTCCAACTTTTAAGTAAAATAGAAATCCTGGCAAGAAAGAAGAATTTTTCGACACTCAACTTGTCGGGCCCTAACACCTAGATGAGACAAGTGAGGTAGCTCTTGAAGAAGTATAACGCCTGTAACATTACCACCAGCCGCCGTTACCTGCTAGATGTAAAACCTATAAGAATGTATTAATATCTCATCATCCTATTTAATTAATCATTCATGTAAAATGGAAAAGAAGATGACCTCTTCATCTCCATCAGCTTTGTTAACAACGAGAATAACAGGACCATTTGTAGATGAAGGCAATGTCCCCGGGATAATAGATTCCACCTGATGTCCAATTCAAAGTTATTATATTTTAGAGTTGAATGAAAAATTCTTAAGAGCGAAGAAGAAAGTTCATTAGTACCTGTATTAAGGTTCCAGAAGCAGTTCCTGGGACAAGAACATCCCAACCGTGAGAACCAAGAACAACTCTAACAGCCTTTAACAGAATGCTACATAGTTTAGAAGCCTGAAAAACCACCCTGGAGACAAATTTTTAAGCAAAAATTAGAGTCAATATGAGAATCATTTGGAAAATTAAGTAACATAAACCATTTTCCATACCCAGCACGAATCTCAGCTTCAGTATAGGTTCTCACACTGTTCTCAGGAACTTTGAAAGCATTTCCCAACTCCTACAAGGCCCAGTGAAAACAATGTAAACCTTATTGCAATCAATGATCTTTGTCCAATTTCATTTAAAAGCCAATTTGGAAGAAGATTTAAGTTGAGGTTTGATGTAAGAGTAAAATCAGAAGCAGGAGTAACATCATTTTAGCCACAATCTATTGAAAAACTATGTTTGAAGGGTATACATGTAATAAGGTTGATAAGATTATACCTGGACTTTCTGAGGGTATATCTCAAGAAGCGCCTCCGTGTACTCTTCACTTAGCCTTCTACATCTGTCAAGAGTAGCTTTAAGCCTTAGAGCCCATATCATCTTCCCATCTTCATTGCCTTCAAAAGAAGAACGTAACATAATTAATAGACTCTTAAGATGTAAAACATTAGTTTGGGAAATGAAAATAAATTACCTTCCATATCCAAGATTTTTTTCTCTGACCAAGCTTGAATCTCATTTCCAATTGCTCTGCACTCTTCTGGCTTCCAACCAGATAGTCGCAGCTGATGAATGCAGACGGTTAGAGCACCTAGTGGATCATTCCAAGAACTTGTATTTTTGGACTCTGCACTCTTTGCAAGCCATTCTGCTCCTCCATTTCCTTCAACCGCATTAATAAACCTACACCATAACCAACAAGGTTTATTTCTTATTGGTAAGTTTCATGAATCAATTTTACATTAGTGTTTCTGTACATAATCATAAAAATCTTTCAATTAAAGATCTGTTTGACTGAGACGTAAACTTCAATATGTTAATCAATTTCAAAAGTTCCAGAAACTCAATTCAAAGAACAAATGATGCAAGATTAGAACTAAACCTGCTCAGAAGAACAAATGCATAGTCCTCGAGGCCAATCTCACAGAGACGCCACTATTAGGAAATCATGGTAAAAAAGAAATCAAGCCATGAGAAACTAATATACCTTTTTTTAATGATTTTCTTCAAAACAATGAAGTCATATATACCTTTTGTCGCATTGCTATAGCAGCATCAGGGGCATCATTTCGAATACCACTTTCAAGACCTTTGACAATGGTTTCTCTTAGTGAATTGAGCGATTGGATGCTTTTGATCAGTCGATCAATCATGCCATTTTTTTCTTGGAAATTATCCAAATCCTAAACATGCAAAAACCTTATCATGAGTACACACAACAAGAAGAAAAGTGTATATATCATCCCTACTAAAGCCTGCAAATTTAAATAAGTATTAGCCTATTAGGAGGGCAATACTCAGTTGGTTTGAAGACTAAGAATCGTGTATGAGGAGCAATTGTATGATACAAGCTAGGATTTACCTTCTTTTGCTCCAAAAATGTGAAAAGGACGGGCACGCTCTTTTCGTCCAAGGATTCTTTTATTGACTCAAGTTGTTCTGCAAGACTGGAACAACATATGACCATGAAGAATCGTCAGATTAGTCATATCAAGCAGAATGAATTGTGAAATGAGATAAATGGAATGGGCAAAACGAGTATGAAGTGTTGCTCAAAATTAAACTCGAATAACGAATGGGTTTGAAAGATTCCAAGTCATTGCATATGTTTCTACTATAACCCAGTCAGTATAAAGTGCCAAATGCCAATTGATGGAATCCACCGCACTACAGTTGAGAACTGTGTTCATTATAAAAAAATATTATGCCAATTTAGGTGATTCTTTAAATCAATTGTAATGTAACAAACCTTCCAGCATTGAAGAAATCTTTCAGTTCCCGATGGAATATCCTGAATTGTTCAACAAATGCTTCATTGTATTCCCCAGGATTCTTGGTAATTCTAGCAAGCATTGCTTCTGTAGAAACCAAGTCTTCAGGGCCGGCATTTCTGTGAAGCTTGTTTTGTATTGTATGTTTAATTTCTTGCTGAAATTCAGAAATAAGGGAATAAATACATAAATATTCTAGATCAGAAGGGGGGAAATATTATATCGGGAAATTACTACCTTAAGGTCATGGGGGATGTCATTACGATGAGCAATGTCTCTAATTCGTGTTAGAGGGACAGATGCTGTAAATTCTGCCTTAAAGGATGGCAAGCACGGATGAATCTTGCGAATGACCACCATTTCCTGCATATTATGAAAAATCTTGCAGTTGAAAGATCTACAAAACCAACTAAGTCGGTTTGGATGAGAACCAACCTAACCTAACCTAACCCTAGCTAAAACAGCAAGAATGAAATGGCTAGTAAACAAGGTAGAGTACCTGAAGTGATGTGTCCTTTCTACATGCCAGTCGTTCTAGCTCTCGAAAGATAAGTCTAGAAATCTCAGCATGCATGTTTGGCCGTCGATGACCTCCATCTTCAAAGCAAGGTATTTGTCCAGTATTTATCCACTGCCAAATTGGAGTTGTAACTCTTAACAACAAGATGAAAGGTACTAAAAATTGTTAACACAGATTACAGGAAACAAAGCATTATGGACCGACCTTCAAATAAACAGCAGCACACGTAAGAGCTTCCAACCGCTTGTCACCCTCTTGATTTTCAACCAATAGCTCACGGACTAATTCAAGCTTCATTGATACAAGTAATGCAGAATACGTAAGAATTCTGCAAGCAGCAAATAAACTGTAATTTTAACCGTACCTTTCTCCACCAATTCCTGGAATTGCAATCACCTTCGACTAATTTCCGAGTCGGACCTTCTAGACCCGACGTGTTCCATTTCTTATCATGATCTTTGTTACCATGCTCATTTGATCGCATAAAAGTAGCAGCCCTCCCTTGCCATTCCTCCACAAAAGGACTGTTCCCGACCTCAATATCGACAAAACCACCATCACCATTACCATCACCATCAGCACTTACAGCTCCACTTTCTTCCACATATTCTAATCCCTTACTATTCTGATCAGAACTCAAAGGCGATAGATTTACAGGCTCACTAGTCATATCCCAATGACAAACAACCTTAAAACTCCCACCATTTTGAAGCCCTAAAATCCTATTATCACCTTTTTCCCAGATTAAGCTTTTATCCTTGTTTACAACAACAAATTTGTACTCAATAGAATCTGTTGCTTTAAACTGTATGCAACACACCCATCCATTCTCCGTCCAATCCATCATAACTGGATTCTTCCATTGACCTAATTCCTTAGTTGAACCAAGAATAGCAACATGCTCACCAAATTCAACTTGATGATTCAACAGTATATTCACTTGTCCTAACTTTCCCTTCTTCTTTTCCTTCTCTTCTTGTCTGTTGAGAAACAGTTCAATTACTCACTTCTACACTATACTATCAGAAAGGCGTGTATTATGGAAATTACCTGGTTTCAACGGAAGAAGCTCTGGAGAGTATACGAGAGGAGTTACGTCGGATTCCGATCACTAGATTTGGATATGATGCGTCTCTTGGCCTCAATAAAGCTAAGGTATCAATCTGCTTCAATTGCTTTGATAGACGGTTTTGCGTGGATGTAGTGGCGAGAGTTGGAGATTTGACGCCACATTGAAAGACTCTGACGGTGTCCATTACACGATTCAGTGAGATTTAGAGAGAGAGAATGGAAGATTTTACTGCATTTTTGGTATGAATTTATGGGGAAATGGATGATTGATTGAAGATGAAGATGATGGATATTATTGTTTAATACGATCTAAATATCTCACGAGAGATCCACATGTTTTGTTTGTTTCTTTCTTTTTTTGCTTTACGTGACTGTTAAGAAGGGAATTGCTTCGTTTTTGGTTTTTATATTTATTCTTTTGTGAATTAAATTTTAGAATCTTATGTTTTTTATTTGTTTATTTTTGAAATCTAGTGTATATCAAAAAATATGAAAAATAGGTAGCTAGTAAAATTAATTGTGTATAATAGATAAAATATCACAATTTTATATTTAATTAAAAGGATTAAGGGTATATCGATTGTGACATCTAATTGATTAAGCATATATTACTGTCACTTGAACTCTTAGGGATGAGAATCATGATATGCGATGCGGTCTTCGATTTTTTAGGGACAAATTTCTCTTATTTGATTGGTAGTTAATCAGGAATAGACAGAATTGTATTTGTGTCCCTACTTCGATTTCATCTCAATTATGTGTCGAACATTTATAAACAATTAAATATATCATTATGAATAATTTATTATTATTATTTATATTATATAAAAAAATTAAACTTTATTTTTTATAAAATATTGTATAATGGTGTCCACGAGGATTCCCAACACCAAATAAGTCTAAGTACGTTCTAACAAATGATAAATGCATTCTCAGTTTCGATTGATCCATGTCTTCCTTAACGCTATCATAATTTTAGTGTGATTAACGCAACCCACATTTAATTAATTAAAGTGTAATTAAAAATTGCACTGAAATCTTTGTTCTGCAAGATAAGAATCATGGTTACTTAATTACACTAGTGAATTTTTAAGTAAGGTTATGCTAGTCTTTTTTATCTATTAAAATTGATCTTTGCTCCACCAAAAATGATCTATTATTGATTTTTTACAAGTTAATTATTAAACGATTGATTTCTCATATGCAATCAAACCATAACTATAATTTTATTTTAAAATTTTAAGATAATTTTTATTATGGTTCCACTTCATGTCTTCTTAAATATGATTAATAAGTGATATTAATTAGATTTATTTTTCTTAAACATAATTACGCAATACAATTCCTACTATTACCGTTGTGACAACCACTAAGATCAGTTCTTAATAAAAATCGAACAAAATGCAAACTAAGAAGGGTTCTTAGTAAAATTGAACCTAAAACTTTTTGTCTAATTTCCTTTTAACGAGTTCTAAAAATGGTCATAAGAGTATTATTTCAATAAAGATCTTTATTCTTTTGTAAAGATCAAGGAAAATTGAAAGCATTAACTTTAAGTTCGACAAGTTTGCAAAAAATCAATGTCCAAACGAGAAACATTTTCCCGTAACAAGATGAGTTCTGATAAAAATACACAACTATAGAGGCATTTCTTGCACTCAAAAGTAACTAACTATTTATCATACATATGGTTCAAAAATTGTCTATTTCTTTTGCTAGAGTCTCCTAGATTTGTAATTTACATTACTATGCCTTATTGGAGATGAGGAAGAAGACAAACCAGAGCGCTGTAGTTGTGCCTTATCCTTTGTAAACGCCTTTTGAACGTCGTTCTTAAGTTCCATGTAACGCGCCCTCTTGATTTTCTGCTCTTCTATAGTCCCCTTCTCGAGATAAAACAGATCAGGAAGGTCATCTTCCATGAACTTATCCAATACTTGTGAGCAATGTGGGAAATAACGTCTACCCATCTCCACTGTCACCACCAAAAGTAAATTATCGCAGTTATAAATGATGAACAAACACCATGCATGTGTAAGAATAATGTTTGAAATTAGTTACCTGTTTTTGAGAGAGCTTCCATTCTTGACAGTAACCTTTTATTCTGCATTGAAGGTGTTTCGTTTAGATCAACCTCCTTCAAGTTACCACTCGAATCTCTCGAAACTAAAAGACCAGAAAATTCTGATGTTGTCTCGGCATGTGCAATCTCCATAGCTAGTTTCGCTTCGCTAGGGAAACACACTCGTGCAAATGCAACTATACAACATAAAAATACTTTCTTAATTCATGAATCAGGTTAAATAAAATATAAAATTTTGGTAAATCACCTCTATTTTCCAGATATAAGAGTTTCATGTGCAGATCATCAGCAACAATTGGTGAAGATGGCGATACATCTCCAGCCATTGGATTTCTCCGCATCTCCCTCTCCAAGAGATCAACACAGATTCGATCTTTGTTAGTCTCCTTCCCTCGTTCTGTTTTCGCAAGATAATCCTTCATCCTAGTTAATCTCTGACAAATACTAACAGCACTTCTACCATCAAACGTTAAATCAGAAACTCGAGCTCCTTTATTCAAGAGCGAGACAACAATCGAAGGCTCTCTACGCCTTGCAGCAACATGAAGAACCGTGTAACCCCAAGCATTTCTAAGATTGACATCAGCCAATCCCAAAGAAAGAACCTCTGACATCACCTTTGGATCGCAATAAGAGGCTGCATAATGAAGAGCACAAGCTTCATCTAAAGTGACGCTTGATTCAGATAACAGAAGTTTCACCAGCTCGACATCATCTGAATCAAGTGCCTTGTGTATGCTCCTAATTCGCTTTTCCTGTAAAGAATCCTCTTCGTCTTCACTGGATGATTTCTTACGCAAAAGTCTGATCTTTTCAGAAATTTCAAAAGGCAGTTCTTTCTCAAGAGAAATTCTGTCCATATCAGATCTAGCTATTCTTTGAATACATTGAGAAACAAGCTCATTTGATTGACAATGAACCGCAACAAGAAGGATTGGGATGATGTCTTCAACAACAGCCTTACCAACAAAATTAACAAGACGACGCTGCCAATAACAATACAGACACGGGTCGAATCAGATTCATTCGTAAAACAATTCTAATTAAAGAAAGAATTCGAAACCAAGACTGACCTGAAAAACCGAAATGAGTTCTGGAATTTGAAAAATGAAGGATGCATACATAACCTCGACTGTAACTTCAATAATAGGTCTACATGAATCATGTTGACATATCTGATCAACACAAGCCAATACCTCTGCAGGAAAAGGCTTCAATTTCCCAGTATACAGATAACTTAAAGCAACAAGAAACGCATCATATCCGATTCTCCCAAAAGGCAACAAATCCTTCATCAAATAATTAGGTTTCCCATTCTTATCTATCCCCTCATCTTTCTTAAAATGCTCTTTGAAGAATCTACTCCTAGCAGACAATATACATCGATGAACTCCTACGGAGATGTTATCATCCAAGATGATATCAGCATCAGTGTAATCAGAATTATTCGTCTCGATCAATAACTGCTCTAACTGACAGCTAAGCTTGGTTAAACCGATGATTTCAATATTGGAACCAGTTTCAGAACCTGATAATCCTGATACGTTATAGCTAATTGATCCATTCGATGATAAATGAGAATGAGAAGTAAAACTTATCGATGATATTGATTGCTCAGTATAATCCATTAGATCAGCTTAATGAAAACTTATAATTGGATTACACCACAACAATTATCATCATCATCATCATCATCGGAAGTGGATTCATTATACAGAATATTGAAAACAGTAAATCAAGGATCTAAGACTGGAAGAGAAATTACTGATCACAATCGGATCCTTCGTTGCAACTTGCAAATGGAGCAATCTATCTAGGAGAGTAAAAACAACGTAAGAAGGTGGAAATCCATACCGAATGCTAGATCCAAAGGAATAGTCGTTTCACACGAATCCAAAACATGTTTGAGTCAGCGAAGGAAGCTTCGTGTGAAATGGAGGTCATCTTTCACAGAAAGAATCTGTAATTGGAGAAGAACATGAGAGAGAAAGTAAGAGAGAGAAACGTTTGATGAAGTCGTCTTGATGATGATTGCAAGCGTCGTCACCATTGGAAGTCGATTTCTGCTGACGTATACAATTGCGTCATACTCATATGCTGACGTTTGTATTTATATATATATATATATATATATATATATATATAAATATATATGGAATCCAATGCCCAGTCACTTTAATTATTAATTTTATCTTTTATACATTATTATATATATATATATATTAAATATTTCAATTATTTCAGATTAACGAAGCTAAGGCCTAAAACTTTGCTATGAAATTATTTAAATAATAGTATTTACTATTAAATTATAAAAAGTTAGGGTTATTGATTAAAAAATAAAAAGGGCCATTATATTTATTTAGAAGAATAAATAAAAAATATTTTTAATATTTTGTTGACAATTTTGATTGACTAAGAGATAAGTTAGAAAATAATACAAAACTGAACAAGACTTTAAAACTAGTTTTATATTGACTTTTGTAATTTTTTATACTATATAAACAACTTAACTTATTAATTAAAATATTAAAATATTTTTATTTAATATATTTTTTTAAATACAAAATAATATTTAATAATTTATCTTAAAAAAATCAAATAACTTATATTTTAAATAAACAAACAAATTTTAGTAGAGGAGTTTGCTTTTGGGCTATTTGAAAGAAGAGAAAAAAATGAGAAATTAATTTATTATTTTTTTAAGTAAATTATTTGAGAGTTACTATATATTTTAAAATTAATTTATCTATTTCTATAAATTACTATTTTGTAAGAAGAGCAATAAATTCTTCAAACGTGATTTTTCAAAAGAATTTTAGAAAGCATAATACATTTTTTTTTTCATTATTTGCGGACAGTCAAAATTTAATCATAATAAATAAATTTAAATAATTTAATATCTTAAATGATAAATTGAATTATTTAAAATTAAAAATAAATTACAGGATAAGATCTTATTTGAAATTAAATCATTATCAAACAATTGGTAAGTGACAAAGTGATGATGAATTGGGACATATACCCACTAAAATAAAGACTAAATAAAATATGCTGGACTATTTTAATTATTGTGGTGGAGAATATATATATTTTTATTTTCCTCTTATATAATAACAAAAAAAATAAAAAGGATAAAACTAGAAGAAGAAAAACAAACAAAATGTATTAATAATCAAATTTGTAACAGTTATTTGCTTTGGAATTATTAGCATTTTTTATTATTATTTTAAATCTTAATCAATTTATTAGTTAGTTATTTAAAATATTATTTTTTATCTTAATTTATTTGAAGGATTTCTAAGATTAAATTATAATAAAATTACATTAAATAATTCAAACCAATCCAGTGACGCAATATAAATCTATGTAGGGTGTTATAATAGACTTAAATCCGATTTATTTATTTTTTATTACCTACCAAATCTTTATATATTATAATATTTTAAAACTTGGTTAGTTCTCCAGTTATTTTTAAGATAATAACATGTTTTTTTTTTTATAACTTACGTTATAAGTTCAAACTTACCTTTATATTAATTTACAGTACGTACAAGGATACATTTTAAACCATTTTATTAATTAACTCATCAAAATAGTCAGCGATAAAGGTCTGTTTAAGAGATCAAAATGTCACGAATTCGATTTTATCTGAAAACGCTTTAAGTTGAAGCGGGGTATTGACTACAAGAGTGTCAGGCTAGTTTTCCTTAAATATATATATATTTTTTTTATTAATTATGTATTCACAATAATAGACAATGCTACCCAAAGTTTGAAATAGAAATAATCAAGGTTGTCAAAATCGAGAGTTTATGTAAAATCGTTGGACAGTTGTAAACTCGTATAATCTAGAGTTTATCTAAAATCTGAAATTGTAAGAGTTTAATTTTAAAAAATAATAGTTATATATTATTATTATTATTATTTATATATAATTAAATATTTTATATACTTAGTCAATTTTAAAAATTTATATATTTAAATATAAAATTAATTAAAAAATAATAATAAATAAAATACTATAAAAATTTATACTTAAAAAATGGGAATAATGTCAATTTTACCATCTAACTATAACGGAATATTCACGTATATCACTGAACTAATTTTTGTTCCTGTAGTTGAGTTTAATGTTCATCTATGTCACTGTTAGACAAAAATATCCAAATCCGTTAAATTTTCCGTTAAATTAAATGATGATGTGATTTACATGTCATTTTCTAAAAATTAATATATATTATATTTTTATTTTTATTTAATATTTTAAATAATAAAATTTAATTTACATTTTCAAAAGTATTAATCAAATAAATTATATATTTTGAGAAACATTTACAATAATTCACTTTATTTTAATTAATATATTTTTAATATTTATTTTTATTAACATTTCTAAATAATAACGCTAATAAAAATAAATGTTAAAAATATATTAATTAAAAAAAATTATTGTTAGTTTTATTATTTAGAAATTATGAATAAAAAAAATAAAAATATAATGTATATTAATTTTTTTTAAAATAACATGTCAATCACATGTGTTATCAACTAACGGAAAATTTAATGGAATTGGATGTTTTTGTCCAACAGTGACATAGATGAACATTAAACTCAACTTCAGTAGTATAAACGAACAAAAATTGGTTCAGTGATATACGTGAATATTCCGTTATAGTTCAATGGTAAAATTGACATTTTTCCCTTAAAAAATTAATTATATTAATTTATTAATTTGAATAAATAATAACTTTATTTTTAATTTTTAAATATAAATTTACTTTTTAAAACGTAAAATTCGTAAAATCAAAATTATTTATAAACTCGTAAAATCTTATTATTCTAAATTTAAAATCGTAAGAGTTTACATATTTAAGAGTTTACTTAAAATCAGACACGTTAACCTGATGTGAAATCTTAAAATTATAAAATTTTAAGAGTAACTCGAGATTTTTAACAACTTTGGAAATAACCAACAAATAAAATGAGAAAGACCTACCTAATAATCCTTAAACATTTCAAATATATTTAGACAAAAAAAGTTATAATATAACATTTCAAATAAAACTATTTATGTATAGATTAAAATGACAATTAATTATAGAACTCAATAATCCAATTATCGGGCTCAATTATCAAGTCTTCCATCTTCTTAATATCTATCGGTTTTTCAGAAGAGATTTCCCCAATAAATTTGTTTTCATTAGAATGTTCATGCAATTCCGGCAGCAAACAGTGACAGTAACGATCATGATCATCTTCACCATAGATTGTATTGAACATGAAACAACTTCCTTCGCGATCAAGATTTTCTTTCAACCATGGGAAATCGAATATCGATCTTTTGTAGGTGTCGGAATCTTGTATATCGATTCTCTTCTTCGTTCTAATGTGATCGTTTTGGTTGTCGGAATCATCGATTGATCTGTCCCTCTTGTTGTTTTTTCTCGGCATTGTATGAATGAGAGTGAATTTGGTGAATGGAGAAGAGAAGAAGTTACACAACAATTATAAGGATGGGAATTATTGTCGGCCTATGCTTAGGTTTCATTAAATCGATGTATTTTTGACAACTATGTGGTGCTTTTTTAGTTTGAACTAAACTTTGGCCATGAATTCAGCACAAATTGTGAAGAAAAAAACTTTTTTTTTATGACGCGTATCACATGCAATTAGAAGAAGAAAACAACCTTATCGCGCATTTTACTCATCTATTTGTTTCCTCTGTTTTCTCTCTGTTTCTGTTTTTGATTTATTTCTTATTTAAAAGAGAATTCAACTTTTCACCTATTTTATTCCTTGTTTATTCATGATCTTACCATATATACTATTTTAATATTAAATTCTAATAATAATAACTAAATTAATTATTTTATTACAGAGGAAGTGTTATTCACTTTTGAATTATAACGGATAATACGCGTAAGAAAAAATATTGTATTATGCTTTCTTTTGTCGCGAGTAGGTTGAATTAACAATTCACTTATTTTTGTATTTTCGAGAGATATCCGAAGTTTTTTTATATATGTGATTCATTTGGTGATGTCCGAGTACTTGAGTAGTTGTTAGAAAGTTTAAATTGATGTGACTATTATGATAGACTTACATAATTGAGTTATTATCTTATTTATTTTTTGGTGGACTATCTAGTTGAAAAAAAATCGTCAAAATTTCAATCGTAATCGTCTGATTTTGTATCATTCATAATATTATTATTTTTATTTTTTTTAGATTCGTTATGAAAAGTCGATAGAGTCGGTCAAGAAAATAATTGTTTTTTTAGAACTTACGAGCTCGATAACCTATTGAGTAACTTTTTCTTCGTCTTTATAACATGCATTGTTGTTGTGCTTAAATGATTCTTATCATCATTTAAAAAAAAATGTTTCGTATATTATTTATAAGTTTAAACTCACTAAATGACAAAAAAAGAACAAAAATCATAGATTCAATTCTTATTTAAAACGTTTTAAGTTAAAATGAAAGTCATTGAAATGAATTACCAATATTTTTTTCTTTTTTTTTAAATAGTTGAACGATTAGTTTGTTGAGTGGTAGGGCTTATTAGGATTAATTTTTTTAAATAACATTAGTTAATTAAAAATTATTATTTCGTGAACATTTTGAAGATGTGTATTTTTTATTTAATATTTAAAGGTTATTAATATATAATGATAAAATTAAATTAATAATTTAAAATATATAATTTTTTAATATTTTGATCTAATAAATAAATGATAGTGGATGAAAAAGATGAGATTGAATTATTTAAAATAAAAAAAAAACAAGTTCATTATTTTTTTTAATAATTAAATTTAAATTATCCTACCATTATGTACTGTGTACGTTTGAAAATTATATAATAATTATAGGAGCTATTTTTCTTTATTAATAAAAACTAAAAAGATTCAACTTTTTCTGTTTCAGTTGATTTAAATAATATGTTAAAGTGATTTTGAGAAGTTGTTTTTTCTTATAAAATATTTAAAAGAATTAAGATTTGGTGATAAAATATATTTTTTTAAAATAAATAATATTTTAATATTTTTATTAATAAATTAATTGATATTTAATTATGATTAGATTAAAAAAAAAAAAAGCAAGATATGCAGTTTTTTTTATTAATATTATTTGTTTTAAATATATTTTAAATATAACCGAATAAGTTTTATTATTTAAGAATGATCTTAAAGAATTCAGATTAATAAATAAGCTGAATAACTAAACCTACTTAGTTGGTTACCAAATAAGCTAAAACAAACTAATCCTAAATGAAAATAAGACCATGCAATTAAATTTGTATTGTTAATCCAACTATCAGTATATATAAGCCATGATTGCCTTCTTCCGATAAGGTTTTTATTTTAAAACATTGAATTATTTGAAAAGTAATTACGGAAATGATTCTGTGGAGGTGAATATATTTTTGTTTAAAAAGACTTAAAATGTGTTAATATATATAATAATTTAAAGTATAAAGATATTTTAATACTTTAATTAATGAATTTAGTAATTTGATAGATGAGAGAGTGAATAAAAGTATATGTTTTAAATTTAAGTTATTTGAATAACTTAAACCGAATAAGGCCATAATGTTTTCAATTCCAGCATAACTTCTCAAATACAAATTCACTACACCCTCTTTTTCTTTTTCAAACTCAATACAAAACACTCTTAATCGATGGTTTTAAATATTGAATTTTAAAGAATTGGTAGTCAAAATTTTTAATAAGGTGAAGTTCTGTATTTAAATTAATGATAATTATATTTTATTTATAGATGTATTCTAGATAATAAGTTAACGACGTTTGAAACTATTAAGATAAAATATCGTTTTATATAATTTTGAAAATAAAAATTTTTAAATTGTAAATTTTGAAAGAAGATGTTTGCAATTGAGTCTGAGGAGGCTGACCATTGATTGTATTTAAAGTTTATCAATTTTTTAAAGTAAAAGAAATAATAATAATCACTAAACCTACAATTTACCCAAATTTATGACATTTCTAAGTTTTAATATATATATATATATATATTTTTTGTGAGTTGAGTCAAAATGGTGAAGGTAACCTTTAATGGTAAGAATCAAAAACTGTCCTTCTGTAATCGAACTTAATTGTTCTGTTTGGAGAGGTTATTCTTTGATTGAATCTGTAGTTGACTGGGATGATATTTGTATCTCTTGATCCATCCCAATCAAATTCTAATTTTGTCTTGAACACTATAAATATAATTAAATATATAAAATCACTAATATATTTATTTATTTATTATATTTTATAAGAGTTTTAAATTTATTTCTTTATAATAATATAAATTTTTAATATATTATCTCATATATTATATTAAAAATTATATAATATAATAAAAAAAATTTTTTAAGAGAATATGATATAAATGGCGCCCGCGGGGATTCCTCAAAATCGAACGGGACAAGAATAATAGTAAAAAAAATCTCTGAAGTAACAGAGTAGGGATAGTAAATGCATTTCCCGTCTCAAATCGCTCCATTGTCATCCTAACAATGTTAGAACATTTTGTTACTTCCCTGGAAATCTTATCTTTTCTCGAGAGATTGATGAATAAAATTTCTTATAAAAAAAAAAGAAAATAAAGAAAATAAAAAATTCTGAAATCATGTATTCTCTTGCAAAAAAAAAAAAAATATATTTGTTAAATTGTCATAATTAAAATGCAATAATTTAGTAACTTTAATTATTGTAATATTTTGTTTTAAGTGATATTTATAGATAGAATCGTACTTTAATAGTATTATAATAATTAATTTTAATTTATTTGTCAAATCTTTTCAGCCTTATTCCAATATTTTTTAAATAACAAATAAAATATGAACAACATATCACCCTTATTAATCTTCTTAATTTAAAAACATTGACCATAATTAAATATAGGGAAATTTGGTCAGTTATAGAGAAATAGTTTGACCATTAATATTGAGAAGATTAAACATTCACATATTTTAAATTAAAATTTAAAAATATTACTCATTTCACTTAACAAAGAATACACAGTTAGAGATAATCATTCAATTAGCCAATAAATAACTCTTCATATACATTTAATTAGTCTATTAGCATGTTTAGAATAGTTTTTATTTTTATTTTATTATTGTAGAACAAATAAAGCGACAATGATCGTCTTGACTTTAAATGAGTTCAATTCCCACTACTAAGTCATCAGTGTGAATTAAATATTTTTGAAAATAAAATAATAATTATTACAACAAACTAGCATGTATCCCGTGCATTTGCACGAGTAATAATATAAAAAATCGTAAAAAAATATTATAGTGAATTTTTTATGAGTGGGTCAACTCAAAATCCGACCCAAGTATCCATTTACTTTCACATATATCCAAATTAACCACAACTCTCGACCCGACAATCCAGACACTTTAAAAATTAAGCATCATTCTATATATAGATATTTTGTATGATCTCTTCCATTTTCTTTATAAATAAAATTAATATTTTCAATTCAAATGGTTAGTGGATGGAATTGAATTTAAATGGATAAATATTATTAAATTTATTAATTTATATATATATATATATATATATATATATATATATATATAGTGGCGGACCTACAAGGGGGCCTTGGGGGCCTCCCCCAACCAGGGTAAAACTTTTTAGATATTATATATATATGTTTATCAAATAAGACTTTGTCTCAGTGGTTTTGGAGCTGAAATGTATAGTAGAGGTCAGGTGATCAAACCCTGCCTCTAACATTTCTTTAATTATAACCTTTTTTTATGCAAACACTATTTATAATAAACTAACCCTTCCTTTTATAAAAACTATTTCATAATTATAGTATTCTAATTTCAAATATAATTTTATTAAAGTAATTATTATTAATATTTTAATTTATACAAAAAAATATTTTCTAAAATACAAGTAATTATTATTAATATTTTATTTTATACAATTTGTTTTTTCTAAAATACAATATTTATAATAATACATAAATTTTAGTTAATATATAAATAACATTTATTTATATAAATTAAAATATAAAGAATTATATATAAAATAATGAAAATCATATAATATTATTATTTATTTTAAAACTACATTTATATTATAATTTATTTATATATATATATATATTTTATTAATTTTAATATAAATAATAATACAAATTACTTATAAATATAAGGGTAAAATAACTATTTATATAAATATAAGGGTAAAATATTATTTTATATTTCTTAATTTTAAATTAATTTTAAATTATTTCAACAAATAAATGTATTTGTTAGATTTTATTTAGGAGTTGTGACACATATTTATTTTTAATCATTTATTTTATGTAGGATATAGAATAATGAAAATGTTCTATAAATGAATTTGTACTTCTACATCATATGACCAGCATGAGTCTTCTCAATCAATTAATGAGCCTACTAATGAGTCTAATGTTACTGATCAAATATACATGGTTAGAATATAACATATCAAAAGATGCATCATTTTATTTTTGGTGTTATCTTTTCAAACTTTTAAATAGAGAAAACATAGATGATACATTTATAGGAGATGAGTACAAAAATTGGAAAAGAGCATTAGAAAGATTCAATCGTCATATGAGAACTTCAAATAGTTGTCATAATGAAGCTAGAATTCAATTTGAATCATTTTAAGATCAAAGACATAACGTGAGAAACGTTTTACGTACACATGGTCGTGATATAGAAATAAATTATCACACATGTTTAACGACAATATTTGATGTAACACGCTTTCTATTGAGGCAAGGAGTACCTTTTCGAGGACATGATGAGTCAAGTAGTTCATCAAATAAAGGAAATTTTCTTGAATTGATTGATTAATATAGTCAACGTAATGAAGATATTTGTCTTCTTTTGTACCGACTCATGGAGAAGAATAATTTAGTAATTGTGTTTATTAGTATTTTTATGTAATTATCGAGTAAAATTTTAATTAAAAAATGCATTTATTTGATAGCCAAAAAATGCTACGTTATTAGGTATTTGACCCCCCCGAGAAAATATTTCTGGGTCCGCCACTGTGTATATATATATATATATATATTCAAGAATATTATTTCATACAAATTTTAAAAATAATTTTTTTTATTATCGGAAAAAAATTCCAAAAGATATTAAAAGCATAATTTTAAATGATTTTTTTTTTAAACCCACATCAAGTTCTAGGCGTTTTTTAATTAGGCCAATATTTTTTAAATAAATTTTGATTCAATAAAGTTGTTCAAATGGAAAGAATCTTGTAAGAGAATAAAATCATTATGGTAAGACTTGAAATAAATTTCAACCCAATTTTATTCTCCATTAAAATAACATTTGACACTAACAACACTTTGACAAGTTTATTTATTATATTGACAAATAGACTTGCAACCTCTAAATAATCATATGATAAATCATAGCAAAAACCATAAGAACAATATTCTTTTTCTCAACCCAAATTCATTAAGAATCTAGACCCTTCTTCTTTTAAAGGCAGCACCTTGTTCTTCTTCCGTTTTTATCGTTGGCTTTGTCGCACCAAAGCTAACCGAAATCGGACTCCTTACATAGTGTTTTCCATCAGACCACAATAACTTCCCAAACACAAACTGATGATCACTAGTTATATTAGCACCAACCTTCTTCTTAAGATTCATCACAAAGCTCTTCTCTTCTCCAACCTTTTCGAATTTCAGAATAGAAGGATTCACAGTGACCGAGATTCCTGGAGGTCCTATAACTTTAGCGATGTATGTCCCTGGAGGACCCACATTCTTTAGAGTTCGAGTCAGACTGGCTGGATGGGTCAGGTCTGGGATGGTCATAGATGGGTAATTGTAGTTCAAGACAGTGGCATTCTTAGGACACTTGTAAGGTGTTCCTGAAAAGAGTCGAATTTTGGTCTCTTCGTAACCAATTGCACAAAGGAAATACAAATGATCTTCAATTGTTAAGTCGTAAACCAATCCAGGGTTTGTAGCTCTGTTTGGACGAATGTGTCCAGAACCGTAATTTAAAGGCGTCGCCTCTATTGATGTATCATCGACAATTGGCTTCATGCGGTTATCTCTAGTTCTAGCTGCAAACAGAATGTAACACACCATAAAATAACTTTAGTTTGTATGCATTATAAATTTTGACATAAAACAGAGACAATCTTGTCAATCAACCCAAATAACCAGCTTTCCTAATATGCAAACCGAACATGGTTATTTGTTATAACCAAATGGGTATCCAAAAAACCATTTTTTGTGGAGAAAAACTTGAAAAAAAAGATTATTTGGAGTAAAACTAGCCTCACCCTTAACTTCATTAAAGACATTCTTGATGAGAATTGAACATGTCACTTGAGATATATTTTAATATTCAAGATGTAATAAAGGATTAACTAACCAGTGGTCATGATAGAAGATTTGATGGCAGCGGGACTCCAATCGGGGTGAATCTTCTTGATAAGACCAACAACTCCAGCAACATGAGGAGTTGACATAGAAGTGCCAGATAACATAGCAAACCGACTTCTTCGAGGATCAATCTCGATTTCTGATGGGCTTTTCAATTCAGGATAGGCTGCTATGATGTCTACTCCTGGCGCTGTTATGTCCGGCTGTAAACAGATATATAACAAAAGAAACATCATAAAAAGATCTCAACAAGGTAAGACATGCGAAACAAAAAATATTAACACCTTCATAATTGCTGGTGTTACTAAGTTTGGACCCCTTGAGGAGAAAAAAGCCATAGATGGAGCAGGCTTTTCATTTAACACACTCTTTGATGCACTAATATATCCAGTAGGGTTTCTGTTCACAAAAACGATGAATAAAGTTTACAAATTTACAATACAGATTAAGTATACAACAGAGAATAGAAAGAAAGAGATAATACTTGGTGGCATTTAGGTAGGCAAAGATTGAAACACCATCCTTATATGTAACATGTGAAGCAGGAAGAAAATGAGGATCAGCCAATATATCGGTGCCATGATCTTTGTCATTGCAAATAATCATACCAGAACCACCAGCCCTAACAACTTCGAATCCTTTTTCTAATCTTCCATTCACCCCTCTGAGACAAACTACAACCTTTCCTTCTACTTTTGATGGATCCAATGTCCCGTTTTTACACAAGAGACTACATCAACATCAACATATGCAGATTTAATGATGAGTTTCATGAATCTGGAACAACATGTAAGGAATTGGGCATTGATATCTAGAAGGGAAGTAATTTCTTACGCGTTTTTAGAAGAGACTCCATCTAAAGCAGCTTGATCTGCAGCAACAAGTGAATAACTCTCACTTGATAAACCCTTAGTTAAGCTCTTTCCCTACAATGACAAACTTTAAAATTAGAAATTCAATTCAAATTCAAATTCAATTCAAATGGAGTGTTCATAAATAATTGATAAATACCTCGAAACTTTGACCATTGCCTAGTTTAACTAGGTTTTTGAATTCTCGATCAATAGAGCTAGCCGCGACAGTAAGTAACCAAGGAGCAACATTATGAACTGTCCCAGGAAAAGGACCATCATTACCGCCAGCGCAAACAACAGGAATCCCATTCTTCACCGCATGGAAACTGGTTATCGAGATTGGATCATCGAAATAAGAAGAAAAACCGCCGCCGCCGATCGACAGGGAGAGAACGTCAACGCCGTCGTAGATTGCCGTATCCATAGCTTTCATCGTATCCATATTATAGCATCCACTTGCAACGTCCGCAGAAGCAGGCCAACATACCTTGTAAGCGGCAACGCGTGCCCTAGGAGATCCACCTTCAGCAGTTCCGTTTCCGGCGCCGAGAACATTTGCTCCGGCAACGAAATTGCCGCCGGCAGTAGAGAGAGTGTGCGTTCCATGTCCTTGAAAATCCCTAGCAGAGTTTTGTATTGGGGGAATTATCCCACCTATGGCAATATACCCTTTGTTGAAGAATTTTGCTCCAATCAGTTTCCTATTCAAATTGGATTAGAAAACGCATTTATGAGTTCCATTTATTTTCGGGTTATTCGAGTTTTTTGATTTGAATTTAATTTTTTTTTTATTTTGATGTCAATGAGAAAATCAATCGAATATTTGAAAATCGTATTTAAATTTGAATTAGTTTAAAATTTGATAATCGAGATATAATCGAGTTAATAATATTTTGAGATAATATTTTTTAAAATAAGTAAACATACTTATTGCATGCAACCGCCAAGTAACTATCATTTTGACACCGGCCTTTCCAATGTGAAGGGACATTACTATAACCATCATCTGAAAAACTATCTGATTCTGGCCATACTCCTGAATTTAAAAAATAAATAAATAAAAAATGTATATATATTATTTTCATACAAGGTCGAGAAATTATACCCGTGTCGATATTTGCTATGATAATATCTTCGCCATAGTTTGCATTCTTCCATATTAAGCTAGAATGATCCGTTTTCTTCTCCATTGATAAAAACTCCCACGAATGTGTGGTAAGAAGCTCTAACGGTGTGTTTAAGAATACCGACACAACATTCGGATGCTCTAAAAAAACAATACACATTAATTTATAAAAAATAAATTATAGTCTAACTAAGGCCGACCCAGAAATTTTGAGTCCTTGTCGGAAAAAATATATTATTTTTATTTTTTATTTAACTTGCATGTTATATTAAAACATATAGCATGATATAATAATTTTGTATTTAAATTAATAAAAATAATTTAATAGTTAGTAAAATGTTTTAATAGTGATTTTAAGGTTGCAGATTCAACTCTGGTATAAAAAAAGCAGATTTTTTTATGAAACTTAGACGGCCTAACTTGGCTCCCTCTAGTGTAACACAACTTTAAAAAAAAAATTAATCAAATTGATATCATACTCGCTATAGATGCGGCTTGATCTTCACTAAGTTTAGCAGCAAAACCATTGATATCTCTCTTATAAGAGTAGATAATCGCATCGTTAATTTTCTCATCACTGTTTCATTCATTAAAAATAACAATCTATGAATTCATCACAAAACCACACAATAAAATATGAATGTAAAAATTTGTACCTTTCAAGGAAAGAGGAGAGAAACTCGAGGTGAGAAGTCCGAACTCTTTCTATGTTTTGAGTGGACTCATGCAAAGAATGCGAATGTGATCCCATGTAAACTATATAAGACTAAACAAAAATAAAACAACATTACGATTTCATGACGAATAAATTGAGTGTAAAAAAAAAGGAAGCGACAAAGACCTGTTTGATTGCAAATATAGTAGGAGGAAAGGAGAGGAGAAAAAGAGAGCATAATACAATAGAGACTAATTTTAAGTCCATTGTTACTAACTTGCAAATATTTGTGTCAACAAAAAGTGGCTTAAATAGATAATTAAGAAAATGGATTGAAATGTGTTAGTGTGTGAAAACAAAAAAGTCAAAATAAAAGGACATAATCATGAAAAATATTTATAAATTAATAAGGATATATACTTATAATTCTTAAAAGATTCTTTAAATAACCTTTGTATTGTAAAAAAGGTAATATATTAATATTTTCCATCCATTTCAAGTTAATTATTTATTTTAACAAAATATAGTAATATATAAATATAAATAAATTTATATTTTTTTTCTAATAATATATATGTCCTAATATGTCCATTTTCATTTACTTTATTCTAAAAGAATCAATTAGCAATTAATTAGTTCAATATTTCAATATATTTTATATATGGAAAAAAGTTTACTCTACTTATATAATTATCTTCTTTTATCAGTTTTTATTTTTAATAATTCTTAAATTCTTATTTTGAAAAATAATTAACAATTTATTTATTAATTTTATGTTTTACTATAATTTTTTTTTGAAGAATTTCTATCATATTTAATTTAATATGAATAAAAATATAATTAATAATTTTTTATTCATGACTTATAATAGTAAGTAAGATTATTTTGTCTAATATTTGATTATTATCTTTTATTGTTTGATAAATGAGTTGTTATTATTATTCAATTATTGATTATTAATTAATTTATTTTTGTGTTGAAGGATTTTTTGTTGAAAGGATAAGTCATTATTAAATTCAACCATTTAGATCAAATAATTTAAAAAAAATTAATAATCAATGTTAATATAATAAAAAATATAAAAAAGAAGAAGAAACATAAAGTTAAAATAATTAATGATGAATTCTTGCATATATAAAATAAAATTAAAATTATCAATAATAAATACTTATATAAAAATAATAATTTTTTTTTATGAAAAGGATAAAATGAAAAATTCATTAATTAAGTAAAATAAGGAGAGAGAAAATATATTAATATTTAATTAATAAATATATAAATTAAAAAAAATAACTATGGTT
This sequence comes from Impatiens glandulifera, assembly GCF_907164915.1. Taxonomy (NCBI): domain Eukaryota; kingdom Viridiplantae; phylum Streptophyta; class Magnoliopsida; order Ericales; family Balsaminaceae; genus Impatiens; species Impatiens glandulifera. The sequence continues at coordinate 2,308,122 of NC_061865.1, forward strand.
TATTAAAAGAGGCTAAATGAGCCAATTTTTGATAGTACATAGGTTTAAATGACTTTTTATTAATACATACGTCTAAAAATCTAGTTCTTTAAATGACTTTTTATTAGTACATACGTCTAAAAATCTAGTTCTACAATTACATTCGCCTAAGTGAACTTTTTTCCTTTATTTATTCTATTTTTGCAAAAAAAAAATTGTTTTAACAACTCATAAAATTTGTATTTGGATAGGATAATAAAAACGTTGAGAGATCATGTAATTTTAAGTAGAAAATAAAATTATTAGATAAATTTGATTCATATTAATAACGTTTTAAATTGAAATGAGAATAATGACCAACGTTTTAAATATATATTTTTTCTTTTTATTTTCACATGTTTTTCTTGATTTTTATAAACGATTGATGTATTATGAAAAATAAAATCATTTAAACACAGCTAAATTAAAAAAACTAAGCAAAATATCATGAAAAATTAAAATTATTGAAAACCAAAAAATAACGAGCACAAAGTTTGTAAGAATAACGATGAGCACTCGATCCAACCGACTCAACAAAATTCTCATGATGAATCTCATCAAACATTGTAACAATAATAACATTTTTTATATTACTCGGTAATAGTGTAATATATATTGATACTTAATTTCAAAGTGTTAGGATTGCCGAATCGAAAAATATGGTTAATTAGGATAATAGGTTAGAGTAATGAATTTTTGGTTGGATTGTGAGTTGACTCGCCCATAAACTTAAAACGGTTAAAAATAAAATAAAAATACTATATTTATGTTTCGAAATTGCATCATAACAAAACAAGTACAGCTTTTTAATCAAGAATGATTGGGATGTGGTGATAATATGTCAGCATTAATTGAATGTGGTTAAAAAATATGAATCAAATATTTGATTGACCAAAGTGTAATGTCACAATGATAAATATTAAAAAATATGAATCAAATATTTGATTGACAAAAATAAAATTATAAGTCACGAGATAAGAGATTCATTTCAAAAAAAATAGGTGATAAAATATGTAACAAGATAAGTCGTTTTACCGAAATGAATAAAATGTACAATAAGAGTGTTTTATTTCTTATTTTAATATATTATTCGTGATTTATTAAGAATTTTAAACATTAAATATATATATATATATATTATTATTATTATTTTATTAAATTTATTTTATTTATATTTTTATTTGTGTGTACATCACACCTAAATATTCTAGTTGTACTTAATAATATTCTAACCAACCTACTAACAATTACTTTAAGTAATTGAAATGATTAGAATATTTCTTTTTGGTCTATGAAGAAAAACTATGACATATTTGTTAATAATGTAACACTAATAAAAAAAACAAATTTTGAATAAGATATAACTCTCATCAGATCTTCTGCTACCGAATGGGGTGTTCCCCTGTTGCGGACCAATCAAAACTCAGCATTATTATTATATTAATAAATTAAAACTGGGTTGAAAAAAAGAGAGAACCCGGAACCCGTATTTTATTCCGGGTTCAGCAGAAATGGAAATGAGTGAAGCTTCCTTCGCTTCACTCCGTTTTACATGACCATTGAAGAGACAGTCTACACTGTTTTACATGAGGTTGTCCATGTAAAATTGATTGATATATATTCACTGTTGAGTGAAACAAACTTAAATTGACTCTGATTTATAAATTATGTTTATAAATTTATTTGTGATGTATTTAAATGATTAAATAATAATTCATATAATTTTATTTTAAGATTAGTTTAAAATAATAATCATAAATTATGTGATTTAAGATATTTAAATTAATTTTTATGAATGATTATAATTATATGTTATAATTGTGATATATTCAAATGAATTTGTACAAATTATTTTATAATGTATATATTTAAATATTTAATATGCACAAATTTTTTATAATGTATTGAAATATATTTTGATAAATTATTTAAAATTTTATATAATTATATAATTATATATTAAATATATACATATAAAAACATATTTTTAATTATTTTTGAAAGATATTTAAATAATTTTGTAAATATATTTAAATAAATTTGTAAAACAAAAATATTTAATTTTTTTTATAATATATTTAAATAAATTAAAATATTTTAACATTTATTTTTAAATATTTAAAAAATATATTTAAATTATTTTATATTTTATATAATTATATATTAAATATATATAAATGTTCATTTAAAACCATTAACACATTTATGTAAAAACATTTATACGTTCATGTAAAAACATTTATGCCTTCATGTAAATCTGAAAAAAAAAAACAAAAAAAAAAAAAAAACAAGCGCTATCAGGTGAAACTTGTTTCACCTGAGTATTTACAACACTCAAATGAGTGAAACAAGCACTAACACTCAATATTTACAGCGCTGAAAGAAGTGAAGCAAACTTCACTTAATATACATTTGTAAGATATTTAAATTAATTTATTTTAATTATTTTATATGATTATATATTAAATATATATATATATATATAACAACATGTTAAAAAATTTTTGTAATATATTTAAATAAATTTGTAAAACAAAATATTTTTAAATTTATTTGTAAGATATTTAAAAAAAAATATTTAAATTATTTTATATTTTATATAATTATATATTAAATATATATAAATGTTCATGTAAAATCATTAACACATTTATGTAAAAACATTTATATGTTCATGTAAGAGCATTTATACCTTCATGTAAGTTTGCAAAAAAACAAAAAAAAACAAGCACTAACAGGTGAAGCTTGCTTCACCTGGGGATTTACAGAACTCAAATGAGTGAAACAAGCACTACCAGGTGAAGTGAAGCAAACTTCACTTGATATTAAATTTGTAAGATATTTAAATAAAATTACTTTAATTATTTTATATAATTATATATTAAATATATATATATATATATAAAACAACATGTTCAAAATTTTTTGTAATATATTTAAATAAATTTGTAAAACAAAATATTATAAAATTTATTTATAAGATATTTTTAAAAAAAATATTTAAATTATTTTATATTTTATATAATTATATATTAAATATATGTAAATGTTAATGTAAAACCACTAACACATTTATGAAAAAACATTTATACGTTAATGTAAAAACATTTATGCCTTCATGTAAGTCTGCAAAAAAATATTAAAAAAAACAAGCGCTACCAGGTGAAGCTAGCTTCACCTAGGTATTTACAACGCTCAAATGAGTGAAACAAGCACTACTAGGTGAAGCTTGCTTCACTCAATATTTACAGCGCTGATAGAAGTGAAGCAAACTTCATTTGATATTTACATTTGTAAGATATTTAAATTAATTTATTTTAATTATTTATATGTATATATATTAAATATATATATATATATATATAACAATATGTTCAAAAAAAATTAATATGTTTAAATAAAATTTTAAAATAAAATATTTTTAAATTAATTTTTAAGATATTTAAAAAAAATTATTTAAATTATTTTATATAATTATATATTAAATATATATAAATGTTCATGTAAAACCATTAACACATTTATGTAAAAACATTTATATGTTCATTTAAGTATTTATATCTTCATCTAAGTCTGCAAAAAAACAAAAAAACAAAAACAAGCACTACCAGGTGAAGTTTGTTTCACCTGGGGATTTACAACTCTCAAATGAGTGAAACAAGCACTACCATGTGAAGATTGCTTCACTCAATATTTACAGCGCGGATAGAAGTGAAGCAAACTTCACTTGATATTAAATTTGTAAGATATTTAAATGAATTATTTTAATTATTTTATATGATTATATATTAAATATATATATATATAAAACATGTTCAAAGTTTTTTTTGTAATATATTTAAATAAATTTGAAAAAAAAATATTTTAAAATTTATTTGTAAGATATTTTTAAAAAAAATATATTTAAATTATTTTATATTTTATATAATTATATATTAAATATATGTAAATGTTCATGTAAAACCACTAACACATTTATGTAAAAATATTTATACGTTAATGTAAAAGCATTTATGTCTTCATGTAAGTCTGCAAAAAAAATAAAAACAAGCGCTATCAGGTGAAGCTAGCTTCACATGAGTATTTACAACGCTCAAATGAGTGAAACAAGCACTACCAAGTGAAGCTTGCTTCACTCAATATTTACAGCGCTGATAGGAGTGAAGCAAACTTCATTTAATATTTACATTTGTAAGATATTTAAATTAATTTATTTTAATTATTTTATATGTATATATATTAAATATATAAATATAACAATATGTTCAAAAAAATTTTTAATATATTTAAATAAAATTTTAAAACAAAATATTTTTAAATTTATTTTTAAGATATTTAAAAAAAGTTATTTAAATTATTTTATATAATTATATATTAAATATATATAAATGTTAATGTAAAACCATTAACACATTTATGAGAAAACATTTATATGTTCATGTAAAAACATTTATGCTTTCATGTAAGTCTGCAAAAGAATAAAAAAAACAAACACTACCAGGTGAAGTTTGCTTCACCTGGGGATTTACAGCTCTCAAATGAGTGAAACAAGCACTACCAGGTGAAGATTGTTTCACTCAATATTTACAGCGCGGATAGAAGTGAACTTCACTTGATATTAAATTTGTAAGATATTTAAATGAATTATTTTAATTATTTTATATGATTATATATTAAATATATATATATATATATATATATAACATGTTCAAAAATTTTTGTAATATATTTAAATAAATTTGTAAAAAAAATATTCATGTAATATATTTATATAATTATATATTAAATATATGTAAATGTTCATGTAAAACCACTAACACATTTATGTAAAAAAATTTATACGTTAATGTAAAAGCATTTATGTCTTCATGTAAGTCTGCAAAAAATATAAAAAAAAAAACAAGCGCTAACAGGTGAAGCTAGCTTCACCTGGGAATTTACAGCGCTCAAATGAGTGAAACAAGCATTACCAGGTGAAGCTTGCTTCACTCAATATTTACAGCGCTGATAGGAGTGAAGCAAACTTCATTTGATATTTACATTTGTAAGATATTTAAATTAATTTATATGTATATATATAACAATATGTACAAAAAAAAATTTAATATATTAAAATAAATTTTTAAAACAAAATATTTTTAAATTTATTTTTAAGATATTTAAAAAAAATTATTTAAATTATTTTATATAATTATATATTAAATATATATAAATATTCATGTAAAACCATTAACACATTTATGTAAAAACATTTATATGTTCATGTAAAAGCATTTATGTCTTCATTTAAGTCTGCAAAAGAATAAAAAAAACAAGCACTACCAGGTGAAGTTTGCTTCACCTGGGGATTTACAGCTCTCAAATGAGTGAAACAAGCACTACCAGGTGAAAATTGTTTCACTCAATATTTACAGCGCGGATAGAATTGAAGCAAACTTCACTTGATATTAAATTTGTAAGATATTTAAATGAATTATTTTAATCATTTTATATGATTATATATTAAATATATATATATATAAAACATGTTCAAAGTTTTTTTTTGTAATATATTTAAATAAATTTGTAAAAAAAATATTTTAAAATTTATTTGTAAGATATTTAAAAAAAATATATTTAAATTATTTTATATTTTATATAATTATATATTAAATATATGTAAATGTTCATGTAAAACCACTAACACATTTATATAAAAACATTTATACGTTAATGTAAAAGCATTTATGTCTTCATGTAAGTCTGCAAAAAAAGTAAAAACAAGTGCTATCAGGTGAAGCTAGCTTCACCTGGGTATTTACAGCGCTCAAATGAGTGAAACAAGCACTCCTAGGTGAAGCTTGCTTCACTCAATATTTACAGCGCTGATAGGAGTGAAGCAAACTTCATTTGATATTTACATTTGTAAGATATTTAAATTAATTTATTTTAATTATTTTATATGTATATATATTAAATATATATATAACAATATGTTCAAAAAAAAATTTCATATATTTAAATAAATTTTTAAAACAAAATATTTTTAAATTTATTTTTAAGATATTTAAAAAAATATTTAAATTATTTAATATAATTATATATTAAATATATATAAATGTTCATGTAAAACCATTAACACATTTATGTAAAAACATTTATATGTTCATGTAAAAGCATTTATGTCTTCATGTAAGTCTGCAAAAGAATAAAAAATACAAGCACGACCATGTAAAGTTCGCTTCACCTGGGGATTTACAGCTCTCAAATGAGTGAAACAAGCACTACCAGGTGAAGATTGTTTCACTCAATATTTACAGCGCGGATAGAAGTGGAGCAAACTTCACATGATATTAAATTTGTAAGATATTTAAATGAATTATTTTAATTATTTTATATGATTATATATTAAATATATATATATATATATATAACATGTTCAAAGTTTTTTGTAATATATTTAAATAAATTTGTAAAAAAAAATATTTTAAAATTTATTTTTAAGATATTTTAAAAAAAAAATTAAATTATTTTATATTTTATATAATTATATATTAAATATATGTAAATGTTCATGTAAAACCACTAATACATTTATGTAAAAACATTTATACGTTAATGTAAAAGAATTTATGTCTTCATGTAAGTCTATAAAAAAAATAAAAACAAGTGCTACATTCACCTGGGTATTTACAGCGCTCAAATGAGTGAAACAAGCACTACTAGGTGAAGCTTGCTTCACTCAATATTTACAGCGCTGATAGAAGTGAAGCAAACTTCACTTGATATTTACATTTGTAAGATATTTAAATTAATTTATTTTAATTATTTTATATGATTATATATTAAATATATATATACCAATATGCTCAAAAAAATTTTTAATATATTTAAATAAATTTGTAAAACAAAATATTTTTAAATTTATTTGTAAGATATTTAAAAAAAATTATTTAAATTATTTTATATTTTATATAATTATATATTAAATATATATAAATGTTCATGTAAAACCATTTACACATTTATATAAAAACATTTATGTGTTCATGTAAAAGCATTTATACCTTCATGTAAGTCTGCAAAATAAAAAAAATAAAAACAAGCGCTACCAGGTGAAGATAGCTTCACCTGGGTATTTACAGCGCTCAAATGAGTGAAACAAGCACTACTAGGTGAAGCTTGCTTCACTCAATATTTACAACACTGATAGAAGTGAAGTAAACTTCACTAGGTATTTAAAAAAATAAAAACAAGTGCTACCAGGTGAAGTTTGCTTCACCTGATAGCGCTTGTTTTTTTTTATTCTTTTGCAGATTTATATGAAGGCATAAATACTTTTACATGAACGTATAAATGTTTTTACATAAATATGTTAGTGGTTTTACATGGACATTTATATATATTTAATATATAATTATATACAATATAAAATAATTTAAATATATTTTTTAAATATCTTAAAAATAAATTTTATAATATTTTAATTTATTTAAATATATTACAAAAAAAATTAAATATTTTTATTTTACAAATTTATTTAAATATATTTACAAAATAATTGAAATATCTTTCAAAAATAATTAAAAATATGTTTTTATATGTATATTTTTTATATATATAATTATATAATTATATAATTTTTTAAATAATTTGTCAAAATATATTTCAATACATTATAAAGGATTTTGTGCATATTAAATATATAAATATATACATATAAAATAATTGGTACAAATTCATTTGAATATATTACAATTATAACATATAATTATAATCATTCATAAAAATTAATTTAAATATCTTAAATCACATAATGATTATTATTTTAAATTGATCTTTAAATAAAATTATATTAATTCATAATAATTATTTTATATATATCAAAAATAAAATTATATGAATTATTATTTAATCATTTAAATACATCATAAATAAATTTATAAACATAATTTATAAATTAGAGTCAATTGAAGTTCGCTTCACTCAACAGTGAATATATATCAATTAGTTTTACATGGACTACTTTATGTAAAACAGTGTAGACTGTCTCTTCAATGGTCATGTAAAACAGAGTGAAGCGAAGGAAGCTTCACTCATTTCTATTTCTGCTGAACCCGGAATAAAATACGGGTTCCGGATTCTCTTTCTTCCTTTCAACCCAGTTTTAATTTATTAATATAATAATAATGCTGAGTTTTGATTGGTCCGCAACAGGGGAACACCCCATTCGGTAGCAGAAGATCTGATTTGGATATAACTACCCTAAGTTATCTTCCTTTATAGGAATGTGTACTAAATCACTCAACTATACAAATATTGAATAAGATATAACCCAGATCAGATATTTTGCTATCAAATCCTCTATTCCCCTATTCCGAACCAATTATAATGCATTATTATTATTATATTATTAAATTATATTTTGGGTTGAAATGAAGAGAGACCCGGACACCAGATATAATTATGGGTCAACTTCATTCATGTAAAATCATTTTTGAGAATCACATCACAAATGAAGGCACATAAAGAAGTGTTATTTAGTGAACCTTGTTTCACTTCTCTCCGCTCATTTAAATTCACTTACTAATTCATGTAAAATCATTTACTCCATCCTTAAAATAATTTATATTTTCATGTAAACCTACAAAACAATACAGAATAAACATATTAAATATTTTATCGTCATTATAATTATATATAACATAAAAGTTTGAACATATTTAATAAAATATAAAATAATTAAAGTAAATTCATTTAAATATCTTACAAATATAAATACCTAGTGAAGTTTGCTTCACTCCTATTAACGCTGTAAATACATAGTGAAACAATCTTCATCAGATAACACTTGTTTCATTTTTTTTATTCTCTTCCATACTTACATGAAATGTGTTAGTGGTTTTACATGAAAATTTATATATATTTAATATTTAATATATAATTATATAAAATATAAAATAATTCAAATATTTATTTTTAAATATATCTTACAAATAAATTTTAAAATATTTTATTTTACAAATTCATTTAAATATATTACATAAAATTTTGAACATGTTATTTAATATATTTAATAAAAAATTATATAAAATATAAAATAATTAAAATAAATTTATTTAAATATCTTACAAATAAATTTTAAAATATTTTGTTTTATAAATTTATTTATATATATTATATAAATTTTTGAACATGTTTGATAAAATATAAAATAATTAAAATAATTCATTTAAATATCTTACAAATGTAAATACCTAGTGAAGTTTGTTTCACTCCTCTTAGCGCTGTAAATACCTAATGAAGTAAGTTTCACCAGGTAGTGCTTGTTTCATTTTTTTATTCTCTTCCAGATTTACATGAAAATATAAATGTTATTACATAAATTTTTGAACATTTTTGATAAAATATAAAATAATTAAAATAAATTCATTTAAATATTTTATCAATATAAATACATAGTGAAGTAAGCTTCACCATATAACTCTTGTTTCATTTTTTTTATTCTATTTCAGACATGAAAGTATAAATGTTTTTATATGAACTTGTAAATGTTCTTACATAAATGTGTGAGTAGTTTTACATGAATATTTATATATATTTAATATTTAATATATAATTATATAAAATATAAAATAATTTTTTTTTAAAATATCTTACAAATAAATTTTAAAATATTTTGTTTTACAAATTCATTTAAATTTATTACATAATTTTTTAACATGTTATTATATATATATATATATATATATATATATATATATATTTAATATATAATTATATAAAATAATTAAAATAAATTTATTTAAATATCTTACAAATAACTTTTAAAATATTTTGTTTTACAAATTTATTTAAATATATTACATAAAATTTTGAACATGTTTGATAAAATATAAAATAATTAAAGTAAATTCATTTGAATATTTTATAAATGTAATACCTAGTGAAACAATCTTCACGAGGTAGCGTTTGTTTTATTTTTTTTATTCATTTGCAGACTTACATGAAAGCATAAATGCTTTTACATGAACGTATAAATGTGTTAGTAGTTTTACATAAAGATTTATATATATTTAATATATAATTATATAAAATAATTTAAATATATTTTTTTTTAAATATCTTACAAATAAATTTTAAAATATTTTGTTTTATAAATTCATTTAAATATATTATAGGAACTTTTGAACATGTTATTATATATATATATATATATATATATATATATATATATATAATTATATATAATAATTAAAATAAATTTATTTAAATATTTTAAAAATAAATTTTAAAATATTTTGTTTTACAAATTTATTTAAATATATTACATAAATTTTTGAACATGATAAAATATCAAATAATTAAAATAAATTCATTTAAATATCTTACAAATGTAAATACCTAGTGAAGTTTGTTTCACTACTATTAGCGCGGTAAATACCTTGCTTCACCAGGTAGCGCTTGTTTCATTTTTTTTATTCTCTTGCGACTTACATGAAAGCATTACATTAACGTATAAATATTTTTACATAAATGTGTTAGTGGTTTTACATGAACATTTATATATATTTAATATTTAATATACAATTATATAAAATATAAAATAATTTAAATATTTTTTTAAATATCTTACAAATAAATTTTAAAATATTTTTTTTTTACAAATTCATTTAAATATATTATAGAAATTTTGGAACATGTTATTTTATATATATATATATATATATATATTTAATATATAATTATATAAAATATAAAATAATTAAAATAAATTTATTTAAATATCTTACAAATAAATTTTAAAATATTTTGTTTTACAAATTTATTTAAATATATTATATAAAATTTTAAAAATATTTAATAAAATATAAAATAATTAAAGTAAATTCATTTAAATATTTTACAAATGTAAATACCTAGTGAAGTTTGCTTCACTTATTTTAGCGTTGTAAATTCATTATTTCACTAGGTAGTGTTTGTTTTAATTTTTTATTTTTTTCAGACTTACATGAAAGCATAAATGTTTTTACATGAACGTATAAATATTTTTACATAAATGTGTTAGTGGTTTTACATGAACATTTATATATATTTAATATATAATTATATAAAATATAAAATAATTTAAATATTTTTTTTAAAATATCTTACCAATAAATTTTAAAATATTTTGTTTTACAAATTAATTTAAATATATTACAAAAATTTTTGAACATGTTATTTTTTATATATATATATATTTAATATATAATTATATAAAATATAAAATAATTAAAATAAATTTATTTAAATATTTTACAAATAAATTTTAAAATACTTTGTTTTATAAATTTATTTAAATATATTACATAAATTTTTAAACATGTTTCATAAAATATAAAATAATTAAAGTAATTTTTTTAAATATCTTACACTTTAGTTATAACGAACAATTTCTTTATTTCGAGTCAATTATTTAATTAATCATGATCAAATTTTAAAATATAACAAAAATATTTAATTTGATATTCGTAATAGAACTTATTGTCATTGGTTATTTAGAACTTAGAATGGAGTTGTATGTTTGCGGAGAGGGCTTAGATCGCAATAAGGTAATAAAATAAAATAGCTAGTTCTTTTCTTAATCTAAATATAAATTTATTTACCGACCTAACTTAAATAAAAAATAATTAGATGACATGTAAATGTAAAAATACGTTTTTGTACTATGGATAAAAACATGAAATGAATATAATTATTCAAATGTTTTAAATTTGTAAATGAGTTATTTATATTCTATAAGATTTCTAAAATTGATTGAAGTTGAATTAAGGATAGTAAATTGTGAAATTTAAAATTTATTTATTTTTTATTTTTTTTAAAATATTTATATTATAAAATTAATCTTAAATTTATATAAATGAACTAACAATATATATATTTTTAAAAAAGGTCTATATATTTAAAATTAAAAAATAATTGTTTAAGCAAAATTAGAAAACATGACATGAAAATAAAAAAAAAAAATTCTAAAAAAAGTAATAATTAAAAAGTTATCGAGCTCGTAAATTATCCATAAGAACGATTAGCTTTCCGATAAACTTTATTGGCTTTATTAAACGAATCTCAGAAAACATCATAATCATAGTAGAGAATAAAAAAAAGATTGGGGGAGGGAACTTGAGAGAGAATGACATGTGACAATGAAAAAATAAAAAAATTATTTTTTTTCTCTCCTCCCCTTTTATCAATTTTCTAGTCAATATGATATGGTGACACCTCCTTCTCTCCCACATTATCTCTTTCTCTATCTCTCCTTATAATAGTATTATGAATGATGCACATTGGATGATTACTATCATTAAAAGTTCGACAATTTCTCTCCAACTAAATAGTCCATCAATCTTTATCCCATAGAGAGATTGAGTACAACCGACCAAAGAATAATTGAGATAGTAATTCAAATATGTAGGTATGTCATATCATCAAAATATTAATATAGAAAATTTATTGATTATTTTTCATAATTGTTAAAATATATAATAATAATAAAATAAATTGTGGAGTATTATTGAGATTAATTGTGTGATGTTTGAATTTTTGAGAAATTTGAAATATATATATATATATATATATATATATATATATATATATATATATATATATATATATATATATATATATATATATATATATATATATATATATATATATATGACAAACCTACCTATTTTAGTTATTATCTAAATTATATTTTGGTGGACTATCTTGTTGGAGAGAAATCGTCGAATCAATGATCGTAGTCGTTTGATTCGTATCATTTATAATGCTATTTTTATTACGTTTTCTGAGATTCGATCCGAAAATTCGGTAAAATCTGTCGGAGAGTTATTTATTTATTTTATTATTATTGATTTCTAAATTATATTACAAAAATAATAATAATAAAATTGTCTTTTGCCTAATTTACCCCTTTCACTCCCAAAATTCATCAAAGCTTCAACCTTGATAGTTCTTCATATTATTCAAAGAGAATCATGAAAGTGAATAATTCATTTCAAATTAACAATTTTCTTTAACCAGATTGATACCAACAATGAAGAAGAGATCAATTCTTCCATGTATCTGCATCAAGCAAAGAGACACTATAATCGCCGCCTTCCCCAAGATGCAATTCACAACAATGGTGGAAGAAAAAGAAAACGACGACGAATACCCACCATTCAATTCCTCCATTATTCAAGATAAGGATCTTCTTCGAAAGAGCGATTTTACTAACCTGAAGAACACCGGTCTTCGTGTATTAGACTTGATTGACAATGGCTCTCTTCACCCAGACCCTGCGATTTACCAAAAATTATTCCTAACTTGCACCCTCAACGGCCGTCTACGTGAAGGTCGGATTGTTCATAACCATTTTCTCAACTCCCCATTTAAAAATTATTCAATAATGCATAACACAGTCTTGAATATGTACTGTAAATGCGGCAGTTTGGAAGATGCACACAAAGTGTTCGATGAAATGCCTAAAAGAGATATGGTTGCTTGGACTTCCTTAATCACTGGGTATTCTCAAAACGATAGACCTCAAATTGCTCTTTCGTTATTCCCTCAAATGATTCGTCTTGGTTTGAAGCCCAATCACTTCACTTTTGGTAGTCTTCTTAAGGCTGCAGCAGGTGTGCCTAATGTTATTGATGGAAGACAAGTTCATGCCTTTTCTTTCAAGTATGGTTATTGTTCTGATATTTATGTAGGCAGTTCTCTTGTTGATATGTATGCGAAATGTGGCTGGCTAGATGAAGCCCATTGTATTTTTCAATCCATGAAGAGTAAAAACGAGGTTTCGTGGAATGCTTTGATTTCAGGATATGCTAGAAAGAACGAAGGAGAAACTGCCATATCGATATTCAGAACTATGCAAAGAGAGGATTTTAAACCGACGAGTTTCACCTATTCGAGTCTCTTCTCCGCATGTTCAAGCACTGGATCACTTGAGCAGGGGAAATGGGTACATGCCCACATGATAAAATCAGGCCAGAAACTTATAGCATTCGTTGCTAATACTCTTATTGACATGTATGCTAAATCGGGTAGCATTGAGGATTCGAAGAGAATTTTCGATCGTGTCATTAAACGCGATTTAGTATCGTGGAATACCATGTTAACTGCGTTTTCCCAACACGGGTTTGGAATGGAAACAGTTAACTGGTTCGAGAAGATGATTGAAATTGGAATTGAACCGAACGCTATAACGTTCTTGTGTGTTCTCACAGCTTGTAGTCATTCCGGACTTGTGGAGAAAGGGGAACGTTACTTCGAATTGATGAAACAATACGAGATAGATCGTGACATGTCACATTACGTGACAATGGTTGATCTTCTTGGTAGAAATGGAAAACTTAACCGGGCTGAGCAATTTATAAGAGAAATGCCCATTATACCCTCGGCTGCTGTATGGGGGGCTTTGCTTGGAGCTTGTCGGATCCATAAGAATGCGGAATTAGGTGTTTATGCAGCTGAAAGGGTATTTGAACTTGACCCGTTTGATTCGGGTCCACATATCATACTTTACAATATTTATGCATCTGCTGGTAAATGGGATGATGCGGCTAAAGTGAGAAAGGCGATGAAGGAGAGTGGTTTGAAGAAAGAACCGGCTTGTAGTTGGGTCGAGATTGAGAATGTGGTTCATATGTTTGTGGCGGGTGATGATGCTCATTCGAGGAATGAAGAAATTCGCGCAAAATGGGATGAAATTAGCGTTTTGATTAAGGAAATTGGTTATGTTCCTGATACAAGCCATGTGCTTTTGTTTATCGATGAGAAGGAAAGGGAAATGAAGCTTCGAAACCATAGTGAGAAAATGGCTCTTTCTTTTTCGCTTCTTCATACGCCTCCTGGCTCTACGATCAGAATCAAGAAGAATATTAGAGTGTGTGGCGATTGTCACTCGGCCTTCAAGTTTGTATCTAGGGTTGTTGGAAGAGAAATAATATTGAGGGATACAAACAGATTTCATCATTTTCGTGACGGTTCTTGTTCTTGTAAAGACTATTGGTAGCGATGAATTGTTCTTCTTTCATGGTATTGTTTAAACAGATTTCATTTTAAGTATATTGATTTGAAATGTTCATTTTTTGTCAAATTGGACTAACCCTTGTTCTTCAATTGTTTGGTTATATGGTCTCTGCTAGAGAATTCTGTTTTATTTCCAGTTTGCTGCAAATTCTAAAGTCTTGTTTACTTAATTTGAATAGATGATGATTTTGAACCTTTGTGATTATTGAAGATGTTGCAGTTGTGCCATGTCATTAAGGCAATGATGACTCAACCGCTGCCAAGTCAGCAGTTGAAGCTGACTCAGCAATGCTGAAGAAATTCCACAGCTTCAGCAAGACTTACAGAAGAATTGGAACCAATAACCAAGATGCAAAAGAAAGAAGATAAACACAAAGGTGATCAGCTTTTTTGTATTCTCATGTCGAGAATCGAACACGAGACTTTTAATCTTTGCGGAAAAACTTAGTCCAAATCACAGGTTTTGTAAATTATTAGTTTGTCAACAATCACTATTCCATTGATTTTTTTATGGTTCATGAATCAATTTATGGTCTGTTTTTTTATTTATTTATACAAAGATTGAGATTTTGAATCACAACAGATACAGATTTATTTGATAAAAAAAAATGCATACGTAAAACAGTAGAATCTTCATTTATTAACACAACTTGTAACTTTAGTAAAAAAGATACAATGAAAAAAAAAACAAAAAGAAACAAATACTATATTTCCTTTCTAGATCATCTTCTTATCGAAAATACCAGTAGTTGCTTGTTGGTTTGTAAGATATTGTAAATCATGAAATCCAACAGAAATAGGACTCCTCACATTATGCTTTCCATCAGTCCATAGTAGTTCTCCGAAAACAAAGTCTAGGGTTATATTTGCACCATTTATCTTTCCGAGACTCATCGTAAAGCTCTTCTCTTCCCCAGCTTTTTCAAATTTCAAGGTAGTAGGTTCCACAGTAACCAATACTCCAGGCGGTCCACGAACACGAGCTGTGTACACACCCGGCTGTCCCACATTCTTCAAAGTTCGAGTCACTTTGGTAGGTTTGGTCAAGTTTGGGATGGATATAGAAGGATAATTGTAGTTCAAAGAATTGACATTCTTAGGACATTTGTAAGGTGTCCCAGATACAAGTTGAACATCTTTCTCTTTGTAACCGATTGCACAAAGGAAATCCAAGTGGTCGTTAATGGTTAAGTCGTAAACCAATCCTGGGTTTATTGCCCTGTTTGGTCGTACTTGTCCGGCTCCATAACTAAAAGGTGTTGCCTTTTGACCGTCGTAATCAAGCATGGGTTTACCTGTATTGTCTCTTATCCTGGCTGCAATCATCATCCAAAGAAAAGAACATTTGTTATGATCTGAAAAATCTATATTTACTATGTTTGTGCAATCAAAATGTGTCATACCAGTGGTCATGATGGCAGATTTAATGGCAGCAGGGCTCCAATCAGGGTGGACTTTCTTGATTAGGGCTGCAATTCCAGAAATATGAGGGCAAGACATAGATGTACCAGATTGAGTTGCGAATGGACTCCTTCGCGGATCAGATTCAATCTCTGCTGGGCTTGTTCCTTCCGAAAAAGAGGCCAAGATATTTACTCCAGGTGCAGTTATGTCTGGCTGCAACCAGTTTCGAAAAAAGAAACAAAATGAGAATGATTAGTAACAAAAATAAAAATAAAAGTGATGGGGGAATGGGAAGGAAACCTTGAGAATTTCTGGTGTGACTAGGTTTGGACCACGTGAGGAAAAAGAAGCCATGGTTGGAGCAGGTTTTGTGCCGATAACTGTCTTTGCAGAAGAAATATAAGCAGTCGGGTTTGCAGTGGAATTGATGTATTTCAAAATAGAAAGACCGGTTGTATAATTGACATGTGAAGTTGGGATAACATGAAGATCAGATATCACATCGTTTCCATCGGTTTCACTGTTACAAAGAACCATCCCAATACCACCTGCTTCGATAATTTCCAAACCCTTGCCTACTCTACCATTTGTCCCTCGAACACAAGCCACAATCTTTCCTTTAACTTTTGTTACATCCAATGTCCCATTTAAGCATAACAAACTGCATTTAACCATTGATTCATCAAATCCCATCTCAATTTCACATTCACAATCACAATCAATTTTCAAAAAACAACAATCAATCTTACGCATCAGATGTAGATACTCCAGTTACAGCTGCTTGATCTCCAGAAATAATAGGATATAATTTGTAATTCGATAAACCCCTAGTCAAACTTGTTCCCTGAAAATCAATTGTGATTGTTTCAATTCAACCTAACCTAACCTATAGTATAGTAAATTGAACGAACCTGAAAGACGCGGCCATCGCCGAGCTTAACCGTCGTCTCAAACTCACGATCAATGGTGTTAGCGCCAACGGTGAGTATCCAAGGAGCGACATTTGCAACTGTTCCAAGAGAAGGTCCGGAATTTCCAGCAGAGCAAACAACAACAATACCTTTCTTAATAGCGTGAAAGCTGGAAATCGCGATGGTATCATCCATATAAGGACGTAGAGCACCGCCAAGTGATAACGAGATGATATCAGCTCCGTCATGGATAGCTGCATCCATGGCCGCCATCATATCAGGGTCACTACAACCTTTTTCCCAACATGCCTTATACGCAGCCACACGAGCTCTAGGAGATCCGCCTTTTGTAGTTCCGTTTCCGACGCCGAACACATCGGCGCCGGCGACAAAGTTTCCGCCGGCGGTAGAAAGTGTATGCGTTCCATGTCCCACGAAATCCCGAGCAGAGTTCAAATTAGGGCTAATTTTCTCTCCTGATGAAATTATCCCTTTGTTGTAGAATTTAGCCCCAATTAGTTTACTATATACAAAACAAACCAAAAAAAAATCAAATATTTAATAATAATAAAAAAAATTAAAAATAAACATTTTTAACAATAATAAAATTAAATAAGTACTTATTGCAAGGGACACCAATTAGAGTATCGTTTTGACAAGAACCCTTCCATCGCGAAGGAACCGGACCATAAGCGTCGTCTGAGAAACTTTTCGACTCGGGCCAAACCCCTGTAATCGAAAAAATTAATATTTTCTCATTTCGATGGTGTAAGTTTATAAATTGATTAGATTACCCGAGTCAATATTCGCAATGATGATATCCTCGCCGTAGTTTGCCTTGGTCCACAATGGCGAACTTGGAAGGGAGGAAGTTGAAACCTTTCCTCCGAAAAGAAACTCCCATGAACGTGTAGTATGTAATTGTAACGGTTTGTTTAATACAACCGATACAACATTTGGATGTTCTGTAAATAAATATTGTACAAGTTATATTAAACTATATAAAAAATTTATCTTTAAATTAATAAATAAATCATTGTAATCTTTACTCTCGATTGCTGCTGCTTGGTTCTCGTCGAGCCGAGCTGCAAACCCATTGATTTCGTTTGTGTACGAATAGATAATCTCATCGTTAGCATTCTCTTCCCTATCACATTTATTTACCGAAAAGTTAATGATTTCTTATACAAGTAAACAAAGTCTAATTAGATCAATTTTTTTACCTTGAGAGGAAAGAAGAGAGAAATTCGCTATGAGAAGTGTGAATACTTTCTTTAAATTGAGCAGCCTCGTGCAATTCATGTTTATGAGATCCCATGTAAACTACATAAGACTATAACAATAAAAGTAAAACAAAGTGTAAAGTTAGATAATTTAATCGAAATGATAGATTGAATAAAACCTGTTTAGTTGCGGATACTTGGATCGAGATAAGAGAAATGAAAAAAGATATTATGAAAATTGAGAGAAATTTGCATTCCATTGTGCTCATTGTTATGTTTGGTTTGATTTTGATGAGATCAAATCACCTCTTTATATAATAATGAAATGTATAAAAGAAAAGACCTATAAAAGAAAAGACCTTTGGATTTTGTACCACTTATGGTAATAGTAAAAATTGAATTAAATTTATTCAATGAAAGATGATAAGAAAGGGAAATGGAAAAGGAAAGAGATAAGTAATTTCTAAGGACATAAATTTCTACTTTGTTCATCAAAAAAATCCTTTGAAATATCATCAAAACCTGTCCAAATTCATTTTTGACTTTTCATTTCTTAATTTCCCCTACATGCAATTAATGTCATAATTTTGATTTATTGCCTCATAAAGATTATTGTATAATCCTCTTCTTATAAGTTATTATTTACTCATGCTTTGAATAAAGATTAATTTTACTTTCATTTTTATTCGTAAAAAATCATTTGATATTCTTTTTATTAAGAGCTTGTTTGAAATTTATTTATTTAGATTTTTTAATTTTATGAAAGAGTAAAATATTTAATTTTTTTTAGTTTAATATTTAAATTTTATAAGAAATAAAATAAGAGTATTTTAGTATTTGTTTAATAAATTTAATTATTGGATAACTGAAAATAAATAAGATATAATATGTAAGTTTATCGATAATATTAGTTATTTTAATTTAGAATTTTAACCTTAAATTATAAATTTGATTTACATTAGCTTATTTGAAAACAGTTTTTTATTATTTATTTTTATATATGAATATGGATTACAATAGAAAAATAATTAAAAAAATGTTTTATTTTATTTATAAAAAAATCAAATTTATTGGGTTTTCCAAATAAGGAAGAAAAGAAAGGAAAATATAACTGTTTACTAATATATTCTATAAGATCCAAAATAAGTTGAAACAATTTTATTGCATTAAAATGGTAAGGCTTATCAATTTTGTGAATAATTGAATCAATATGAAGATATGGAACATTATTAACTTATTATTTCAATTTAGGAGAATCTTTTAGTTATTTTCTTCCCATATTTTAATTTATATAGAGATAATTCAAAGATTTGTGTATAGTAGAGATAATGAATGTTAATATTTTGTATTCAATTTAAGGAACTAGTTAATACAATATATATATATATATATATATATATATATATATATATATATATATATAATTTATAACATTTAAAAGTTATAAAATTAAAAAATGTAAGAATTACTTAGGATGAAATTGGTATTTTAAGAGGTCAATGAGGCCACATATAGTACAAATAAAAATAAACTTCTTAAAATAAATTCATAATGCTTTCACACTAAAGAGAGTAGATTTGTAAAAAAAAAAATGTGAGAAATAACAAAGAGAAGCTTTTATTATTATTATTATATTATTTTTAAAATTATTAATATATCAAACCACAAAAAAATGATATTAAAGAAAAAAAAATTAAATTTTAAAATATTTTAAGTAAAAATTAAATTCGTAAATATTGTTCTCTTAAAAGTCATTTTTGTCAATTAAACTATATTAGTGAGTTTATTAAGAAAAGATTATATAAACATAAATTTATAAAAGAATTTTTTAAGGGATTAAAATTTTGATTCTAATTCAAAATTTTCTAAATTAAAGTGAGAGATATCAACAATATTAAATTATACTATTTTAATAAAATTCATAAGAGAAAAAAAAAATCTAAAAATATTTGGAAGAAATTTCTTCTTGATCTATCTATACATATGATCCACAAAATAACAAGATTACTTACATCATAATACCAAAAATAGGTCACATATTGTCAATAAAAGTTATTTATAATATATTAAATAATAAATAATAATTATATATCAGTAATATTTTTTTTTATATTATTATCATTAATAAACTCATCTCACTTTCAATGACATTTTTAGCTTTAACTTTATAATAAAGTAATGTTAACTTAGAGATTACTCCATTACTAAGTTAAGAAAAATGAAACCATTTCTTTTTATTGAAAAGTAATGTTAACTAAGAGATTACTCCATTACTAAGTTAAGAAAAATGAAACCATTTTTCTTTATTGAAAAATATAATAATTTGTCCGTTATTATTTGGTGGATTGTATTACTAAAAATGACAAGGGTCGACAATTTTAAACCAACACGATCTGAACCTAACACGAAAAAATCAGGTTAAGGTCATATATTTTTTTGTTCCGGTCAAAATCAAGTCGATCTGTTTAACCTCGTTAATAAAAATGTCAAAATCAGGTTGACCTGACATTACCCAAATTAAACTTAACAATCCTCTTACAATTTCTTTTGTTGAATTTTATTTTATTATTTCATATTCACTCACTTATATTTTTTTATAAATTTTTTATAAGTGAACTTGTAATTTAACTTTATTTTTGTATTGATATCATTTTAATTTGAAATAAAAATATATGAATTAATTACATCGGGTTTAATTCGAGTTGAATTATGTAAATCGGGTAAAAAAAGTTAAGTTCGGATCAATCACAAATTAACCTATCAAGTCTGATCCAAATTACTAACTAGTTCAGGCTCGAATCGTTTAACTCGTCAACCTTACCCAAATTGTCACCTCTAAAAAAATGAATAACAATATTTATAAAAACAAGAGTACCTAATCCAAGCACTATCGTAGTAGCGATATAAGGGATCGGAGTTCTTATTATGCTAGAATGAAAACTTAATAAAAAAAATAAAATGAATAACTTTAGTTATGTAATCGGTAGTTGAACATTAATTCGAGTTAGATTGCCAAGAACATGGAAGATTAAACATTCATGAAAAACTCAATTCCACAAAATTAAGCATTCGAGTCTTCATAACCAATTTAAAAAATGAATAAATGAGCCAAAGAATTGATAATAAAATATTAAATAAAATCAAAATAACATCGTTTGAAAAATAAAAAAATTAATGGAGAAGTTAATCACAGAGTCCTCACAAAGACCTATATATGATCTTCCAATTTGTAATAACATTCCTTACCAGGAAATTTGTCTGCCCTTTCAAAATTTCAAATCCGCGCACTGTCTACTTCTTCTTGAACAATTTCATACCCTTTGTCGAAATGATCTTAGAATAAAATCAGGCGTCGTCCACTTGTGAATTAAACACGAAACTTGGAAACGCAGTGGTGATATCTCTGTCGAAAGAAATCAAAACAGATTCAATTTCCTGAAAAAATTCACAGCAGAGATTGTAGAAATTGAAACTAGTTGAGAACTTTTAGTACTTTAGGTATTGAAGAGTCATATTCTTCAAAAGGGAAGGGTGTTGTATTACAAGGTTCCTCCACTCTTCTTGATCGATCTTCCCATCATGTTTAGTATCCGCTTCTTCGAAAGTCTGACAATGTAGTAGTTAGTTCATAAATCAAAAGATTGTTGAAATGAAACCCTTTTCTAGATGAGAAACCGTCAATAAATTTGTTTGGAAACACTCTTTTTCGCGTTTGGAAACAGAACTTAGTCAACAGTTTCTTATCTAGATATAGATTCAAACCAAATTTCAAACGATTACCTTGTCAATGATACTCTCCACGACATCATCTGAGAGATCCAAACCAGATTCAGCAAGAGTAGCCACCACCATTGACTTTACCTATTATGCATATATAATGAACCAAATGAGAAGGAAACAACAACAACAACAAGATCATCAACCCCTACATATACTTTCAAAAGAAATGTGAGCATAAAAATACCTCATGTCTGTCGATGAAACCTAGCTGCTTAAGATCATACAGCTTAAACGAAACTGTAAAAGAGAACAAACATACTCAATTGGTGGCCAACATCTAAACTAAGAAAACATGAAGATTAGGTTATAGATTACAATCAATCTTGTCCTCAATTGGTGCATTTGGATGGAAGACAGAAAGGGCACGAGCAAACTCATCGAAATCCAAAATTCCATTGCGCTTTCTGTCAAATAAGTCAAAGACCTAAAACATTTGGTTAATATCTATGCCTCTAGTCTCATTGAGATATATATAACAGATTTAGAATTACCTGGTTAGCAAAAATGCTCTCCTTTTTGTTTGTTTTAAATAATGCAAGTTGAAATTCTTCCTATAGTATTAAAACAAATCATGTTAGTATAAAGAAGATATTCATTACAATTTCCAGACAAATATTACCTTGTTTATAAACCCTTTATCCACCGCAGCAATGCTGATCTTCTTAAACAATTCATACAATGCTTCAATTTCATTTACACTAACTGCGTTTTCAAATAAAATCAGTCACATTCTCTAAACCATCACTCGAGATATAAACTATTAAAATTGGATTCTACATAAGGTGCGACTCGTACATACGGTTTCCCTAGCAAGTGTTTGAGGATCTTGAAGGCCCTTAAACCGCTTATTTGAATCGGATTCACAGCAATTCGAAACGACAGAAACAACAACATGCTTTACTCCTCCTAAGCACTGCAACATGATATTTTCCAGATATTAAATCAGCCCTTCCCTATTCAAATCCAATTCAATTCACAGAAAACTTAGACTGCTGGAGAGAAATTAATATGAAAACAAAATTAACAACATGTTCAATTTAGTTTTTCTTGAGCAGAGAGGACAACAAACAACTTCATCAATATCAATAGGAATTGAATCAAAGAGGATTTAAATGGAATGACGAACAATATTAGTTGTAATTAGATCAGGAGATCGATTAATGAATCGGAATGGAGAACAGATGATGGAATTTAAGAATGAGTCGCGAATTGTGAAGATGGAGAGAAATCGCTAGGGTTTTACAGAGGAGATGAAGCAAAATGAGGTGGAACGTGAAATTGAAAAAACGAAAGAGAAGATTACCTGTAGCTGGTGCTATAATTTCATGTCAGGATTGAAACAGAGGATATTGAAAGAGACGATGAAGACGCGCGATGAGATTCGTAACTTTATCATTCGCGATCGCGATCGCCAATTCAGTGCATGTTCTAGAGAGGGAGAATAATGGCGCGTTCTAGTAATACATAATTTTATTATTATTATTATTAGGGTCTTCTCAAAATATCTATTTTTTTTGGGAAATTTGATAATATGACCCTAAAAAGAAGGGTATTTTGATTTTTAACCTCACTAATAAAGTTTTTGTTTTTTAACCTTTTTTTAAAAAAAAATCCAATTTTACCCTTAATAACCTTTTTATTTTTTTTTTATTTTTTATTTTTTATTTTTTTTTTCCTTTTCCTTTCCCCTTCTCCTTCCTGTTTTCCCTTTTCTCCCCGTCTCTTCCTCTTCCTCTTCCTGGCGACACAGCCCCACACTCTTCCCCGGCGACACAGCCCCGCGCCACCGTCCCTCTCTTTTCCTCGGCGACACAGCCCCACGCTCAACCCCTCTCTTTCCTTTGCTCAACCCTTCTCTCACTATGACCGCATTCTTCAAAACATGGTACTTTTTGCGTTTTTCTAGTTGATAGTTTGTTTAAAGTGAAAGTTCTTGATATACTTTGGTTGTTCCTCTAATTCTTGCTTTTCATAAGTTATTAAGTAGTATTTAGTTAGAGTTGAAATGCTTAGTTTAGAGTTTGGGCTTTGGGCGTGGCCCTTGAGCGTGGGGCGTGGCCCTTGGGCGTGGGTCGTGGCCCTTGGGCGTGGGTCGTGGCCCTTGGGCGTGGGGCGTGGCCCTTGGGCGTGGGTCGTGGCCCTTGGGCGTGGGTCGTGGTCCTTGGGCGTGGGGCGTGGCCCTTGGGCGTGGGGCGTGGCCCTTGGGCCTTACTTCCCTACCCTGTTTCTGTTTTCATTATCTTCCTTCACTACTAGCTAGCTACCACTGCTAATATCTGATTTGGTCTGTAAAAATAAGGAAATACCCAGAAAGTTATCGGGAAAGATGTCACCTTTTTCTTCTGTAAAGACTCTCCTCCTCCCTGGTTCGATGTCATGTATCCACATTTACTCTTTAATCTCTATTAATCTTGATCATAATACTGTCTGATATTCTCAATAATAAAAAAAACTTGTATTTATTCTTCTACACATACTGCATCACTAAATTCTTGTCATTTTTTGTTCTCGTAGTATTTTAGGAGATTTTGGATTCGACCCACTTGGATTAGGTAAGCGTGCATTTGTTTGATAGATTGAAGAAAACCAATGATATGTTAAATGGATGGTTTGATCTCAGGATCTGATCCGGAACTGCTGAAATGGTTTGCACAAGCTGAGGTAATACACAGCAGATGGGCAATGCTTGCTGTGTCTGGAATTCTGATTCCAGAATGGCTAGAAAGTCTGGGGTTTATTGAGAAGTTCTCTTGGTACGATGCAGGAGCACAAGAATACTTCGCAGATTCCACACCTTTATATATATTCTGAAAATGGAAAACCCCATATCATTTCATGTGTGAAAGATATGCGTGTGAAACGATAGGGAGGATGATCAAATTAATTCCACCTTTCTCTCTACACTAATAATCTATTATGCTATAATTACTGTCAGTCATTCAGATTTTGTCAATTCTTTATGTAGATTCAATGTTGTGTGATATTTTGTACTTGTCGTTTTAGAGATCTCCCTCCTATAATTAATCATTTATTTATTTGCTCGGGTTTAGGCATGAAAAACATGAGGACAACCTGTCATATATAGCCATTTATTGTTAAAGTTGGACCTATGTATATTGTATAATGTATATACATATCATGCAATCTACAAAATGATTTTTACTTCAAGGGGAAGTATATATTTTGTCATTACTTATTACTTTTTGATTTTTTAGTTGGATTAATTTTCAGATTTTTTTTATATAAAACAAGATATTCATAGAAAAGTATCATTAAAACATCAAGCAATGCCTTAGTTCAGGGGTTACATAATACATAGTATCTTTTTATTTATTATAATTTTGTCTCATCTTTGATTTAGTGGTTTGAATTCTTTCAAATAGAAATCCTTTTTTTGAGGAACCTAACTCATATCAAGTTTCTATGCAGTTGCATCTAATTCACTTGACTTAGGTAGAAATTTCAGGCATGTTATTTGAGCTCAATTCTGAAGTTGGATCATGGTTTTCACTTTCACCATGTTTAAGCTTAACTTTCACCATGTTTAAACTTATAGAAATATAGCATGAATTTCGTATCTTTTCATTAAGAGCACATCGAGATTTGACCAACAAATAATCCGAATGGTCATTTTCAAATAATATTTACATTTGCAAATGGACAAAATCAAGAAGACAAGAAGAAACACAGCATCGTTGGCATGTAAATTCTTGGCGCTCCTTCCTTACTGCAGAACAAGCACTAGTGCGATGTGAAAGCCTGCAAACCAAATGTTTTCAAAATTAGTACAAAATTTGATGTTTCAATCTGGAAAATTAAGAATATGATCGAAGCATGAAAGTTGTAGTACCGAGAAGACATTGTAGTGTCCTGGATCAACAATATGAGCTGAAAGGTTCTCTAAAGGGCTTTGTCCTGTATAAATTTCCTGAAAAACAAACCCAATGAATGCAAGCATGGCAAGCCGACCATTTTTGATCTCTTTAGTCCTAAGAACCATCACTGGCTCCGATGATCCTCTACCCCGCATCAAAGGGTCGAACCAAAGCCCGCCTGGATAGCCAACATCGATCTCTGGCTTCTTCTTATGTGGAAAACTCGGTTCTATATCCACGCACCCTGGTTTTATTATGTCTGCCCATCTCCGTCCTTCAACCCAACCCATTAGCCCCAATTGCACCACAAACAGAGTTGTGGAATTTGCGAAGTATTCTTGTGCTCCTGCATCGTACCAAGAGAACTTCTCAATAAACCCTAGACTTTCTAGCCATTCTGGAATCAGAATTCCAGACACAGCAAGCATTGCCCATCTGTTGTGTATTAGCTCAGCTTGTGCAAACCATTTCAGCAGTTCCGGATCAGATCCTGAGATCAAACCATCCATTTAACATATCATTGGTTTTCTTCAATCTATCAAACAAATGCACGCTTACCTAATCCAAGTGGGTCGAAACAAAATCACCTAGAATACTAGGAGAACAAAAAATAACAAGGAATTTAGTGATGCAGTATGTGTAGAAGAATAAATACAAGTTTTTTTATTATTGAGAATATCAGACAGTATTATGATCAAGATTAATAGAGATTAAAGAGTGAATGTGGATACCTGCCATCGAACCAGGGAGGAGGAGAGTCTTTACAGAAGAAAAAGGTGACATCTTTCCCGATAACTTTCTGGGTATTTTCCTATTTTTACAGACCAAATCAGATATTAGCACTGGTAGCTAGCTAGTTGTGAAGGAAGATAATGAAAACAGAAACAGGATAGGGAAGTAAGGCTCAAGGGCCACGCCCCACGCCCAAGGGCCACGCCCCACGCCCAAGGGCCACGACCCACGCCCAAGGGCCACGACCCACGCCCAAGGGCCACGCCCAAAGCCCAAACCCTAAACTAAGCATTTCAACTATAACTAAATACTACTTAATAACTTATGAAAAGCAAGAATTAGAGAAACAACCAAAGTATATCAAGAACTTTCACTTTAAACAAACTATCAATTAGAAAAACGCAAAAAATACCATGTTTCGAAGAATGCGGTCATAGTGATAGAAGGGTTGAGCAAAGGAAAGAGAGGGGTTGAGCGCGGGGCTTTGTCGTCGGGGAAGAGTGTGGGGCTGTGTCGTCGGGGAAGAGTGTGGGGCTGTGTCGCCGTGTCGCCAGGAAGAGGAAGAGGAAGAGGAAGAGGAAGAGACGGGGAGAAAAGGGAAAACGGGAAGGAGAAGGGGAAAGGAAAAGGAAGAAAAAAAAAGAAAAAAAGAAAAAAGAAAAAAAAGTAAAAAGGTTATTAAGGGTAAAATTGGAAATTTTTTTAAAAAAAGGTTAAAAAACAAAAACTTTATTAGTGAGGTTAAAAATCAAAATACCCTTCTTTTTAGGGTTATATTATCAAATTCCCCATTTTTTTTTAACTTTTACACTAAAAAATTGTAAATTCAACACAAATACATCTCAATATAAATTCACATATAGCATGTATAGTTATTAGTTATTACATACTTTTTTTTTATATTAAATAGTTATACCATACAAATTCTTGTTTATTTAAAAAACTAACATTATTTCATTATCATGATCTTCAATTTAAATTTAAAACATTTTTAGTGTAAATCAAATGCTCGAAAATTTTAATCTTTTGATAAAATTATTGTGTTTTAACTATGTGGGTATGAATGACAATGAGATGGATTAACGATAAATAACTTATCATTTTTGTTCAGTTAGGAATGACAATGAGGCGGTTTGGGGCTATCATTCTTACCCCGTTTTTACTTTGAGAATTTTTTTACTATTCGGTTTCAGGGAATCCCGACGGAATACCGTTTATATCATATTCTAAAAAATAAGTAATTTTTTTATATAATCAAATTATTTAAACGGATTTTTTAATATAATATATATTGTAATATATTATAATTTTATATTATTTTAAAAAATAATTTTTTTTAATATATAATGAATAAACAATATTGATAATTTTATATATTTAATTATATTTTTAGTGTTTGGGACATAATTAGGGTGAAATTGGGGCGGAACTCTTCCTCGTCCATCTCTAATCAATTACTGATCAAATCAGGGAAAATTCATCTCAAACGAGTTCATCTCTAATCAATTACTGATCAAATCAGGGAAAATTCATCTCAAACGAGACAATTCAATTCAGTTACTGCGGATCTTGCGTACGTTCTATTTCAAAATTTTATTTTATTATCAAACTCGTTCGTTTCAAAAACTTCTCAAAAGTTAAATTGATCACATTATTTAAAAAATATATTATTAAAAAAAATAAACTTACAAAATATAAAAAATGTAATAATGATGTTATATTTTGAATAGAGGACAAAAATATCATTAAAAAAAAAAGTCTCATCCAATTATAAATGTCATATTTCCTAATGGTTAATTATACCTTACCTTGACTTTTTTTAAATAATTGAATTTTCGTTTTTGCCCCTAAAGTCAGCTTTCTGAAAGTTCCCTCAAATATCAAGACCAGCTTCCACAATTGGAAGCTTTCAAATCTGATGGACAAAAAATTATAAGAACCCTAATAATATGATAAATTTACAATAATTCAACTATTATCGAGCTAACATACTCTAAAAAAAATAAACTCTAGTTTAAAAATAAATAAATAAAAATTGGACCAAAATAGAATCATCAACACAATAGGATGCACCAATTTGAAATCATTTTCTACAAAATTAGTGGTTCAGTTTGCTGATGATAACATACACAAATTTGCCCATACAACAAAGAATTTTCTACATAGAAAACAAAAACAGAGATTGTACTCAATATGTTCATTTTGCACCATCCAACCTACAAAAATTTTAAAAAAATAAAAACTGATCTTCAGGATGCAAACCCAGATTAATGAAACCCTAAACTGCACCTTTTCGAGAAAAAACAAAAATTCTAGTCACCGAATAAGTCATCATCATCACTATCGTCGTTAGATTTGGTAATTTTCTTCTCATTTCTTCCTCGAAAGACATCATCATCAGTCTTATTAGTATCACTAACCTCTTTAGAATGACTAGAGTAAGCCCATGTTGTTGAACCCACACCAGCGGAGAACGAATCCCCATAAAGATCATCATATATCCCGCTCTTTGTAGTATTCGAATTGTTTTTAACCTTGTTCAAGACTTCCTTTAGTTTATCGGTCACATCATTTGACGAAACATTTGTTTTGCTTACAGATGACTGTTCCTTACCTTTTGGTATTACTGTAATTTGCACAAGTGATTCGTATTTTCCGACAAGGCTTCCTTCTTTTACACCCATTGGACCTGGTTCGGTTTCTACATCTGCACCGTCTGAATAACCAACCACCTCAACTAACTCACCACCAACTTGATCTCTAAAGGATACTCTTGTCTTCTTTATTCTCTTTTTAGGTCTTTCTGTTGGTTTTTCATCTTTGGCTGATAAAGATTGTTTGTTTGGTTTGGTCAAACAGTAACGATTTAAAAATGTGTTGTAAGCCACAACTGCTTCTTCGTCGTTGGGGTCTGGAGATGGGGGGAGATCAATTTCTGTAGGTAGTGGAGCGGGAGGGAAAAGGGCAGCATTGTTTTTTCTGAGAACGTAAGTTCTAGTCGATGCAGCAAAACGCAAAGACTGACCCACCTCAAGCTCAACCGGGGAATCTTTAGTCAATCGCTCGTTTGCAACAAATGTACCGTGAGCAGATCCTAAATCAATGACAAATACGCTGCAGAAAAATCAAAAAATTCATCAAATCTAGATGAATAAAGGTTTTGCGTGTCTGATAAAACTGAAAATTAGTTTAAGTTTCTGAAAATTAAATGATGAATAAACCAAAATGAAAATATTTGAATTTTATCAGGTTGATTTGATAAAATTTGGAACTAGTGATGGAAAAGTCATTCGGGTTGGGCGATTTAAACAATCTTCAAATAACTCGCAATCTTTTCATTCATTCTTTCACTAATTACATCGTTCAAATCATCAAGTAAAATACCCTATATTTCTCTCTTTTAAACATCGGATCATTACATATTAATACTATTTTAAGTCTTTTCACCTAAATAACCCCAAATAACCTACTTTCCATAACCCCAAATAAAGAAGGTTATTTAAATAACTAAAATCCGAACAAGGTATTTAAGTCTTTTTACCTAAATAACCCCAAATGAACAACGTTAAATCATCTGAATCTGAACAAGTTATAGTGACGAAATTTGATTAATTTCAAGAGATTGAAGTTGTCTTTTGAACACTCTAGCTATATTACTGTGTTAAGTATTCACAGTTTACCGAATTAATCTAGATGTTTTGGTTTAATTTGAGTGGAATCTAAATAATTAAGTGATTTTAAATAACAGTGAGCAAATGAACTTAATTCAAATAAGTTAAGTGATAACCATTGAGAAACCCATCCCCAAGAGAAAGATTAGTTAGAATTAACATTCTTTCTGACATTATAAAGAATCAATTTTTCACTATTTGCATACAACAAAATCACGAAGAAAAGCAATGAAACCAACAGGCAGAGATTCTGATATCGAACAAGTAAAACAATTTCAACGTAGATAGAACTCACCTCCCATTCTTGTGAGGAATCACAGCAGCATGTTGTCGAGAGACAGACTGATGATCAAGAACATAATCACAAGCATGAAACTGTCTCCCAAACAGTTGTCTTCGTCTATCGAGATTAATTCGATCTAGAACTTCACCATCCTTCAACACTTCAAGATAATAAACACCTGACCTTGGCTCAATAGCCCAATCAGGAGGTTGCCAATTAGATTGCCCCCCACCAATTTGAGTCACATGTGGAGATGGAGAAACCAGTGGACCTGCCTCGGGTTTCTGATGTTGAGATTGTAAGTGAGAGTTTGGAACATTTACAAGGGCAGGTTTTGGAGATGAATTATGAGTCACTGAAAATGGTTCAGATGACTGAGCTTTCTTAAATCGATCAAGACCTGCCCTTCCATACATAGTTCCCTTTTTTTTATAATCAAATCATTAACAGACTTCTTCAATTACTTCACAACATGGAATCATCTCCAAATTCCAATGAACATACCAATATAACCTACATAGGGAGAAAGATTACAAAACAAAACCCTAGCTTCAGAATGAAATTTTGAAACAGGAGTTCAAATCTACAGTATCATCTTTCTCTTATAGCGATAAACATGGGTTTCAGTCGCAAAAGCAATGGAAGTGTAATACAAGATGTTATGTTCAGATAATGAGTAAAAGCATACCAGTGGAGAAAGATGCTAACATGGATTTAGGGTTTCTGAAATCCGATACGACATTGATTCAGATCGATCATCAAGCCATGAAGATACAGTTGAATGATGAGGAGAGAGAGAGAGGAGAGAGAGAGAGATTACAGAGCCGCCATGGGAGAGAGATATGCAAGGCTGAGGAAGGAGGTCTAGGAAATGTTTCCGTTGTTGATATCCTTCAACTTTTAGAGTATTACAAATACTCTCTTTTAGTTTTGGATTTGAACAGTTTAGTACTAATCTAATTTTTTCTCACTTTTTTTTTAAATTATTTTTTTGAAAAGATAACATATAGGAAGTGTTCTTTAAGGGTAATAATTTATATTTTTAAGAAAAGCACCTATCCTTACCCTAACAAAAAGAGAAAATAAAGTAAAAGAGAAAGAACTTTGAAAAATATTTGACATTCTCTCTTTATACACTTTTTGAATAACATTTTCAACTTATTGAAAATGCAAACATTTTACATATTCTTAAGTAAAAAATGAATTATACTTTTGAGTTAGAGTAATTTAAAGAAGTTAAAATATCAATCTTTCTTGATTTTTTTTTTATAATCGGGTTTTCTTTTCATCACTTAGATTTGAGTTGATATTATATTTCGTTCGGTTTAATGTCATGTTTAGCCGAATTGGTTTTTTATCACGGATTTTTGTAATCCAAATAATACTCTTAATCGTTAGGGGGTGGTTTGTTGTTTATACCTTTCAATTGTGTTGGTCATCCTTTCTCAAACCCGTATTCGTCCTCTTCTTAACAGCAAAATAGATGAAATAATCCGATCTAGAGTTATTTTTTATTTTTTCAATAAAAATACTGAATTTGATTTTTTATATGTATGATTGATTACATGTATATTCTCATTATTTATATGAATTTCTCACTATTTCGGACACATATATAGATTGTTTATTTTTACTTGGCTGAACATTTTTCGGCGTTGCTTGTTAACCATCAACTAAGGATAATTTTAACTGTCGTTCATAATTTATTATAGAGATTCTTCTGACACCGTTTTATTGGTTCGTTCGGTTTGCTCTACTTTAACCCTCATCGTTCATTAACTTAAATGAGTTCATTTTTTTAATAACCTTCAACAAATTGCATTCTCGTTTGCTCTTTTCCATTAAGAGTTTTATTTTTATAATTAGTTTTATATAAATTGATATCTATATCATCAATTATTTATTTTGATTTTGAATTTCTTAAAAATTTATTAAGTCAACTTACAAAATAAAGGAGAAAAACTAAATAAATATTTAATCCAATAGTGAATTAAATTGATAAATTAAGAAATTAGGGAATAATTTTATTTTATTTTACTTTATTAAAAATAAATAAATAAAATTTGGTGTGTTTCAACTTTCAGCCCACTACAACCATAATTTAGTAGATTGAGTATAGATAAATGACACCAATAAGATAGATTAAGTGTCGAGATTGATTTCTAAAAATAAATATTAGAAGTTCTATTCCTAACTAAAATGTCTTAAATGACAAGAGTGATTTAGAGTATTTCCAAACTTATGATGTATATATAGATTCGAATCAATATTAGATTATTTATTAAAAAAAAATTCTTAGTGTTGATTTAAAATAAAATAAAAAAACATAAATTCTTACTCAAAGGAACAAAATAATTAAAAAAATAATAATTTACTGATTCAAAGTATTAAAATCCAACACCAAAATCTTATATTAATAAGTCTCATTCGAATACGAACAAGTTTGATTCAAACTTATAAGATTATTATCAAATCAATCTAGTAATAAATTATTATATAATAGGCGGTAAAGACACTAAGAAGGGAAAGCCAAGGGCGTTTTCTGGTCTCCCGAGCCAGGGGTGCTTGCGGGGAAGGGTGTGCCACGCCAAAACAAGAGTTCGATTCTAAAATACAGCGAGAAAATAAAATGAAAAGTAATTAAGTGTTTAACAATGATTTGAACAAATAAAAAGAATATTTAAAACAAGAGGAGTGATAGGGGGAGGAAATTTGAGGGAGGGAATGATGTGTTACTACATCACTGGTTGGAAAAATAATAAAAAGTGAGGAGAAAGAGAAGAGAAAAAAATTTTATAATTTTTTTTATAATCAAATTGCGCCACATCATTTCCTACCTCAAATTCCTTATCCCAATCATTTCTCTTAAAACAATTACATGCATCAATATATCTAACTTTATTAACTTAAATAAATTAAAAAATATCAAATCATATTTTAACATTTAACAAATAAATTGAAACGAAATATCCTTGTGCTTGTAAATATACTTTCTATTACTCCAAAATCTGTCACAAATTCGAAAACAAGAATAAATAGTACAATATGCTAAAAAACTGCATCGGTCATTGTGTATCAAATGATTAAATATTTAATATTAAAATAGAAAGAAAAAAAATATACACTAACCCATATTTCAAAAAAAAAAATACTGAATAATTAATTACTCATGAAATTTCAGCACATGCAATCTGCCTAAATTTATTAATAATAATAGTAATATTATTAAATAAATAAATAGTTAATAACTGGAGGAGTGCATCATCTGTAAAGCATGTGATGCTTTCCCGCAAATTAATATTGCATGCTTGATGCTTCTATTTAAATTTTCTAATTAATTTGCATTTTGATTTTATCTACATTACTATTAATATATAAAACAATATACAATCACAAGTTTGTTTTAAATTATAAGATTAAATATATAAAACAATAAAAACAAATGATAGTAAAAAGAACTAATGGTTAAAAACTCAATTGCATTATTAAGTAATAATTTATTTTAAATTTCTAAATATAAATTCACTTTATTTTTATAAAATCAAATTAATAATTTATAAACTAGTAAATTTTAAAATCATAAATTTATTTTTTAGATAAATATCTAGTTAAATGACATTTTAGATGAAGTATTATAATTTTGCATAGTTTGCCCATAAAATATAAAATTAAATGTGTCTATACTTTATAATATTACTATATATAAATTTATTACAAACATGGTTTAATTCCAAAAAT
Organism: Impatiens glandulifera; assembly: GCF_907164915.1. Taxonomy (NCBI): domain Eukaryota; kingdom Viridiplantae; phylum Streptophyta; class Magnoliopsida; order Ericales; family Balsaminaceae; genus Impatiens; species Impatiens glandulifera. Next base: position 2,342,799 of record NC_061865.1, read on the forward strand.
ATTATAAGCTATAATTACGACATGTGTGTATGTGAAGTTAAAAATTGCCTGATTTATTCAAGACATAGGGCCCATTATTATTTCAATATGTTCAATGTCATTACAAATTACTTTTAATAAAATAATTATAATTATTATTTTATAATATAGAAATTAGCATTATTTTATAATATAGAAATTAGCATTATTTCATAAATTACATCTGCTCTCTTGAAAAATATTTTTTATCATTTGAACCATCTTAATTTTGCTTTGCACACTATTAAAATTTTAATAATTTAATGTTTTTGTTAGATTTTCTAACTTTTTTATTCTTCCTAAAATTATAATAATCTAATATTTAGGGGTAATCATTTAAATCAAATTGAACCATTGTTATGATTTGAAAAATATAGGATTGAGTATTAAATTTATATAGAATAAAAATTAATGTATTAACTCTTGGTTAGACCTTTTGGTTTTTAACTCAGGTTTAAATCTTCCTTTTAACGAACTAATTTGTTTTACACTTCAAATATATTAATTAATAATTTCATTTTATAAATTGTTTTAATGTGAAAACTCAAATTTGTAATATAAATAAAACAAGTTAAATTATGAAACTTCACAAAATCTACAATTACTTTGGATTAAATCCTGAACTACATATCAGGTGATAATTTTTTTTTTTTAAAATTGTTATTATGTTAATGTATTTTTAACTAATAACAAATTTGATTAAAATTAATTAAAAATATATCAAAATATACATTATTTGATATCTAAGATTAGATTTCTAAAAAATATATTATCGAAATAATCGGATATATCAGTTACAAATCAAATTTAAATTTATTAAAAATATATTGTTATATAATATTTTATTAAATGAAATATCTTTTAATCTATTAATATACGGTAAAAGTCGGGTTTAAGAGATCAAAATATCACAAGTTCTCGAGTTCGATTTCAGCTGAAAACGTTACGGAGAGTCTCAGAAATTATGGTTCCTTAATTAATATATATTTTTTTAATTTAATAAAAAAAAGATAATTTGAAAAATATAATAGATTTCTTAAAAAGAAAAAAAAGATGAGCCTCTCCTTCCTTGAGTTACGGGACAAAAAAGTGTAAGAAAATTATTGAATAGAATGGAAAAAGCTTTCCCATCAGCTTTGACCTCTTTCTCTATCCTTGTCAAATTTGATTATTCCCAAGCAACCCCTTTTCTTCGTCTTCTTCTTCCCCGTGCTTCTTTCTTTCTTTCTTTCTTTTCTATCTATCTTTTTTACTTTCAGGAATCAGGTATCATCTGCCGCTTGCTTGCTCTGCCCATGAAGAAGAAGAAAGACTTCTATTTTCACTGTTTTAGAAGAAACCCTCGACTTCATTTCTGACCCTTAAAGACGAAAATAGGTATTCTCTGCAATTTTCCTTTTTCTCTGTAATGGGTTACATCTATTTCTTCCCCAAATGTTGTCTTTTGCATCTGGGTCATTCTCCTATTTCGGATCTGTGTTGGGTTTCTTATAATGGGGATTGCATGACCAAGATCTGAGTTTTATTCACTCGATTTGTTATATTCCAAACTTTGGAAAAAGGTATCCAATGCACTCAATTTGGATTTACATTCTCTTTTTTGTTAAATAATCCTTATCGGATCTTCGATTCACATGATTGAAAGCAAATTCACTGCTGATTTTAGTTTAATTTGATGATTTTCTCTGCATCTTGCAAGGACTTGCTTCTGCTGCTTGAGGGGGATTATGTTTGATCTGGTTTGAGAGCTTCTTCAAGAGAAAATGGTGGGTTTGTTGTAGCCTCTGTTTCAACTTCTTCAAATTATGGATTCTAAAGCTCAGGCTGGAAATATTATGGAGAAGGAGGAGGAGAAGAAGCATTGTAGTAGTAGTAGTAGTGGTGGTCACAAAAGGGTAACTGGAAATGATGCTTCTGTAAACGGAAAAAAATCTGATCACTCGAGTAATTCTAAGCAAGGTGTTCTTGATTTACCTGTTAATGGAGGAGACAGGAGTTCGCTTGAAGTGTTTGGAGAAGTAGATAAGAAGATTTCAGGACTTGGAAGTGTGAAAAACAGTTCGTTTTCTGCTAAATTCAGCGATGGTGCAACTAGTAGCCTTGCGAAAACAAGTGGAAGCACGAAAACTAGCGATCGTGCTGATTTTGTTGAAAGTGGGAAGAGCAGTATGTGCAGAGGGAGCACGAGCACTGACATAAGCGATGAAAGCAGTTGTAGCAATTTCAGTAGCGGTGTTAGCAAGCCTCATAAGGCTAATGATGTTAGATGGGAAGCGATCCAAGCTGTTCGTGCTAGAGATGGTTTGATGGGATTGAGTCATTTTAGGCTTTTGAAGAGGCTAGGTTGTGGTGATATTGGGAGTGTTTATTTGGCTGAGTTGACAGGGACTAAGTGCTATTTCGCTATGAAAGTTATGGATAAATCGTCTCTGGCTGGTCGTAAGAAGCTTGCTCGAGCTCAAACCGAAAGAGAGATTTTGCAGAGTTTGGATCATCCGTTTCTTCCTACTCTGTATAATCACTTTGAAACTGATAAGTTTTCTTGCTTGGTGATGGAGTTTTGTCCTGGAGGAGACTTGCACACACTCAGACAAAGGCAGCCGGGGAAGTACTTCTCCGAACAAGCTGTGAAGTAAGACACTACTCTCACTCGTTTATACTTATTTTGTTTGTTCGAGAAAAACGAAATTCCTTTAACTAAAATAACTACTAATAAAACATTGAATAACACAAGAAATTAAACTATCTGAACTCTCAAAAGTCTTAACTAAGAGATCATATGACCTTATGTTCCTGGTTCGATTATTACTAAGAATGCTTGAAATGAGGGTCATCATGGAAATAATATAAACTTGCTTGGTTCGATATAGAGTTATTGAAATAATTTGTGGATTATTTCAATTAATCTTGTTTGGTATAAATTTTGAAAATGTTGTTTTTTTGGTAAAAGAATTTGAGGGTAGTATTATATATTGATAAAATAAAATAGAGAGTGTTTTAATATTTTTGTTACTGAATGAATTAAGTGATATAATTGATGAGAATGAGAACGAAACGTGTAGGTTGAAGTCTTTTTCGAAAAAAAAATTCAGTAATCTTTAAACACTTATTCAATTTGAACCAATTTTCATCCTTAAAAGAGGGCATTGAAATACTTCTTTTAACTTGAATTCAACTAACAATTAGTTTGTTCTTGATCTTCTGTTCACAGATTTTTCGTAGCTGAAGTCCTCCTAGCACTCGAGTATCTACACATGCTCGGTATTGTTTATCGTGATTTGAAACCTGAAAACGTTCTAGTACGAGAAGACGGCCACATAATGCTCTCCGATTTCGACCTTTCCCTCCGCTGCTCGGTGAGTCCAACTCTCGTGAAATCCGATAAAACAGAAACCGATCCCCAAAAGAAGAACCAGAATTACTGCATCGAACCGTCCTGCATCCAACCCTCCTGCGTGGTCACAACCACATGCTTCTCCCCTCGACTATTCTCCTCCAGCAAATCAAAAAAAGAAAGGAAAGCGAAAAATGACTTATTCAATCAAGTCAACTCCTTACCTGAGCTCTTAGCCGAACCAACCGGAGCTCGTTCAATGTCTTTTGTGGGGACTCACGAGTATTTAGCCCCCGAAATCATAAAAGGCGAAGGCCATGGAAGTGCAGTGGATTGGTGGACGTTTGGGATCTTTCTGTACGAACTTTTGTTCGGTAAAACACCTTTCAAGGGATCAGGAAATCGAGCCACGCTTTTTAATGTAGTGGGAGTGCCTCTTCGGTTTCCCGAGTCTCCTATTGTTAGTTTCGCGGCTAGGGATCTTATAAGAGGATTGCTTGTAAAGGAACCTCAACATAGATTGGCTTATAAGAAGGGTGCTACAGAGATAAAACAACATCCTTTCTTTCAAGGGATTAATTGGGCGCTCATTCGATGTGCGACTCCACCCGAGGTTCCTAAACCGGTGGATTTTGAAAGACTTTCGGCTGCAAATCCACAACAACCGAATGCTACCAGCGTTGTGCAACCGCCTAAGGATGATCAGAAGGGTTCCGATAACTATCTGGAGTTTGATTTCTTCTAGATAGAAACACACGAATTCGATTGTTGGGTTTGTTTTAATTTTTATTGGGCTACAACTGTCGGATGAATCTGGAAAACTCAGGTAATGATGTTCATTGTTTTCCGACCACATTTCATCTGTTTATATAGTTTCGTTAATTTTATAATGTAGCAGAGCATGATGAGACTTATTAATTTGGCATGTCTCTTTGAGCATGCTTTCTTCCACATGAATGACAGCTTCTTATTATTACGAAAATCATGATTCAATGGAAACAAAAGTTGACAATTTGACAGGTATCTTTACTATGTTTTTGTCCTAAATCAATACAATCCTTGTCAATGTTTTTGTCATAAACATGGTCTAGTTTGAGTTATTTTCAATTTATTTGTAATACTTGCATATCTTTTATTCGCTCGAATAAATAAAATTACATATATTTAAACCCACCAAGAAAATCAAGTCGATTTTCAATGCCTTGAAAGATAAGTGTTGTCGGGACAAATAAGAAGGATAAGTCAAAATTATTTGTTAAACAAGTCAACTATTATATATAAGGGGTAGCTTATCCACTATTTTTTTTTTATTTACTTCATATTATTTATGGCTAAATTGTCCAATTGGAATTTTTTATTTGGATTAATTGATATTTTAGACATATTCTTTAAACTTAATGAAGCTTTTTAGGGTTAAAATTATACAAAAATGAATTTTTATTTTAACAATTTCAAAACGAGGTCAGCTTAACTTATTTCATATTTATTAATTTAGGGTTTTTGACATGTATATATATATAATGATGCTTAATTTTTAAAGTGTCCGGATTGCCGGGTCAAGAGTTGTGGTTAATTTGGATATTTATGTGAGAATAAATGGATACTTGGGTCGGATTGTGGGTTGACCCGCCTATAAACTTAAAACGGTTAAAAATAAATTTAAAAATGTTATTCGTAGGTTTCGAACTTTCAACCTAACAAAAACAAGTACAACATTTTACCAAATGTGATTGAGATGTGGTTTGTCGAGAGAAAATAGATCGGTATCATTTGAAAGTGGTTAAAGAAATATGAATCAAATATTTAATTGACCAACTAATTATTAAAAAATATGAATCAAATATTTGATTGACAAATTAAAAGTGTAAAGTCACGAAATGAGAGATTCATTCGAAAAAAATATGTGATGAAAATGTGAGAAAATAATGTGTTTTATCGAAGTGAATAAAATGTGAAATGAGAGCGTTATATTTTTTATTTTAATAATTTTAAACATTGAATAAATATTATTATAATTTTTTAAATTTATTTTATTTTCCTAGTTTTAGAGAATACTCTAAAATTTAACATATTATTTATTTTATTCTGCCCTTATATACTTAGCATTATGATTTGACAATTCGGCTTATTATTTATTTGATTCGTTAAACTTTAAAGTATTATATACACGAGATAATTTATTCACTAAAATTATGGTACCAGCTTATTTCGCCATCATAATTTTTTCGCATTTAAGATTGAATCAAACATAGCCTATAATCTTTAAAATTATTGGTCAAATGTGATAAGATTTGATGGCAGGTAAAAGATACTAGAAAATGGTGTAAATTAAGTAAATAATTTATAATATAAATAAAATACGTTTGTTTTGTATATTTAAAAATAAATAAAATTATATAAACATTAGGTAACCTAGCTTACCTACTGCAGCTTGACTTCCTCTTCTAAGTTCTAAATTCTAATCCTAAAACTGTAATGACTCATATACCCTCCATATTTATTTTGCGTCACGAAATGTACTAACAACTAATGGTAATTAAATTTGAGTTGTAGGGGTATTTTGATCAAATTGAAATAATGAAATATGACAAATCATGCAGCACACTTACACTTACAAATAATTAAATAAGTAAATGAATTTTGCCCACAAAAATTTCCAATTTTGATTTCATCCCTTCAAATCAATTTTGTTTGATTTTATCCCATTACTTTTTTCTTATTCATTTATGATAACACCATGAATGTTATTTATTGTAAAAATATCAAAATTATTGCATGATAAAGAATAAAATATAGATAATAACGCATTAAGATAACTTAATTATATGTTTATTAAGAGATAAAAAGAGGAGACAAATCTATTAAGGGACTCAGATGAACTTCAACCCATCCCATTTTTTTTTTCGATAAAATGTGAAATGATCAATAATTTTCAATTTTGTTTTCAATTTAATTTACGAAAAAATAAATTAAAAAAACTTTTTTTCACCCACTCATTTTATCTATAATGTCTCTTTATTTTTTTTAAGTCCACCATTCACCATTCTAATTTATGGATATGTAACTATCAAAGGTTATGTTCTAAAGATAATGGGTTGAAGTTTTTATTAGTTCAATTATATGATTGAGTAACAAAATTTAAAAAAATTGAGATTGAAATAAAAACCCAAAACTAGTATAAAGTTGAGGGACAAAATACAAATGATCACATAATAAAAAAACCTAAAGCTTATCCAATCCTCTTACCATGTCGTCCATGCTGTTTGCCTTATCTTTCTTCCTTGTAGCTCCGGCAATCCTCACCGGACGTGAGCTTAACTATCCAAGCGAAAAACAGGTGCATAAAACCCTAGATCATGGAAAGGAGAAGCTTTCAACCGTCTTAATTTCCGGTTCGGTTCTTTGTATGGCTTGTGGATCGCTCGGAAAAACTACTCCCACAACCACTTATGGTGAACCGGTTTCGGGTAAACAATAAAACACACTCTATTAACTGTCTACAAAAAAGTACAATTTATTTTTAACCATGCAAAATAATCGTGTGCAGGTGCTTTAGTCGCGGTTTCTTGTCATGTTGGAAGAGGAAAAAACATACCGAATTGGTTTGAAGGGAAGACAAGCGAAGGAGGCCGGTTTTCGATACATCTGCCGTCACAACTTTATGTCATTCCAAATTTGGATAAACGATGCTTAATTGAAATTATAGGTAATAGATTTTAAAGAATTAGTCATTCAAATTGTGCATAAACTTAATGATTATTATTTGAATAATGTTGTTATAATAGGTTTGCCTAAGAGTTGTTTGTGTCGCCATTCATTTACGGGGAAACGCGTTGGAATGAAGTTGGGGTCGGTCGATAATGGCACGCGAGTATACATAGCTAACATATTACGATTGATGCCAAAACCGTCGCAAAAATGTGCGAATTAATATTTTGGGGGCTTGCTGTGACTTGTGAATCAAATTTGATTTTGAAAGGAAGTTCTTTTTGTTATTATTAGTGTTTGGATTGATTTCAAGCTAAAGCTAATGATATCTTTATTAGGTCACTTTGTATTTAAATAAATAAATAAATAAATAAATGATCTTTATCTTTAAATAATTAAAAATATATATAACTTTTAAAAGAGATATTAATTAACATGATTTGAGCAGGTTGGTTTAATACAAGGGTTAGTGTTTTTCTTTTCAATAAATCATTTTAAATTTTATTTTAATAATTATTAATGTTTGGAATGGATGAAATCTAGAGACTCATAGCTAATAGAGAAGCACACCAACTCAAGTATAGAGTGAACAAAAGCATGTCATAAAAATATAATAAGAAAAAAAAATTATAGAGAAAGTAAATTTTTGAGAATGACGATTATTTCTTCGATCGAATAAAGCTATTAATTTATTATAAACAAAAGTTAATTGATATACACTTTTCTTTTAAAATTTACAAACTAATAAGACCTTGCATTATAAAATGTTCCCTTTAAATTTAAAATTGTTCTCCTTTTCACTCAAATTATCCTAATGGGTTAAATATATTAACACTGCGTCTTAACAATGCAACAAACCGATTTTGTTGTAACTAATTAACATAAACCTCCCTCTTCTAACTTGATCTATAGGTGTTTTTCTTTGTCTTTTTACGAGATTGGCCTCCTCTTTCTCCCTAATATGTGCTTTTCCTTTGTGGATTGAGGAGGGCTCAGTATAGTTTTCTGGCTTCTCTTACGTGCGCTCTCTACTTCTAACTAAAAGCGAACAACCTGTATTGCAAGCCTCTAGAGAGGCTCTCCCCGCTCCTCTAAAATCATTGCAAGACGGAAAGCGTACAAACTGTTTTTTCGCGGAACATCTACTTCACTTGCTTCTCGTATTTATTTAATTCTTAATTCCTCTCCTTCAAGCTATTAATGAATTCCTGAGAAGAAGAGACAAATAGAGAAGAGGCCTCCTTTTTCCGTCTACCAAGAATTTTAAATTGAGACGATGATTAACAAATTTATTGTCTCAATTTAAAAAATAAAATTCTTAATTTGTTTTAGGGTCATATTAAATGTAAAAAAATGACTTGGCTCTAAACAAGGTGTAAAACAGAACAAATCAAGAAGCAAAATGATTTATTTTAGTTAAGTAATCCATTTTTAATAAGAGTTGAATGTTTAAAAATTATTTTAATATTTTAAAATAAAAAATTAGGAAAGAATATATATAAATAAATAAAAGAGAGTTGTTAGACGTGGGTCCCACTACTTCACCAGCAGCAAGCAGTTGTAGAATGCTGCCATTATTGTTATATGGTATAACTAACTCTCTCTCTCTATTATATATAAACCAATTCTCATTCACATTTTATCATCTTATTATTGTTATTTTTCCGATCAGTTTGTCGTCGATCGTCGGAGTTCCGATCCAAACTGCTAGCTCCTCACTATGGCGCCGGAGAAGGTACATTTCCGATTCACATTTTCTTATTTCTTCCATCGTCTTCTTCTTTTTCCAAAGATTGAATGATTGAATGAATGAATAGATCGATCGATCAAGTTTATAGTAATGATACTGAATTGATCATATATAGGTTACGGATATGGTTCTGAATATTTTTGACTTGAAATGCCCCTGCTGCTACAAGAAAGTGAAGAAACTTCTCTGCAAATTCCCTCGTAAGTAGTACTTCATTCATTCATTTATTAACTAAGCTAGATCTTCATCATTATCATTACCGTAAATGTGTGTGATTATCGCTGGATTTTAGTTTTCAACATTTCTTAACCTAGCTAGCTAGCTAGATCTTCATAATTATCATCACCCTAAGTGTGTGTGATGTGTGATTATCCGTTGATTGTAGAATTAGTTTTCAATTTCATTTCACATACTCATATTATGATACTTGATCTTATGTTAAATATAGAAATAATAAATCATGATAACCCTGGAAAGAATCGACATAAGAGATCAAAATGTTATGAGCTTTAATACTTTGTTTTTTAAGCACAAGTGATACAAAACCGAAGATTTGTAATCTATCGGGCTAAAAACTTTTTATAAAATTTACATAGTTTACTATAACTAATTACTTTAGCGATAATGTTTTCTGTCGTTATTGTCATGTATTTTGAGCTAACAGGTCGGGTATATCTACCCTTAAGCGCAAACCAAAAAATGATGACATGAAAAAAAAAAAAAATCAACAAACATACAAAATAAGAAAACAAATATAAACACTTTATCCATCTATATATACAACTTAATTTTTATTTAGCAAATAATTTTGAATGTGTGGTTATTGACTCTTTAGTTTATTTATTTTTATATTTTTGTCGCTCCGAAACAAAAGAAATACGAAATCAGATATTTGACGAGAAACAAAACACGGTCAGCATAACCGTAGTATGTTGTAGTCCAGAGGAGATTCGACACAAGATAGCCAAAAAAGGAGGAAAAACCATAAAAAGCGTCGAGATCAAAGAATCCCAAAAGCCCAAAGAAAGCGAAAAGCCAAAATCCGATGCTAAACCGGACAAGCCACCGAAGGAAGACAACAAGCCCGATAAGCCTAAAGGAGACGACAAAAAGCCCGATAAGCCAAAAGGGGACGACAAAAAGCCCGAGAAACCCAAAGGTGATGACAACAAGCCCGAAAAGCCGAAAGGGGAGGCCAAAGAGGAGTCTAAGCCTAAAGAAATTCCTCCGGCTGCAATGATGATGACTCAAGTGCCTATAGGGTACCCTTATTGTATGGCACCACCACCAACTTATTATGATGGAGGGTACCCTGGTGAGCCAAGTTATGGAGGAGGGTATGTGAGGGCAGTACCGGTATATGATAGTTATGGTGGAGGGTATTATGGTAATAACCGGCCTTATGATTACTTGAATGAAGAAAACCCTACAGGCTGTACAATCATGTGAAATAAAATGTAATATATTGGAAGGTGTTATTTTAATTAAGTTTATTATTATTATTATTGATTCTCTAATTCCCATATATAATTAATTAATTGTACCACTATTGTATTTTTACAATAATATATTTTTGTATATGGTTTGACCATTTGCAAGAGAATAAAAGTTGGTGTTTAATTTCATTCATCACAAGATTCGACAGCTAATTTATTTTAAATAATTAGTACAAAATCTCTTATAATTTTTTTTTTTATTAAGAACTTGAAAAGTGGGAAGTAGTTATTTTGAAAATTATGATAAAAAAAAATTATTAAAATATATTTACAATTATAAAAAATATAGGATTTTGTTAAATTATTAGAAAAACAGTTACATGATGAATGATATTATTTATTTATTTTTCTAAAATAAATGATTAATAAATAAGTGTGATTAATATTTGGTCCGATTCAAATTTATTCGGTTCTTTTCAAATTGGCTTACAAAAGCTAAAACAAATGAACACTATTAAAAAGAATGAACATTTTTTTAAAATGAATATTTTATTATAGCTGTAATCATTTTTTTTTTTAAATTGTCAATGTAAAAAAGTTTAAGGGACAATTTGTTTTATTTGGTACGGAAAATATGATAAAATTATATGATTTTTTTTGTAGGTGTAAAAAGTGGATGAAAAATGGAAGAAAAAATTGATCAGTTTTTATGATTTGTTTTGATTCAAATTATTTAAAAATATATATTTCAAATAAGTTATAACCACTAAACAAAAATAATTATTAAAGAGGGTGACTGCAATAATGTTGGATTTTGTTTATTTGAATTTTTTTTTAATTAATTTAAAATTTTATTATTATTCATTAACTATAAAAATATCTTCAAGTCACGCATAAGATATACCTTCAAGGCTTTCAAATCGATCCAAAGTTACGAGGCTGTATCAACATATACAACAAACAAGAATATCGAGATTTCGGCTTCATATATTTGGAATAGTTAAAATTGATTTGCGATATGGATAATGATCAATCTAGCTGTCCGAAGCATTATTAAGCTTATATATAGGAGCCAAGACGATCATGTTCTATTAGTGAAGCTAATGGAGAATGGTAGCCGATCATACCACTATTGATGTATGTATGTACTTTTGATGTAAATTCTTCTAACCTTGTTTGATAATTTTATGATTTGTTGTTGTATCTTTTATTTATTATTTTTAGCTCTAAATGACAATCTTATTGAATTGGCAACCAACTTAATCTGTTCTTATCAACTTTATAAAGAATTCTTTACTAGACACTCTTCTATATCACATTGCGAGAGAATTACTTTTCCTCGCTCATAATTCATTCGGCTATATAATATATACTAGCCTAGTTTTATAAATACCAACTTAAATTTGTTTTTAGTGTTGTAATTAACTAATTCCTCCTCGTTTATCTCAGTCTTAAGATCTTTATTTTGCAACAAGTTATGATGTTGCAAGATGAAGCCATTTGCGAAATGATAAGTGATTGTCTCTATGACTATTATGTTACATTGTCAACTACGAAATCGAGAAGCCATCTTGTAGAGATGTGCCTCAAGTCACCTAATTCTTGAGAGATTAAACACCTCATCCTAGAACTTATGTTGGACTCAGAGAAACTAATGGAAGTTGCCACAAATGAGTTTGGGAATTACGTCGTCCAAACTGCATGCTATTTACGTTGATCATTATTTACGGTTTTGAGTAATTATTTATTATTTTTTAGTTAGAGTTTAATTTGATGCTATCAAATTTTTGTTCTTTTTGTAGGATGGATTGATTGATCTCTATGTGAGCTTCTTTGTAGCTTTAAAATGGGTTTTCTTTTAGAAGGAAAATTTGGATATTTCTTTTAGACAAATGAGGATAACTTATAATTTTTTTTCCCTTAAATTGTGGTCTTTTAGATAGATGAAGGGTGATGCTATAGCTTTTTTTTTTTTAACTTAAATTGTCAAATTTCTTTGTATACATGTTATGTGTCATTCTATAAGTACTAATGATGGTTAAAATTTTTTAAAATATATGTTGACTAATTGAATCCACCCAATTTGTTTCCATATAGAGTTAGTTATGGATATTAAATTTAGTATAACTAAATTATTAATATTTTTTACATGTTTAGATGAAAATATACATATATATTAATATTAATATTTTGATTAATAAATTAAGTGATTTAATAGTTCAAAATGATAGGTATAATAGGAAGTTTGAATTTTAAGTAAAATAATAATAAAATTATATCAAACAAACTCTTTTACCTTTTTTTTTTAATGAAATAGTCTGTCTAACAAAATGTTTTAGATGCTTATTTTATAAGAGAAGAACTTTATATATAATTAGAAAGCACCCATAATTGGCTTAATTAGTCTCGATTAGGATTTAGGTCATATGAAAGAATATGACTTTTTTTTTTCTTTTTTTCTTTTTTAAATCGGTTCATATATATATATTAAAAACAATAAGAATAGTTATGAAATGTGTTATTATAAATTAAACAGAAAATATATAATAATATCAATATCCTAAGAAGTTAAATAAAGATTCAAGACAAGATCGATGTAAGTAATTGATCCATCCCTTTAATTTGTTTTTATAATTTATTCTTTGGTTAACTATATAAAATGTATAAACATTTAGATTCCTAATATGAACAATATTCTTTATCAACTCAATGTTTTCATGGTTTTGCACAATAATGTCATAATTAATTATTTGCAATATTAACTGTTTATAGAAATACAGTATAATTTCTTGGTATATTTTGAAGATTCATAGAACATATATTAAATATTTTGGTTAAGTCCAAATAATAGTGAATCTGGACTAATCTCACTAATTCATTATTGTACCTGGACACATTTTACAGGTTCACTGTACCTGGACACATTTATAACTAGATCTCCACAAACAGCGTCGATTCGCGACGTCCAGTGAATTTATTTTTTTATTTTTTTAAAAAGTTAAAAAAAAGAAATAAAAAAAAGGTTAATTTGTACTTCATGACCAACGGTTGCATTGATTCTTGCCATATGTTAGGAATATTTATAGAATAAAGGATGATAATTAACTATATATATGTAAATGATGTTTTTTCTTTTTAATACAATGCAAAATTATGAATTAGTAAAATCAACTTTTGTGATTATATATATCATATACACAAAATTAATATTAAAATAACATTATGTTAAAGGGTGAGTTTTCAATTCTATGTCCAACATCTATACATGACAAATATTTGATCAACAAAATTATATAGAGTTTTGATATGACAAAAAAATGATATATTTATAGTGTGTATTCAAATAACCAAAATTTATTAATTAAATTTATGATATTGTACTAATCAATTTTATCCTTGTTAATTATAAAAAGTTGTTTGAAATTTTTATTATATTTAATTTTATAATTAATTTTGTTTGATTAATAATATAATTAATTAAAATCAGTTTATAAAATATTAAAAATAAATTATTATATACTCATAAAGTTATCAAATTAACCTACATAATATTTTATAAAAATAATTTAAACAAAATGACAAAGCATGAAATGAAAAGAAAAAAATAAAAAAAAATATTACTTAATTGATTATCGAGCTCATAAATTCTCTTGAAAAACAATTAACTAATCGACGGACTCTATCACATTTTCAAAACGAAGCTAATAATAATAATAATAATAATAATAGAATTATGAAGTATATGCATTAGGCCACTACTATTATTAAAAATTTAACAATTTCTTTCAAACCCAATAATATAGGGTTATAATAAAACCAATTTTAAAATAAATAAATAATCATCCCTAATTCAAATTGACATAGACTAATTGACTTTATAAATATAATTGTCTAAATCTCATAATTAATTAATTTCATGACTAATTGAAATATATCTTCTTTCAAATTATAAATTTAATAAGTATTAATTAAGTTATAAATGTATATTATCTATAGTGAGAATATGTGTTTGTATCTTATTAATTATTATTATATTTGAGTGATTAAGTTGAAGTCAATAATAAAATGAATCACACGTGAACCAAATAGAATTAATTGAGACGTTTTATAAGTAGAAAAGAGAAACCAACAATGAATATGAACGTATAATCGTCCTCATTCATTTCTTCCTTATTTATATATATATTAAACTTACAAAGTTCCTATAATCACTTTGAATTGAATTGGTGTTTAATTGGTGGGTGTTATGATAGTACTTCTTAATTCAAAACAAATAATGGCAAACAAGATTCCGGTGAGATTTAAGAGGGTGGCGGCGGCGTTTGAGGAGGAGGTGGCGCGTGCGAGATTCTCGGAAAGTAGTGGGAGCGAGCACTCGCCGGAGGAGGAAGAGTTGATGAATCTCTCCGACTTGGTGGATTCTTTTATGGAGAGGGAATATGGAAAAGAAGAACCTGAAAGGAATGTTGAAGATGAATTGGAGATTTGTGATTCCTATTTGGAAATGAAGGAGGAACTTGAGAAGTTATTGGGATATAATGAAGAAGATGATGAAATGAAGAAAAATATTAGGGCAGAGGTTGAAAGGGTTTATGGTGATTGTTTTAAAGAAGAAGAGAAACGTGGGTTGATGATCAAATTGCGTCATAGTGGATTTGATGCAGGTATTTTATTATTGCTTCAATCTTGTTTCTAATTTTCATTTAAACGAGGGCCGAAAAATCGGGTAGACAAACTAACAGATTTGTCTAACCGGTTTAATAATTCGTGTCAAAATCAAATTTTCTAGAATAAACTTTTTATGTCTTTTTAAACTAATTCGGTTTTAAAAAGATTATAGACAATATTTTGGGTCTTTTCTAGTTGATCCAATTTTAACACGTTTATTAATTAAGTAAAATTGGTGACCTAAATTCAAAAATACATTACCCTATGTCTTAACCATTTTTTTCATTTTTTATTTTTTTATTGACTAGGAAATTTTGAATCCTAATTAATAATTTCTTTGAATAATTTTAGGTTTTGACCTTTATATCACCCGGAACCTAAAAATATTCGTACATTTCTACATTAAAAAAACATCTCTATAATTACTACATTGATCTTAATTTAATTTGTGACTAATAATTTATGTGAAAAACAGGTCTATGCAAATCGAAATGGGAAAAAACTGGGAAATACCCATCAGGATCATACGAATACATAGACATAAAAGAATCGAACAATGATCGTGAACAACGTTACATAATAGAAATCAATCTTGTGAACGAATTCGCGATAGCCCGTCCAACGAAATTCTATAGTTCGTTATTGGATCTATTTCCTTCTATATTCGTGGGAAAGGCGGAAGATTTGAAGAAGATTGTTAGATTGATGTTTAAAGGAATGAAGGATTCTTTGAACAAAATGGATATGTCAATGCCACCTTGGCGAAGACATGGCTATCAACAAGCCAAGTGGTTCAGTGGGTTCAGACGAACCGTGAATGAGTTTCCGATAGAAAGTGGATCGGATTCGACCGTGGCATTGAAGAGGAGATGGGTCGGGTTTGAACCGGTGGATTTTGTTTCGTCGGGTTGTAATTGTAAGAAGAATTTGAGTCGGGGCAGAGTCGGGTTGTTGGCTTTGGCTCTTAATAGTTAGCCCTTTGAAAATATTAATAAGCATGTTATTATAAAATTGTGGAATGATCATTTTTTATTGTTTTTAGAAAGAAAAAAAAAAGGGTTAGTTTATAGCCCAATCCCTTATTTTTGTGGTCTTTAGTTGTCTTAGTAGGCATGTTCAATCCTATATTTGGTTTGATATCATTGTAAATAATATTTGAATGGAAATTCATCTATATTAATTCACTCAACTGAATTTTATTTATTTTTAATTTGATATATTATAGGTTAACACTAAGGGTAAGCGGTTGAGTTCGTTTTATTTTTACCGAAAAGTTCTTCTAAGATTTCTATACTTTATGCCTTATGGTATGAAGGTGTCTCTCAAACAAACCCGATATCATCCTGTAGTAAAAAAATCAATTATATAGAATCCAACATTCTTCTCTGAAGCATTTTAACAAACAGTAAAGGTTCATACTTGCAACCCCACGGACTAAATCATGTTAGCATACTTGACGGTTAAGTTAAGTAACATACACCTAGCAGACGCATGAGCATAGCAACGCAGTTTGTTCCTCGGTATTCCAGCAAGCTGATCACAATGATTCGCAACGCAGAGAAGGGAGGAAGGAGAAAGAGAAGTGGCATAGGGGCAAAATATAATCTTATCCCCCGAGAGCATTATTTCGCATGCTAACTGATCGGTTCGGTCGGCTTATCAATTTAATTGTTGAAAAATTACAATTATAAATATAATATACAATCAATTAAATCATCCGTTTTTATTATTTAAATCGTTAACTGAATCGACGAGAGTTTACCATTAGAACTCGATTCGGTCGCATATAATTATGGTTGGTTTGGTACAATTTTTTTCAATTTTGCTTATACCTATAGTTAAAAGTCATTCCATATCCGGTTATTTGATAAATTTTTTGTTACATGATTATAATCATCAAATTCAAAAATAATGTGTTGTCTTGGACTTATAATTTTAGATGTAACCTCTATATAACAAAAGAAAATCAAAACAATAAGTGAAATATAAATTTATAAGAAATTAAAATTATAGATGAGAATAATGAATAAGAAAATATTTTTTAAAAAATGATAGACGAGATTATTGAATACTATAATACCAAAAAATCAAAGGTATTGAATAATTTGCATGCTAACTGATTTTGACAAATAATTGATCAGCTCAAGATTAAATATTTTAACACTTAGTTTTAGTTATGAGTTTTCATATATGTGGTGGTTATTTGGATTTTAGTATAAATAATCCTCTTATCACATCCAAAATATTTTTTTTTTTTAATTTAAAAATGTTCCCCTTTTATTAGTTCAGAAACAAAGATCCAGGCTATCTTCATGTCTATTATCTGTCCATTCTCAAAGCCCAATTTCATTCAAATATAAATACAAATAAACAGGGTATTCAAATATAAATACAAATAAACAGGGTTCAAAGTGGCTAGCTTATTTTGATTGATTTTTTTTTATAACGCTGGGTTGCGCTTCTCCTATATAGCGTGATTAATTCCCGCGGGTTAAACACATAACCCTCAAATACACTTAACAATTTAACCAGACACAGAACTTGTCGTCCGACGAAGGCTCGAACTCAGGACCTCAGAAGGTTAGAGATAGTCTAACATATGTTATCTCTTGTGTCACTAGACTATAATAGAGGACATTTGGATTGAATTGGGTGATAAAACACTTATATATATTATACCAATTTATTTTGGGGGAAAAAATATGTGGCAACAGATGGCGCAGAAGATGTCACCTGACGGGCTCAAACTCAGGACTTTAGGTTTAATATTCACCTATTGTTGTCGTTAAACTAGAAGAGAGGATACTATACCAATTTATTTATCTGATTTAATTGATACTATTTAATTAATTTGCTCTACTTAGTTTATTTCGTCCCTTATTGTTATTGAACTCAATAATTTTTTATTTTTGTTGAGTTATCCTAAAAAAAGTATGGGTTAGGATTTGTATCTCCCAAATCCGACCTGTTTGAAATAATCTGTAAAAATGCAAGAAAGAAGAATACAAGAAAACACAGATTTATAGTGGTTCACTCAAATTGAACTACGTCCACTTCAGCCACTACCAGATTTCACTATGAAAAAGAAGACGGAATACAGAGTTTTTAACTCACACTTTATCTCTATAGAATTATGTCTTAACAATATAAACCCTTAATAATCACATATTTATATGGTAAACATTTAGGTAATAAACCTAAATAACTTTGGTCAGGCCCAAGCCCAAAATAAAAAAAAAAAAAAACTCAATAAACTCTCATTAATAATGTAGAGTTTATTATAAGTGTAGGTTCCATAACTCAACAGTACGACAGTTAGATCTTATCAATTCAAATTATTATTTTTATATATAACTTTTTATTTGAATTAACAATAATTAATTTATTTTTATTAAAAACAAATAAAGATTGTTGAAGGATGGTTTATTCATAAAGCAAAACTACCTAGGCTAAAACAAGCAAATTGCTTCAAATATGATGTTGATGATTTGTTCATCTTTAGTTCAACATTTAACTAATTTCTAATATATATTTTCTTATAAATTTCATTTCATTCCTACTAAATGCACAAATCACAACAATATAAAGAAATTGGTGTGCAGATGTGTATGATTTAAGCATTTTTTTAATATTCTATGTATTATGAAAAATTAAATTAAATAAATGTAAAATATATATGAAATCAATAATAATCATATATAAAAAACTAGTTATGGGTGGTGCACATTACTCCATTAAAGGCGTTTGGTAGCATGCCACAATGGAGGTTGAGGCACAAATTTGATGACAATCTCACATGAAATGAATGGACCAAATTTGTTATGTTTCTTTTATTTATCAAAATACTATACACCTTTCTTTATATAAACAACTCCCTAAACTATATACAAAAGCATAACATATATATAGATTATAAGTCTATAAAATTAAAATAAATTTGATAAAAGAAATCCACATATTTATAGTGATCGTAGCGATTATTATAACGTTTTTTAGATTAATTTGTTGTGAGAAGTATATGGAGTCGAGTAGTCGACTATATATAGAGTTCATCTTTTCAACTTGATGCGGGAGAGGCATGAGTGCAGTTCGATCTTGTGGTGTATTCGAAAGTATTGAGTAGGGCTTCTTTCTCGTTGATTAGTATAGTTTGCCTACGCTCTATTGAAATGTCTAATTTTCTACTGCGGTTTTGTCAACGAATACGTCTCTGGCCGGATTGACTTACCTAAGGCTTTGTCTTGGGTGCTTTAGTGATAAAGACTATGTTAGGTTTGGTAATACCTAAAACAAATTAAAAGAGATCGAGGTTGATAGTTGGAAAAGAACTAAATCCCAAAAAAGAAAGTTGAACACATTCCTACTAGTTAATATACTGATTTTAATGAATTTTAACTTTTGATTTCTTATTGTCATTAATTATTAGTTATAAGTTGGGTTTAAATTATTAATACTACAAATTTTCAATTATCTTTGATTTGATTCATTTACTTTGAAAAGTATGCACTATTTTTTAATTGGTGTCTAATGGAGTTATGAGATTGTACCATGTTAATTTTACAAATAAATAATAAGACACATCACTCATTTTTTTTTCCAAAAGTACTTGAAAAAAAATTAAAAATCAATTAGGCTAGAAAGTGAGAGGTTAGAGAAAATAAATTTATAAATAAAAGAACACTTTTTGTTTGAACATGATAAAAAAAGACAAATGAACAAATTACCCAAAGTATTTTCTTTCAATTTTCTCAGATTGTAAGTTTTGTATTTATGTTTATGGTTAGGGCTAAACGCCAAAATCCTTTAAATAAATATCTTTAGTTAATTATAATATAATATTGGATTCCAAATCAATCAAGCTTGTTTGCTGTTGGGTGATTTGAAATATTATAAAGCTTAAAAAAAAGTGAAGAGAGCAAGTTATTTAGGTCAGTAATTAATTCAATTATTATTTTATTATTTTTAAACTTCAAATTAAAATTTTAAGTGTTTGGTTGATAAATTAAATAATTACAAATAAAAACATGATGCTAACACAATTTTCTTTTCATTAAAAGTTTGATGCAAAATGAGTAATGAATGAATGTTCTAGCAAAAAAAAAATAAAATAAAATAAAGGAGAATAAAGAAACACAAAAATAGCATTGGTTGTAGTATTCATATTGAGACTAACTCTTATTAAAAATTTATGATATTTGAATTATTATTATTTTTAGATAAATAAGAATAGTTGTTAAAAAATAATTAATTAAGACGACAAGAACCTAAATTTTTGGGTAATAATTCAATTATTTTACATTATACTATTTCGTCGACAAAACACGTGAATCTTTTATGATCTTTAATACGTTTTATTTATAATATTATTATTATAACGTTTTATATATTTTTTTATTAAAAAAAATAATTGAAAAGTTAATATTCATTTTTAAGATTTACTAGCTTATAAATAATTTTTGATAAGGTATTTGTGATTTTATTCTTATTTTTATTTTGTGTACCATTTTTTTTCTCATCATATTATTTTTTACTAGCTTATATGTTTATGTGAATAAAATATTCTCATTGTTTTATTATAGGTATCATTTTAAAATAATTATAGACTAATGAAAATATTAAGTTTTCAAAAATTAAACTATTCATAATATATATTGAAAAAATGATTAATATTTAAATATATATAATTATATATATTTATTAAATATTATTATAAACTAAGGACATGTTCAATTAAAATTTTGTTAAAATTATAAAAAATAATGTTTTGAGTTATGATTTCAAACCTAGTTAGCTTTTATTATATAACGATGAATAAATATGATATATATACATGTATATTAATTTTACTGAATTTAATTAATGTTTTTGACTAATCATTCTTTAAATCTTAGTGGTCAAAACTCTCATTTTTATTCATTTTTTTTATTAAATTCGATAGATAAATTAGTGTTATTAATCTTGTATTCATTTGTTTATAAATGTAATTTAAATAATAAATTAATATCGTTTAAAAAACTATTATGTATAATCTCACCAATAAATAATTTTAAATTGTAAAGATGATATAACTTCAATAATAAGTAACTTCAAATTGTAAAGTTTAAAAAAATTGTTCGAAATCTCAATTGCTCTATACAAAACACCATTCTGTAATTTAACTGGTTACAAATAAATATAAAATATAAATAAACTGAGTGTTTAAGCTTAATTAAACATATATATCTAACATTAACAATTAAAATAAATTGAATAGTATCCAACTTACAAATTAATAAAGTGGAACAAACAAGTTAAATATAAACCGAATCAAATAATCCTATGTATGTATTAAATAGTTTTTAATGGCTTCTCTGTCACGTAAGAACTGAATGATTACAAATGCTCAGTATCTGAATCATTTTTATAGGAACTTTCTAGATGAATTTAAGTATTTAACTATTAAATATATATATATATATATATATATATTTTTTTTTTTTCTCTAAAACAATAATAAGGACAAAACATTAAAATGTAGATAAATGAAAATATTTATAAAAAAAAAACTATGACTAAGCTGTATTGAAAATAATGTTTCAAACCAAACGTGTCCCAAGCAGTAAACACCGACGATTCATGTTGAATGGACCCCACCTTCTATACTTGAGTTCATAAAGGATTAATTGAGTGGGACCCTTTCTATATTATATATATAATATATATTAATATATATGAATAATTGAATATATATATATATACTCATTGGTTACATGATTAGTTATTTTTTTTTTGTTTGGTGGGAATGTATATATTTATAATTTGAGATAAGAATATAATCGTCATAGAATTCAAAACTACATATAATTTTTAATTTCAAATTTTGATTGAAAATATATAATTTTGAATCAACTTTTAAATACTAACCAAACAACACCCTATTCATAAAGGTATATTATTCAAAAAGATTAAAATTTTGAAAATGGATTCACATTAAAAATATTTAAATTAAAGTTAGCCTTTATAAATTTTAAATATTAAAAATGTTTAAGTTAAAGTAAAAATATATAGTCTTTATAAATTTAAATTATTTAAATATTTAAATTAAAGTAAAAATCTTGTACCTTTATAATATATATTATGTCTTGTAAATAGTGACAAATCTGTTAAAAAGTATATAACGAAAATAAATTAAGTTTTCTAAAGTAAAAATGTGATATAATTTTTTGATTTTTTAAAATTTAATTGATTAGTTGTTTTTTTTCTAATTTAAAAAAATAGAAAAACTAATATTAATTTACTTATTTTTTTTATAATTTTTCTTTTATATTTTAAAGTCCATACAAACCAATTTTACTTTTTAATTTCATAATTTCAATGATTAAATTTAAAAATAAATCAGAGTTAAGTTAATATATTTTTTTGTCTAATTTTTTAAACTATATATATAACTCGCAAATGTAGCTAAGAATCGACTTAAGAGACCAAAATATCACAGGTTCAATTCTATCTACAAACATTTTGAGTTTAAACGTGTATATATATATATATTAGGTGAGAACTAAGAAAAAATTGACTTATTCATTATATCTTTTTGAAACAAAATTTAGATTATTAAAAAAATGGTATTGATTTTGAAAAGTTTTTTTTTAAAATTATTTAAAGGGTATTAATATTGTAATAAAAAATTATTTATTTATTTTTATATATTTTGATTAATGAATTAAGTTATGTTATTTAAGAGAGAATTGATATAATTATAGTGTATTACGATTGAGATTTTTATAATAATAAAAAAATAACCAAACAAGGCTTCAAAGGTGATTAATTATATACATAATTAATCATTGAATGGAAATAATTAGAAAAGCAATCAGCAAAAGAGATTATATGGAATATCTAATGATGTTTAAGTCCAAGGATCAGTTCAACATCAACTCAACTAATTATTTGAAAACTATACTGTTTCAAATATAACAACATAATTAAATTTAATATGAACAACATAGTTTTGATGTCAAATATAATCATAAATAACATGATTTTTTAATTATATATTTAGTACATAACAATAACATATTAACAATAACCTTAGGCGCCTAGTTTGATTTGAGTTTTTTTACCATCTTTTTTTATTAATTAGATCTTTATGACATTAATTATAATCATCAAATAACTCATTTCATCAGATTTTTTTGGATTTTTTTTGGATAAAACTCAAAGATAATAAAAAATATAAAACAAAATCAAATAAGCTCTGCTGAATCAAATGGAGTTTATTTTCCATAGTTGATAAATAATAATACTTGTAGTACTTCTTGCCTAACCTACCCATGAATATTTGTTTTAATGTTTTCTAAATATTAAAATAAAGAAATATAAGAGGGTTTATATAATAATTTTTTTATTTTTTTTAAATATTGTAAGCTAATAGACAAGACTTCTACTTCTGTTCTATATAAACATTACTTATTCAATATTTCTTAAACCCAATAACTAGGATAATCATAATACAAAGGAAATTATCAAATTAGAATTTGATCAAAAATGATAATACAAAATGGTTTTTCTTAATCCGAACTCATAATATTAATCATCTTATGAATTCATATTGAGCTAATTATTTGTTAAATGTTCTTATAGATTATATGTTTTATATTATTATTCAACTTATTTGAATGGTTAAAGTTGGGATGTTTGAAATTTTCAATTATCAATTACTTATATTTATTCTTCTTATTTATTTTGAAATATCCAACTTAATTTTGTAAACAATGACATGTCTGAATTTAATTTATACAAAATATATCTTTCATTAAAAGTACCTTAACAACTTATTATACATTTACAATTTATTGATAGTTTATAAATCACAATAATATTTCGTTATGTTGTTTACCAATAGAACTCTCAATAGAACTCTCGTTCTTAGCACTAATAAATATAATGAAAATTTTGATGTCGTTCAACAGTTAGATATCTTGCTTTCACCTAAGGGGAACAAAATTTTTTCCCTACCCTAATTTTAGCTTAAAAAATGATAGTAATAAGATTTAAACTCATAATCAAATAAAAAAAACTTAACAACTACGTTAAACAGTTTTGTAAAATTATTTAAACATTTATTACTCTTTAACAAATGTGCTGTCATGGGTGTGAGCTGTCCTACCATGTTTTCTTGCTGAGCTTATCCAGAGTCGATCGTATATGTTATTGAATTTGTATATACTCTAGAAAACGATTAACTTTCCCTAATCTTAGCTTAAAAAATTATAGTAATAAGATTTAAACTCATAATCAAATAAAAAAACTTAACAACTACGTTAAATAGTTTGTAAAATTATTTAAAACATTTATTACTCTTTAACAAATGTGTTGTCATAGGTGTAAGCTGTTCTAACCCGTTGTTTTGCCGAGCTTATCCCAGAGCCGACCCTATATGTTATTGAATTTGTATATACTCTAGAAAACGATTAACTTTTCGACCCGACTAATTTAAAAAAAAAAGTTATAATAATAAAATTATCATTTATATAAATTAAAGTACTATTAAATATTACCCTTTTTCAATTATTTTCAATATGATTTGGCAAGGATAAAAAGGTCATTATCGCAAAAGTTTGGATCCTTCACATCCTTTCAATGCTACTACTACCGACTGACTACACGCCAGCACACACATACACTCTCTCTCTCTCTCTCTCTCTCTCTCCTCTCCTTCTTCTTCCTCCGTCTGGCTCTGTAAAAAAAGCATCTTCCCCGCCTTGTACATCTAAACACTACTTTTCAAGCTTTTCCAAAAATGGGTTCAAGAATCCCTTCTCACAAGCTAAGCAGTGGTCTCTACGTCTCAGGCCGACCCGAACAGCTCAAGGAACGCCAACCAACAATGGCGTCACGAGCAGTTCCATACACCGGCGGCAACATCAAGAATTCCGGCGACTTATGCAAAATGTTCGACATCTATCATACAGATCAAGGTCCACCGACGCTCAAAACCTCTAGAGGTTCATCTTCTTCTTCACAACTAAACAGTGGATCCGTTCGATCTGGGTTAAGTTCTGGTTCGTTAGGAGGAACTAAATCTTCAGGTTCAGGACCTATTCATCCCACCGGTCTAATTACGTCAGGTCCGATTGGAGCGTCGGTGGGTCGTCGGTCGGGTCATCTAGAATCTACTGGATCAATTGGTAATGGTAAGCCGGTTGTTTATGGTTCTGCTGTGACGAAATTGAGTGAGGTGAAGATTAGGTTTAAGGTTTCTAAAGCTGTAATGTGGGTTTTTGTTGTTTTGATGGTTATGGCCTTGGTTGTTGGTGGGTTTTTAATGGTGGCTGTTAAGAAACCTTTAATCTTAGTCTCGATTGGAGCAATTCTTGCTCTGGTTATTATGGTACTGATTTGGAATTGCAGTTTGAAGATGAATGGTCTTTTGATGTTCTTGAAAAGATACCCAGATGCTGAACTTCGTGGCGCCATTGATGGTCAATATGTTAAGGTTACTGGGGTAATATAATCTTTCCCTTCTTATCTTGATTGTTAATTTCCATGTTTTTTAAACAAAATTCTTTATCCATTGATGATATAGGTAATTGAATTTTGTATGTGAATGGAATTCATGTCTAGTATTGAATTGTTGTCGATAATTTGAATGATGGATGTAGGTAGTAACGTGTGGGAGTGTTCCTCTCGAGACATCGTTTCAGAAGGTATCGAGGTGTGTATATGTTTCTACTGAATTATACGAGTACAAAGGATTGTGTGGGAATTCTGAAAATCCTAAACAACGATGTTTATCGTGGGGATGTAGACATGCCGAGGTAAGTTGTTTAATTCATTGTTGACGATTTTTCATAAGCTGAACAAGTTTTTATCTTGACAGAGATATGTTGCTGATTTCTACATATCAGACTTTCAAACTGGATTAAGAGCGTTAGTTAAGGCAGGTTATGGTTCTAAGGTTTCGGTACTTGTTAAACCGGCGAATGTGGTTGATGTGAATAAGGGGAATCGAGAATTGTCGCCCACTTTTGTACAATGGCTCGCTGATAACAACATCTCAACTGGTGATCGCTTGATGCGTCTCAAAGAAGGGTAAAGATTGCTCAAACCCTCCCTATTAGTATTTTTTTAACTTCGTAAAAGCTCAAACTCCTGTCTTTTAACTAGCCTTAGAAAGAAAGAAAAAAATACATCACAAAGGGTAAAACACCTCCCTTTCAATGTAAAAACTCGAACTCATGACTTCGAAAGAGCCTTAGAAAAAGAAAAAAGAGTTTCCGATGCCGGGAATCGAACCCGGGTCCCCTGGGTGAAAGCCAGATATCCTAACCGCTGGACGACATCGGAATTTGATTGATTTTGCTATTTTGTACATTAAAACATCACCATGAACAATGATATATACTTTTTTTCAATCCTTTTTTTGCACACTTTGAAATTTGTAAAAAGGGAGTATTTTTTTAAATAAATAGATTTTAAAGTTATTGATATATAACTAAGAGGTAGAATTATAGTATTTTAGTTGATGAATTATAAAAATGTGATTTACAGATATATTAAAGAAGGAAGTACAGTTAGCGTGATAGGGATTGTCCGACGTCACGAAAATGTTCTAATGATCGTCCCTCCAACCGAACCTGTTTCGACAGGCTTTCAATGGAGCCGGTTCCTTCTCCCAACCTATGCTGAAGGCATGGTCTTGACGTGCGACGAAAGTCAAAGTGCAGACGTAATTCCTGTGTAAATATATATGTAGTATTTTTCTCTACTCACTCTTGGAACTGGAAGCGTAAATATTACTATTAGATTGTGGAAAGCACCGTTAATGTCTCGAGCAATTAGTTCATATCTCGAAAATGGCATGGTTATTTTGGTTACAAAATAAAGTGTGTAGATGAGTATTAATATTGAATGTTTGTGAATTTTTGCTAAATTGTGTATATTGATCCATCCATCTAGTGATTTATTGTTGCGAGGCAATATTATTTATTATTGGAGAGAAAAATTGGTATTCTTTGGATGCTTTTCATTACATTTATATATACATATTTGTGGATTACCTTATTAGAAAAGAAGAGACATGTTGGCTTATGAATGCTTTCTTTTCAACGTGGGTAGAATGATGATTAATGACATATCTTTGTAAATGATAATTATGGTACCTTTAATTTGTTTATTTTAAATAGAACATTCAGATATTTTATTTATTTGAAAACATAAAAAACTCTCTTCTTTCCTTCGCATATAGGGTAACCTAAAATCTAGGGTCTTCCCTCCCGATAGGGATGATAATTCGTCAAAATTTCTAACTAAGCTTGACATGTTTATTTGTAAGAGTTCATTACTGGTTAAATCGGGGAACATGGTTTATGTGAATTATCGACCACTTTTGTACTAATCCTATGGATTGTTCCTATTATTGCTTGATGTATTTCAAAGAAAGGTAAAGCTTATTAGTATTCTTTTTTTAATGTCGTAAAAACTTGAGTTCATGACTTAATGAACTAAGAAAAGATTAAAAAACAAATTCCGATGCCGGGAATCGAACCCGGGTCCCCTGGGTGAAAGCCAGATATCCTAACCGCTGGACGACATCGGATTTTGATTGAAATTTCTATTTTGTTAATAATAACTTCACCATGAACAATGATATATTGTTTTTATTCAACTTTATTTTCACACTTAGATTTAAATAATTTTGTTCGGTTGAAATATGAAAAAATGTCTTTTATTTTGAAAAAAATATTAAAAAAGTTATTTTAGTTAATAAATTAAAAAAATAAATGTGATTGTGAGGTATATTAAAAAAAGGAAGTACATTTAACATGATAGAGATTGTCTAACGCCACAAAAATGTTCTACAGATAGTCCCTAGTCCCTCCAACCGAACCTGTTTAGACAGACTCTCAATGGAGCCGATTCCTTCTTTCAACCTATATCGAAGATCGAAGACATGATCTTAATATGCGACGAAAGTCAAAGTGCAAACGTGATTTATGTGTAGATTATGTAGTGTTTTTCTCTAATAGTGCATAAACATTACTATTATACTAGTGGAAAGAAACTGTTAATGCATCGACCTATTGATTAGTTCATATAGTTATTATTTTGCTTACGAAATTAAGCGTGTAGATAATTTTATTAGTATTGAATGTTTGTGAATTTTTGCTAATTTGTGTATATCGATCCATCATATCAGTTATTTATTGTTGCGAGACAATATTATTTGTTATTGGAACAAAAAAAATGTTATTCTTTGGCTTTTTTTCCATTATACCTATTTGTGGATTACATTATTAAAAAAGAAGACAGGTTTGCTTATGAATGCTTTTTTTCAATGTGGGAAGAATGTAATGACTTTGAACAAACTTAGTAAGGAAAAAAAACAGAACAAACTTAGTAAGGAAAAAACAAAAATTTTCGATGCCGGGAATCGAACCCGGTTCCCCTGGGTGAAAGTCAGATATCCTAACCGCTGGACAACATCGAAATTTGCTTGTCATTTCTATATTTTTATAAAAACATCACTATAAATAGTGATATATTGAGTTTTTTTCAATTATTTTTTGCACAATTAAATTTAAAATATTAAAATATTCTTGTTCGGTTGAAATATAATATTATATATTTTTTTAATACAAATATTATTTCAATATTTTAATTAATAAATTATACATGTAAATTAAAAAAGAAATTAACTTAGCGTCGTCAAGAAAATGTTTTAATAATCCCTTCAACTAGGGAAATTTGATCAAATGATCATCGGAGGCTATTCTCATATTTAACCTCAAAAATATCAAATTTTATTTTTAACTTTTTTTATAATTTTTTTCCCTTTTTACCCTTACTAACATTTTCCTTTTTTTTTCTTCTTTTTCTTCTTTTTCTTTTTATTCTTCTACTTCTTTTTCCTTTTCCCCACATTTCTCCTTCCCGTTTTCTCCCCATCTCTTCCCGACGACATTGTTTCAGCCCCAACCAGCCACAGCCGCCGTCCCCCTATCTCCCCGGAGACCTTGCTCTAGCCCCAGCCGCTGTTGCTCTCTGGAATCACAAACAGGCCGACTCCCGACGATCGCCAAGCCTCGGAGACGCTAAGCCCGACGTTCGCCCAACATTACTGAGGTTAGTAATGCTTAGTTAGTTCTACTCCCCAATTATTTTTCCGATTTTTGCATGTTGAGTATGAAGTTTTATAGTTTTAGGGTTTTAGTTTAGGTTTTAGGCTTTAGTTAGGGTTTAGGGTTGAAATGCTTAGTTAGTTCTATTGTTTTGGTTTGAAATGTTTTGATCCGAGAAATATAATTTAATCTGAATGGTTTGTGAATGGGGCGTGGATCGTGGGGGTGGGGCGTGGGGATTATGCGAGGGGCGTGTGGTAATGCGTGGGTGGGGCGTGGATTTAATTGCAATTCAATTGCATACCACGCAATATGTAAAACGAATTTAATAAATTTATTAATAAGCGGGGATAGTTTAGTTGGGGGAGTGTTTGACTGAAGATCTAAAGGTCAGGTGTTTGGTCCACCTTCACCTCAAAAGTTTTATTTTTCTATTGGAAATTTTAAACAAACCATGTGACATCCCTGGTAAAATAGAGTTGTTATGCTGTAATGGATTCCTTATCTAAAACTGACCTTCAGATCTTCACCAGGAATAAAGTTTTTTACCTTCAGATTCAATTTCAAAACCTCTAATTCGAATCGCAATCAAACTGGATCATCACCGAGACCACAAAATGAGAATAAAGTGAATGTACTGAAGAAAATGAAGTCTATCAATTAAGTAGCTAGTAAATCGATACGATTGATTATATGGAATTGAATATTAATGAATTGAATATTTAGGTTACCGTTCTATAGAAGATGGCCTCACGGTGAGATTGCGAGGAGAGGAACGGTATCGCTGGATATAAGTAATTGTAATGATCTGAGTCTTGATTTGAAGAGCGACGCGGATTCAGTGGAAGGCGTTTGATCTCAATCTATGGATATGGATTAAGTGTCTTCAGTACTATCAGCACATAGTATAAAATTGCCAATTATGGTTTATGGTATCAATTTAGACGACTTGCGAAACTTTCATGAAACTCGTTTTTCATTTTACTATTTGGCTTTTTGGGTGGAGAACTAGACAAGGAGATATGTTTAAGAATGCATTTAACTGAATTGCCTGGTAAATGTCATATTTCACAATGATATCCTAGGTCTCTGTCTTGAAGGTGTGCTTCAATGAATTTTCTCATTCAAAATTTTATGACTGCAACAGTGTTTTGTTCCAGCTTGAAAATTTTATATTTCTCAATGATATACTAGGACTCTGTCTTGATGGTGTGCTCCAATGAATTTTCTCATTCAAAATACTATGACTTTAACAATGTTCTGTTCTAGCTGGAAAATTTTATACTGTTTGGAAAATTATGAATCAATTAGTGAATGGAGTAAGAGGTGTTAGAAGCTCCTTTGATTCATGTGACTTGCGATGATATGATATACCGAGTGCGAATACTCTAGAGCTCCATGGAACACCCCTGTTTTACTTAATTCTGTAGCTCATATTTGGCTTCTTTGATAGGGAGGGGTGGAAAAGGCAATATGTCTAAGAATACATTTTACCATTCATGGATGTTATAACTGAATTCTCTTTATATTCTGCCTGGGAATTGTCATATTCCACAATGATAGACATTTAGCTCTTTGTCATGATAGTGCTTCAATGGATTTTCTCATTCATAATACTAGGTCTGCAAGAGTGTTAATGACGTTCTATCTGATATGAACCAATTAGTGAATGGGTAGGTGTTAAAAGATTCTTTGATTTCTTCTGCTTGGAAATTGTCTTGCACTCGTTTGTTAATGCATAATGTGTCCACAATAAATGTATAAGAGAGTGTATTGTGTTTGGGCATACTTTGGAAGAAGGAACTCTGCTAGCGGCTTATGTTTTATTTGATGCTATTATTTTGTCACATATATACTTCAATATATTTGTATTGTTGTTATTAAAAATAATTGTTAATGTTGTTTCTAAAACATTTTGTTCTATTTGAATTGATATATGAGATCTCTTTCATTTTTTGAGATGATGCATTTCTTTTCTTCATTGTCTTTTTTCTAAGAACTTTTTCTTTTAGTTTTTAATGTTAAATTTTAATTTGTACACTTTTAGAATACTCTAATTTGCACACTATGTATGGAACAAAACATTTATAAACATTTATATAATTTACTTAAACACAAACTTGTTTCAATAGAAAAAAAACTTTTGCGGTGAAGGTGGATCGAACACCTGATCTTCAGATCTTCAGTCTGACGCTCTCGCAACTGAGCTATCCCCGCTTATTAATAAATTTATTAAATTTGTTTTACATATTGCGTGGTACGCAATTGAATTGCAATTAAATCCACGCCCCACCCACGCCCCACCCACGCACTACCCCACGCCAGTGGCGGACCTACAAGGGGGGCCTTGGAGGGCCCGGGCCTCCCCCAACCAGGGTAAAACTTTTTAGATATTATATATATGTTTATCAAATAAGGCTTTGCCTCAATGGTTTTGGAGATGAAATGTATAGTAGAGGTCAGGTGATCTGCCTCTAACATTTCTTTAATTATAACCTTATTTTATACCAACACTATTTATAATAAACTATTTCATAATTATAGTATTCTAATTTTAAATATAATTTTATTAAAGTAATTATTATTAATATTTTATTTTATACAAAAAAATATTTTCTAAAATAAAAGTAATTATTATTAATATTTTATTTTATACAATTTTTTTCTTCTAAAATACAATATTTATAATAATACATAAAATTTAGTTAATATATAAATAAAATTTATTTATATAAGTTAAAATATAAAAAATTATATATAAAATAATGAAAATCATATAATATTATTATTTATTTTAAAACTACATTTATATTATAATTTTGTTATATATATATATATATTTTATTAATTTTAATATAATTAATAATACAAATTACTTATAAATATAAGGGTAAAATAACAATTTATATAAATATAAGGGTAAAATATTATTTTATATTTCTTAATTTTAAATTAATTTTAAATTATTTCAACAAATAAATGTATTGGTTAGATTTTATTTAGGGGTTGTGACACATATTTATTTTTAATCATTTATTTTATGTAGGATATAGAATAATGAAGATGTTCTATAAACGAATTTGTACTTCTACATCATATGACCAGCATGAGTCTTCTCAATCAATTAATGAGCCTACTAATGAGTCTAATGTTACTGATCAAATATACATGGTTAGAATATAGCATATCAAAAGATGCATCATTTTGTTTTTGGTGTTATCTTTTCAAACCTTTAAATAGAGAAAACGTAGATGATACATTTATAGGAGATGAGTACAAAAATTGG
Organism: Impatiens glandulifera; assembly: GCF_907164915.1. Classification (NCBI taxonomy): domain Eukaryota; kingdom Viridiplantae; phylum Streptophyta; class Magnoliopsida; order Ericales; family Balsaminaceae; genus Impatiens; species Impatiens glandulifera. The sequence continues at coordinate 2,375,098 of NC_061865.1, forward strand.
AAAAGAGCATTAGAAAGATTCAATCGTCATATGAGAACTTCAAATAGTTGTCATAATGAAGCTAGAATTCAATTTGAATCATTTTAAGATCAAAGACATAACGTGAGAAACGTTTTACGTACACATGGTCGTGATATAGAAATAAATTATCACACATGTTTAACGACAATATTTGATGTAACACGCTTTCTATTGAGGCAAGGATTACCTTTTCGAGGACATGATGAGTCAAGTAGTTCATCAAATAAAGGAAATTTTCTTGAATTGATTGATTAATATAGTCAACGTAATGAAGATATTTGTCTTCTTTTGTACCGACTCATGGACAAGAATAATTTAGTAATTGTGCTTATTAGTATTTTTATGTAATTATCGAGTAAAATTTTAATTAAAAAATGCATTTATTTGATAGCCAAAAAATGCTACGTTATTAGGTATTTGGCCTCCCCGAGAAAATATTTCTGGGTCCGCCACTGCCCCACGCCACAACCCCCACGCCACAACCCCCATTCACAAACCATTCAGATTAAACTACATTTCTCGGATCAAATCATTTCAAACAAAAACAATAGAACTAACTAAGTATTTTAACCCTAAACCCTAACTAAAACCCTAAAACCATAAAACTTCATACTCAAAATGCAAAAAACGAGAAAAATCATTGGGGAGTAGAACTAACTAAGCATTACTAACCTCAGTAATGCTGGGCGAACGTCGGGTTTAGCGTCTCCGGGGCTTGGCGATCGTCGGGAGTCGGCCTGTTTGTGATTCCAGGGAGTAACGGCGGTTGGGGCTGGAGCAAGGTCGCCGGGGAAGATAGAGGGACGACGACTGTGGCTAGAGCAATGTCGTCTGGGGAGTCGCAGGGGAAGAGAGGGAGAAAAGAGAAAACGGGAAGGAGAAATGAGGGAAAAGAAAAAGGAAAAGGAAGAAGAAGAAGAAAAAAAAAGGGTTAGTAAGTATATATAAATGGAAAAAATTAAAAAAAAAAGTTAAAAATAAAAATGGATTTTTTTGAGGTAAAAAGTCAAAATGACCGAGGTTCATTTGATCCAATTTCCCTTCCTATGAAATAAAATAAAATAATATTTTAAGTATAATTTAATTATACATAATTTTGTCTTATAATCTATTAAATTTAAATAAAATAATATTTTAATTATAATTTAATTTTGTCTGATAATCACTTATCAAAATAATAAAAATATTTATTTTGTAAATCAATTGTTACAACTAATAATAATATTTTAAATATAAGTTATACCTTACATTCTCTTTTGCCTCACCAACAAAGATGAAAAGTTGTTAGGTGATAGAAAGAGAATAATCCACTACCGCTTATGCATCATATAGCTCATGTACCAGCACCACAATCGAACGGTAATCCCTGCGCAAGAAATTGATCTGGACGGTCTACCTAACTTTGAAACACGTGTCAGGTCAATACGAAATACCGAAACTACCCCTAACAAGGTATATTCTTTAAAATCTACCGAGGTTAGGCGGAGAATCCAAGGACGATTTTGCCCTCACCATTCACTCTACTACTAATAAGACTAGAGAGACTGTGCCGCGGAAATTGCAGAGACTGCACTCTACGTTTTTCGTAAGATCTAGTTTTCTTCTCCGATCAATGGCGACTGCGGTGGTGTCTAACGGAAACGGCCATATCGCCGGTAAGAATCCTACTCCGGCGTCCGGCAGGTCTATTTCTGTTTATAGTGAAGTCCAGACTAGCCGCCTTGATCATGCTCTTCCTCTTCCGTCTGTACTTAAGAAGCCTTTTAAGGTTGTTGAAGGTCCTCCTAGCTCGGCTGCTGGAAATCCAGGTACTGATCTCTTTATTCTTATCGTAAAATGAATTTGTATCTATGTTTAATGTGAAATGATGAGCGATCCGTTTATCTACTGATATCTTCGTTCTTATCGAGAAATGGATTTGTATCTATGTTTAATGTGAAATGATTAGCGATTCGTTTATCTACTGATATCTTCGTTCTTATCGCCAAATGGATTTGTAGCTAAGTTAGTGTGAAATGATGAGCGATCCGTTTATCTACTGATATCTTCATTCTTATCGAGAAATGGATTTGTATCTAAGTTTAATGTGAAATGATGAGCGATCTATTTCTCGATTGATATTAGCATTGTTATTAGATCCTTGTAAAATTTCAGGCTATTTTGTATCCTTTGTTTGTTTTAATGATGAATGAAATATTTAATCTCTAAGATCTTCGTGTGAAATGATGAGCGTGTGAAATGATGAGCGATCCATTTATCGATTGACATTAGCATTGTTATTAGATCTTTGTATAATTCCAGGCTATTTTGCATCCTTTTTATGTTTTAATGATGAATGAAATATTTAATCTCTAAGATCTTTGTGTGAAATGATGAGTGGATTCATTTCTCGATTGATATTAGCATTGTTATTAGATCCTTGTAAAATTTCAGGCTAGCTAGTAGATCTTTAAGGTCGATGTACTAGATGTATTAGACTGACATGTTTGAATAATGGAAAACTTAAGAAAGTATCTATTGATATTGTGATTGAAAGAGGAGTTTTATTGTGGATTTCAGATGAGATTGCAAAGCTTTTCCCATGTCTGTTTGGGAGGCCATCGGCAGCTTTGGTTCCACATAGTGAACCTCTTCCAGTTCAGAACTTAAAGATTGGAGTGGTTCTATCTGGAGGACAAGCTCCTGGAGGACACAATGTGATATCTGGGATCTTTGGTGGGTATTTGATATTGGATTCATTGGTTTTTACACTTGTTCTTCTTTTCAATAACTGCTGTTTAACTAAGAATTCTTTTTGTTATGCAATAGACTATCTTCAGGACCATTGCAAGGGAAGCACACTCTTTGGGTTTAGGGGTGGACCAGCTGGAATTATGAGGTGCAAATATATAGTTTTGACCCCAGAGTATATCTATCCATACAGAAACCAGGTGCGTGTCCTTAGTCTTAACTTGTATCATCGCTTTGAAAAATATCATCTGGCTTCTCTGTAGTGGAAACTGTGAATACACTCGCATAAGATTTTGTTATTTTTTGCTAGCTTGGGGGATTTAGAAACCCTTTCCTTGCATTTGAAATCCTCACAAAAAAATAGTGGAAGAAAATCTCATATACTGTACTGGAAGAGAAAATTTATTTGCTGATGTAAAAAACTATCTGGAGATTTAGAACGTTTTGTCTATGTTGAACCTATATGAATTTAATCTCTTCGTCTTACTTTGGATTCTCCGTTTCAGGGTGGGTTTGATATGATTCGCAGTGGTAGAGACAAGATTGAAACTCCAGAACAGGTAAGCATATGTTACTATGTTCAAGGCATTGCATGCAACCAATAAATTATCTTAGAATCTAGTTGTGAAATTTTGCCTTTATTTGAAGACTAAACATGCTTATGTTAATTGACATTATTGCAGTTCGACCAAGCCGCAGAAACAGCTAAGACTCTTGATCTTGATGGGATTGTTGTGATTGGTGGAGATGATTCAAACACTAATGCTTGCCTCCTTGCAGAAAATTTTAGGTGAATTATTCAGGTTTCATAAAAGTACTGTGCATTAGCTGCATCCTAATTAATACAAATCTCCTAAATCATGGGATCGTTAATATTGTTTGTGTGATGGTCTTTTGTTCTATTATGGGGTCTCATGAAGGCATACTTTCTCATTTCAGGAGTAGAAATCTGAAAACCCGTGTGATCGGATGCCCCAAGACAATTGATGGTGACTTGAAATGCAAAGAGGTTCCTACAAGTTTTGGATTTGACACTGCTTGCAAGGTGATTCTACTCTATTTTTGTAGTAAATTTTTTTAACACAAGGTGTTTTCCTTTATTATTCTTTCGCGAGAAGAGATAAATATGTGATTAAACATGATCATATACTTAATAAAGATCTCCACCTTAGGCATTTAACTTGCAATTTGTTTTTACCACAATTTGAGTGGTTTTGCTAATCTGTGTTGCCATTATGTTATAACTTTTTATGGTTAAATTGTTGTTGTTCAAAAATGTTTTTCTAATTAGTGAATCAATTTCTTTTTCAAAAGTTGGAGCTTACTAGAGCATCCTATATCCCTGTAGGCTCTTGTTTTCTCTGCCAGTTCTTTATAGGTAGAAACCCACTCGAATCTAAAGTTTGAAAGATGTCCAAATTGGGACCCAATTTTTAGTTTCACCCAAATTAGACTTGAAGATTAATTATAAACCTAAGTTAAGTTTGAAAGAAGTTCAAATGACCAATACTTCCATCACATTTAAACTCTGTTTATTGTCTCTTTTAATTTATCTTGTTTTGAACATTGGTTATAACTTTGCATCATTATTTGGACTTTTTCAATCTTTGAGAATTATGTTGAACAAAGCATAACATTGGTGCTGGTTTAAACATCTCTTTAACCTGGAAGTCCTGATTCTTTATGGTAATCTACATAAAAAAAGAAAAAATCACATTTCTTTGCTGAATTTATCCGATTAAGTATTCTTTATTTTACATAAACCATATTGTTAATAGGGAACCAAAAATCTTGACATATGGTTTTGTCCAATCTTAAACGTTTTTATGAAAAAAAAATATCTGATTGTTTTCTCAATATCTTGGTTTTTCAGATTTACGCAGAAATGATTGGAAATGTAATGATAGATGCTCGCTCAACTGGAAAATATTATCACTGTAAGTGTTGAGAAGTATAGGCATTCTGTGCCTATATGTATTTTCAGTCAATTCATGTCTTCAGTTTTACTGCACAGCTTTCCACAATTTTATTCCATTTTGGCCCATCACCAGAACATGAGGACCTTCTATGTCAAAGGCAATGAGTATCAAATGTGAAAGTCTTCCATTGTGAAATAGGAATATATGAAATAAATATTAATTTAATTTCTTTGTAGCATCTTGAACAAGATCTAAGATAAACTCATTGGTTTTGTTATCTATCTGACTTCCTCAAGTAGCAAGAGTACAAAAGTATGGTGTTTTTCGAGGGAATATAAATCCATCAAGATTCCTGTAGATCTTGTGCGTTTGTATTCAGTAGTATTCTTTATTGTAAGTCGTTGGTAGGTTGTAACTGATGGGTCCGCAGTATTTTAGGTCCATGCATTTCTTCTTCAACAATGCATAACGTTTTAAAGCTTGCAGATTATTAAGTTTTCAATTGTTTGCAGTTGTGCGTCTGATGGGTCGTGCAGCTTCACACATCACATTGGAGTGTGCTTTGCAAACTCATCCTAATGTTACTTTAATTGGAGAAGAGGTACTCATATATTTGATCGTGCTCTGATCCTCCATAATCCGAAGTATATTTTGGAAGTTGTAAATTCTTGAATTTGACAAGAAGATGCTAAGATTATGCAACTTTGTGATTGCAACAACCTGTGTTTTACATACATAGTCTCAATTATTAAATTTAGTCAGATACAAATATTATTTCCATCACCCTATTTGGAAACACTTATTGTTTTTGTGTGTATGTGGATCCTTTCCTAGATACAAAAACAAAAATAAGTTTACGACTCTTTGTGACTAAATTAGTTTCCAAACATTTATGTATGTGGAAACATATCGAGATATAGAAATGAAAACATAAATGTTTCCAAATATTTACAAACTACATGCTATTTTAGCTCATTCTGTAATGTCCATAAGTTAGGGCTTGTTCCCATTCATTGGTTAAGTGTAAGTGTTGAGGAAAGTCAAGACTCTTTAGCATGTTAGATATGTGAAGTTAAATGCTAGCAAATCGGAATTTTGATCACTTGTATACATTAGCAACTTTGTTTGACGTTTAATATATGTTTGCAGGTTTTTGCCAAGAAAGAGACTTTAAAGAATGTCACTGATCACATTGCTGATGTCATATGCAAACGATCCGGACTTGGTTACAACTATGGAGTAATCCTTATTCCAGAAGGCTTGATTGATTTCATTCCTGAGGTAATATCTCGTGCAATCTTTGTTTGTCTCTCTTTAATGATTGTATTTATGTCTGTGATTTACTCTTGTGATTCTAATTATTGATAATTAATATGATTCTAATCCAATTGCAGGTGCAACAACTTATTTCTGAGCTGAATGAAATTTTGGCTCATGATGCTGTAGATGACGCCGGTCTATGGAAGAGAAAACTCAATGAGCAAACTCTTCAACTTTTTGACCTTTTGCCTCAAGCAATTCAGGAACAGTTGATGCTTGAAAGAGATCCTCATGGCAATGTTCAGGTGCGTTAAGTTGATATATTGATGATGAACATTGCTGCTCAACAATCACTTTCCTCCGTTTTCTGTTGTAAAATTCTATACCAGTCTGTTTTCATGTAATGATTTTGACTGTTCATTCACCAGGTTGCCAAGATAGAAACAGAGAAAATGCTTATTCAAATGGTTGAAACCGAACTGGAGCACAGAAAGCAAAATGGTGCTTACAACGGCCAATTCAAGGGCCAGTCCCATTTCTTTGGGTACTCATTCATCTATATTATCATTCAAGTGGATTGATTTATCCTTTATTTTGAACTGAAAATGGTTATGCAGTAAGTAATTTGTTCTTATCTCGAAAATACAGCTACGAAGGAAGATGTGGTTTGCCATCTAACTTTGATTCTGCATATTGTTATGCATTGGGTTATGGTGCCGGTGCCCTTCTTCAATCTGGCAAAACCGGACTCATATCATCCGTATGTACTTCCTTTTTCATTTTTGCAGTAATTTCTTTCTTTTCTTTTTATTAACTCGGATGATGCATCTATCTACAGGTAGGAAACTTGGCAGCTCCGGTTGCAGATTGGTCCGTAGGTGGAACTGCACTGACTTCACTTATGGATGTCGAAAGGAGACACGGTATGTGGTGCTGTCAAAATATGGTGTCCAATTCACACATGTTTCAAAAAATCATTTAAATTATTGTATTTTGCAGGTAAGTTTAAGCCTGTGATAAAGAAGGCAATGGTTGAGCTTCAAGGTAAGAGATCGATTGTTATTATTGTTATTATTATTATTATGGATAAAAAACAATACCGATGTCCTTTTGTTAAACGCTGGAAAACCTCTATATTCAGGTGCGCCCTTCAAGAAGTTCGCATCGATGAGGGAAGAGTGGGCCATCAACAACCGATATATCAGCCCTGGTATGTTGTTGTTCTATATATTTTTCGATATATTTTTGTTTGTTTATGTAGGTCGGTTTAGTTGATTGTGTTTTGTGTTTATAACAAATAAACAGGTCCGATTCAGTTCCATGGGCCGGTATCTGATCAAGTTAATCACACCTTGCTTCTTGAGCTTGGAGAAGCATAAAAAAGATGTCAAATTCCTCTTCTTATGTTATCTTTTGGTTGTTCTTGAATGTGGATTAATAATGTCTTATTCCAAAACAAAAACATCCTAAATTTTTATGTGTTTGGTTTCTTGCCTAGGACGATTTTTCACCCATTCATAAGAGAGCACAAAGCTAAATATTAGTCATTATGGATAGTTTTATGGTAGTTTGGTTGTGATCCATTTTGGAGTAATGAGCATCTTTCAAAAAAATTGTGTCCAGTTTTATTTGGAAAATTTAAATAAATATATTAGTGGTGATAAATATTTTTTTTTTTTTATTAGTGTTAAGTAAGATTGGGACACAAACATGGGAAAAATTGATCCAACCAGGGCAATTGATCAGTCCAATTTTCAAATAGTTTTTTGGCTTTTAAAGGAAAATGTGTTTTAAAATGAAGAGATATGTTTAGACTTGTATAATATTTGAGTGGAAGTTTAAAGGGTAATTTAACATTGGAATGAAAGTTAAAGGGTGAGTTTGATATTTAAGTGGAAGATTAGGGCCCCTATAGTCATGAGTCTCATGACATGACATAAAGCTTGCTCAAGAAGGGAGCGCCTACTTATATATATATATTTGGATATACTTTAATAATTAAAATAAAGTATCATAAGCAGCATTACATTGGGACGGCTTTTGTTGAAATCGAATCTAAAAAGTTCGACGAGAATGTTTCATATAATAAAAAAATAATACAAAATTAATAAAAATTCATTAAATTATTTATAAATTTCAAAATATTGTTTGCAATTAAGAGGTTCATTATTTTTATTAGGGACAATATAATTAAATAAACACAAATTTTTAAATAATAAATTAATACAATTAAAATAAATATCAATTAGTAATTATACGCAAAATGTTCATACCATTCATTTTTTTTAGTCTAGCAAATGAAGTTTATGAAATAGTTTGTCATATATTCTTAATGTCTAAAACTAAAAATTGATAACTAGAAGTAAGTAAACATAATTAACCAAAAAACGGAGAGTGGATGTGATAAATAAGAAAAAAAAGTGATTTTTTTTAAGAAAAAACAGGATAAACTCTCACCGGGTTAATCCGAATTGTTGAATTTCTGGTCCAACCGACGGGTTGACCGAATTTAACTAGGTTAATTGCATTTTTTTTTTTCCATCCATACAACCCAGTTTGTTGACCGATTCACCTGGTTTGCCTATCGGACCTTAAAACTATGCTAAAAAGAGAAAAGACAGCATGTTTATATATCTCTATGGTCGTTTTTATGAAAATAATGAACAAATGTTAATTGAAATAATGAAATGAGGTTAAATCAAACTAGGCCTGAGTTTTGGGAATAAAAACAAAAATAAGATTTGAGTAGAGTGTACGGTATGTTGTGTTGAGGTTGGATTTTCAAGAGAGGAAGAACTTGTTGATAGGTTAGCTTTTCATGTGGCGGCGGCGTACTAGTGATTTTACTTAACATGCCAAATATCTAAATTAACCCCTATTGCTTCACTATACATACTATTTTATACCATTACTTCAACAATCTGTTATATTATATATATAATTGATAGCAAATAATTTCATTGAAATCATTTATAATAGGAAAAAAAAGAGAGAATAGAAGAAGTGATTTTCTATAACAATTATAAATTAGTTATCTCATCAAAATTTGATAAAAAAAATGAAACAATTAGATAAATTTGTGTTTTTAAATAGTTGTTTATTTCTGGTGAGAGTGATTATGTGGATTAATTCAGGGCTAGTTTGATTCAGTTTATTGACGCAACCAGTTTATTCTTAGTTAAGTTTGATATGATCTCAGCTTATTTAATTGTTAAGATTTAGTATCGCTCAATTTATTTATTTATAATATTTATAATATATTATTTAATAATTAATATTATTTAATAATTAATATTATATATATAATGTTATATATATTTATTAATTTAATTTTAAATATTAATAAATGATTTAAATTAAAAAATAATATATATTTGAAAATAACTTATATTAATATATTATTTTTTATAAATTTTTATTAATATATAATTTAATTATTAATAAATGACTTAAATTAAAAAATAATATATTTTAAAATAAATAATATGAATATATTATCTTTATAAATATATAATTTTAAATATATTTAATATAAATATGATATAAAAAATATATAGATATATATAAAAATATTTAATAATATATCTTTTTCACATTTTTACACTCTCTTCTCTGATTTAATTTTTCAATTGTCAATTTTTTTCGATCATTCTCACACTCTTAATATTATCATTCATTTCGGAATTCATCTAAATTGTAATCAGTATTTTAGATAATTAATTAAAATTAATTTAATTTCTAAAATTATAATTATAAATAAAAAATATCAAAGTGTATTTATTTTTCATATTTTTGCTTCATCATTTTATATATTAAGATACATATATTATAAATAATAAATAAAAATATATTTAAATGTATATTTTTTATTATAATAATTTTATATAAAAATATTATAAATATATGGAATAGATGAGAAATAATGAATAAAATGATTAAAAAGAGATTAAATAGACGAATGAATAAAATTATTAGAAATAAATGAGAGAATGAATAAAAAAATATTTAAAAATGATGAGAGAGAAACGCTGAAATGATAATCTTAAACGGAGGAAGATAGAGAAAAAATTGAATTTAAACACAAAAGTGTGTTTGATTGTAATTTGTTGCGTGAGCTTATTACGCAAAGTTACTCTAACAACTTATAAACACGCTAAATCAAACTAGCACTAAAAGGAGATGACTGAATAAATAAATTAATAAATTAAAAAAGATGAGAGAGTTCAATCAAGATTGTATTATTATTTTTTCTTATTCTAGATATTTTTTATATCCATCTTGTTCATTCATTTTTTTCGACTAATTTGAATCATTGTAATTCTTTCTATTTTTTTATTTAATGTCATTATGTAGTTTTTTAAAAATAAAAATAAAAAATTGATTAATTTTATTCTCTTTCTATTATTTATTTATATAATTAATAAGTAACTCATTCACTAAAATAAAATAATGTAATTAAATAAATTTAAGTTTATATAAAAATGGTTAATGGGAGTTAATTTTGAGAAAATAATATATATTTTTTTTAAATTTTAAAAGATAATAATATTATATGATAATAATTATTTTTATATCAAATATTCTATTAATAAATTGAAGTATTTGATTAATAAAAAAAAAATGATATTTTATTATGGTTATATTAAAAAAAAAACAACCGACCAAAACCAATGTGAGAATTATGGAAGGGTACAAGAGGTGATTCCGTGCACCCAAGTGCAAAAACTATGGTCTGCATCACTCGATATGATCGATCGATCGATCCATCCATCTCTCTCTCTCTAGAAATTGCTAGTTATGGCAGAGCATCACTGCCTCTGCTAGAAATCATGTGAGAGAGTTTTCGTTGGAAAGGTAAATTTACACCTTTTTCTTCCAAAACCCTAAAAACTTAAAAGTCTCATATCTCTCTTTTTCTTTCTTTCCTTCTCCCCACACGTCCTCTCTCTTCTCCTGTAAACTTCCTTTTGTTTCTCTGCAACTTCTTTTATTAGGGTTTAATATATATTATGATCCACAAGAAAACAACTTAAAAGCCTGTAACCACTGACTACTCAATAGTTTAGGATTTCCTCTAAAAGAAGCATAAATCTCGGGAGACCCTCTCTCTGTACTTCCCATCTCCATTTATTATTATTCTAGAGAGAGAGAATTTATTAGGGTTTGTAAAGAAAATGAACAACGGTGGTTATCTCCAACTCCCTCTTCCCTTCTCCCTTCCTTATAATGACGAAGGAGGAGCAGTTAAGGCCAAGATCATGTCTCATCCTCATTACCAACGTCTCTTATCTGCCTTCACCAATTGCCAAAAGGTATTATAATATCACTTAGGGTTTATGTTTTTCCTAAACTTTTTCAAAACCCTTGTTTTGATTAATGAAGTTCATGCATGACAGATTGGAGCGCCGCCGGAAGTGGTGGCAAGGCTGGAGGAGGCGGCGGCGGCGATGGGTGGTTGTGTGACTTCATCAAGCTGTATTGGTGAAGATCCGGGTTTGGATCAGTTCATGGAAGCTTATTGTGAGATGTTGATTAAGTATGAACAACAACTATTGAAACCCTTTAAGGAAGCTATGATGTTTCTTTCAAGAATGGAGTCTCAATTTAAAGCTATTACTGTTCTTGCCTCTTCAGACGTTTCTGGTAATGATTTGTTTAACTTTTTTACTTGAATCTGATTGGATGTTCATGTACTTGAATCTCTTTTAAATCCTATGTTAAACTTTTCATGTTATTTCTAGCTTCCTAGGTAGTCTTTCTGTAAATAATTAGTGTTTTTTTTTTGTAATTTACTACTTGTATTACCATTTCTTTTGTCTTAAAGATCATTTAAAAAAAACAAGTGAAAATGTATTAAATCTAACTTAAGAGCTTGATTTTGATGTTGGTCTTACTTGGTTTGGTTTAAAGAATCAAATTAATGATTCAACTTATCAACTAAAATATTAAAAATATTTTATATTATTTTTTTTATTAAACAAGCTTTTAAAATAAAAATAGTAACATATTTATCAAACAAGCTCTAATATGAAAGTCACATATTTAAGGCCTTGTTAAAACAATCTTGTTGAGTTGGGATTATAAATAAATAAGTTATTTTTCTAGGAATTAGAGGGTATTATTAAATAATGATTTTTTTTAAAAAAAAATATAAGGTATTTTTGTTGATGATACAAAGAGATGGTGAATATTTGTTAATTATTCAAGTAACTCAATCCTAATTAGGCCTAACTAAGTAAATATGGATAATATTTCTTTCTTAGTTTGATGTTCTTTGAGTTTGTGTATGTTTTGGTTCATAATTTTGTGACATTTTGTAAATTATTACAATGTTTGTAAACCTAATTAACATCTCTTTCATCGTGCGTGGAAGGTTTTGACAAGAATGGTTCATCGGATGAAGATGAAGAAGTCGAGGCCACAAATATCAACAACAACATGATAATTAATCCTCAAGCTGAGGACATAGATCTCAAAGGTCAGCTTCTACGCAAATACAGTGGTTATCTCGGCAGCCTGAAACAAGAATTCATGAAAAAGAGAAAGAAAGGAAAGTTACCAAAAGAAGCAAGACAACAATTGCTCGATTGGTGGAGTCGACATTACAAATGGCCATACCCTTCAGTCAGTTCATATATTATTAGAACTAACTATGTTATTTTATTCAATTCAAATCGATAATTGAGATTAATTTTAGTTGGCGAATCGAAACAGGAATCGCAGAAGGTTGCGTTGGCCGAATCGACGGGTTTGGATCAGAAGCAAATAAATAATTGGTTCATAAATCAGAGGAAGAGACATTGGAAACCATCGGAGGATATGCAGTTTGCGGTTACGCAGCCTCATTATTTCTTCGATAATAATAATGTTTTTGGTAATCCATTAATTCCAATGGATCTTTCTTCGAACTCTATCCTTTAGAAATATGATGCATGCAGGTTATAATTATTTAATTAATGATCATGTTTCCTAAATTATTATTATTATGTAGCATTTTGTATGTTATATTTCATTATTATTTATCTAAGACCTTATTCATATGGATGGCTGCATAATGTATGTAGTACTCTTTCTTTGTGATCAATCTCTTTATATATATATATTAAAATTAAATGGTGATTCAATATTTTATTGTTGATGCTTTTGTTTGTGGTTCATTATTTATTACCAGGGTGAAAACTAAATCACAATTCTTTAAAATAAAATTTACATATACATTAACTATTACATTTTTTTTCAAAAGATTAAATTTATTTAATTAACTTAAGATATTTGGATTCTTCAATTTCTACCATTAAAAACAAAGATTTAGCTCATCTTCCAACAAAATGACACATACTACTTTGTGTATTTTAGTGTATTATATTTGTTAAATTTAATAGATGTTTTTTTTTATTGAGTTTTGGGAAGTTGGTATTTAAGACTTTGGAGACAAGATTTTTGAATTTATTCATTAGTATATTTCAATTTTGCTAATAACTTCTACATTGTGAATGGTTTATATATGTATATATATTTTTTGTATAGATTGTATGTTGAGTTTTTGTGTTTTGATGATTAGTAATTTTGTTTTTAAGCTATATTTTGATAGGTGTTTTTTATTTTATTTTTATTTTTTTTATCTTATTTGATTTGTTTGTAAGGCATTACGGTGACATTAAATATATTGTTTTTTTTATCTATTTTTTTTTATTATAAATGTTTTTGTGTTGTGGTTGAACTGTGACTTTTATTTATTTCTTTAACAATTAATTACATTATTTCCAATACAAATTTGAAATAATTTGCTTAAAGAAAAGCAACTTTATTTTGATGTAGAAATGATTCATTTTATGATTTAGAATACCACATTCATTTGTGAGAATTAATGTTTCATTCTTTCTAATGTGTGATGATTTGCAGATATCTAAATTGTTTTTTAATCATACTTAATTTAAATTTGGTTAACTGATTAATTATATATCACCATTTTTTAAAAAGTAAATAAATCTACAACCATATTCACATAATCTACATTAATGATACTAAATGATGACAAATGCCAATATTTTGTTTTTAAAATAATACTTTTTTTCAACATTTATTTTTAAATAATACTTTTTCATTACTTTCAGTGTTAGTTACTAGTACCAGACAACTAAGTAATAAATTAAACCAAACAACGAACTTCTACCAAAAAAAAAATAATCGCTCATACATCATTTTAATTTATATTAATTTATAACGTCATTTAAACTAAAGTCAACTTGAAAAGCCTCACCACGATGCTCATAGTTTACATTAATTTGTTCTCCACACTCCAAACAACATTTTCCTAATTTTCGAAATCTTGTTTAACTTGTTTATTTCTTAACTAAAGGCATAACTAAAGGCATCATTAATTAAAGTATTTTGTTTTTATCTCATTGCATAATTTTATATTACAAAAAGCAATTACGTGTGAATAATTACTCCTATTTGTAGCTAGCTAATTTGTAACTGATAAAAAAAAATATACAACTTTATTCACATTAGAAACATTGTGTTGTGTCACATTAATTAATTATCAACTATATATATATCATGATGATCATGATCAAATCCTTACAAGAAAAGAGTAAAAAAATGCAGTTTCTTTTGGTATTCTTGATTTTCATTCCATGCATGATCATCAACACAACAAGAACATTAGCAAAGAAGGAAGATAGAAAAACCTATTTGGTTATCATGAAAGACAACCCCCCTGTTGCATTTCATCCAGGATTAGAATTAGATTCTCTTAAACAAGGATTTAAAAAGCTTAATCCCAACAGGTATGTTTTGATGTCTTGTTTTTTCTTAGTACAGTTACACCATATCATTGAATTAAGACATTTTTGTGATCAGCGAAGCTTGCAGGGCTCATGCAGAGTATTTGGTGAATACCCATGATCATATTCTCCATTCAACACTAGATTCTGGTTCATACACCAAGCTTTATAGCTTCAAACATCTTATCAATGGTTTTTCTGTCCATACAACACCTGATCAGGTAAAGAAGATGAAAGGGGTTGGAAAGGTGAAGCTGGTGGAGAAAGACAGAGGAGCTAAATTGATGACAACTTACACACCTGAGTTTTTAGGGTTACATAAAGGAATTTGGACTCAGGAAGGAGGAGAAAGGAATGATGGAGAAGGTGTGGTTATTGGAGTTATAGATACTGGCATTAATTATAGACATCCAAGCTTTTCTTATGATCCTTTAAACCCTTTTCCTTCAAATCTATCTCATTTCAATGGTGGGTGTGAACAAGGAGCTCGTTTTCCAGCTAATGCATGTAATGGGAAGATTGTTTCAGCAAGATTCTTTTCTGCTGGTGCGAAAGTTAATGCTGTTCTTGATCCTTCTATGGATTTTCTTTCACCTTTTGATGCAGTTGGACATGGAAGGTATGTTTTTTGATCATAAAAATCTAATCTTTCAATGCTAATCAATGATCATGAGTTCATGACCATACTTTTTTAACATATGTAGCCATGTTGCATCAATTGCTGCCGGAAATTATCGAGTCCCGGTTGTTGTTGATGGTACCTATTACGGTCAAGCTAGTGGAATGGCGCCGCGAGCTAGGTAATCCATTTTTTTGTCTGTTTTGTTAATGCAAACATCAACCAATTTCAAATTCTCAGTGTTTTCCTAAAACAGAATTGCAGTTTACAAGGCTATATTTCCGACAATTGGGACTATGACCGATGTAGTTGCTGCCATTGATCAAGTAAGTTAATAATTAACAGATCCCATTTCGTTTCAAGCTTGATTTTTGATGGGTGGTTTTCATTTATTTTTCTCAGGCAGCAATGGATGGTGTTGATATCTTAACACTTTCGGTTGGACCAGACGAGACACATGA
This sequence comes from Impatiens glandulifera, assembly GCF_907164915.1. Taxonomy (NCBI): domain Eukaryota; kingdom Viridiplantae; phylum Streptophyta; class Magnoliopsida; order Ericales; family Balsaminaceae; genus Impatiens; species Impatiens glandulifera. Next base: position 2,390,897 of record NC_061865.1, read on the forward strand.
GGGAGATACACTTACCTACATGAATGTGTTCGATTTATTCATGTTGTCTGCTAGAAGGGCAGGAGTGTTTGTGGTTCAGGCTGCCGGTAATAATGGTCCGATTCCATACAGTGTTCTTTCATACAGCCCATGGGCTGTTGGTGTGGGTGCTTGTCGAACAGACAGGACATATCCTGGGACACTGATTCTAGGAAATGGTCGAACAATAGAAGGAATTGGATTATCAGGAGCAAATTTGGGAAATGGGTTGTTGAAATATAAACTGATCTTAGCTAAGGATGCAATTAACCCAAATGGGTCATTTCAAAAAACAGCTGAATACATTGAAGAATGTCAATTTCCAGAAGCATTCGATCCTGTTTTGGTTCAAGGAAGTGTGGTTATTTGCACATTTTCTCAAGGGTTTTACAACCAAACATCTTCAATGACGGCTATTATCAACACAGCAACTAATCTAGGGTTTGAAGGGTTTGTTTTCTTAGCTAATCCATCTTTAGGTGACTTTGTTGCAGAGCCTCTTCCTTTTTCTGTTCCGGGTATTATGATTCCAAAAACAGATGATGCTAAGGTAAGTAAGTAAATAATGTTTGTTTTCAAATAATCCAAATTATGAGTTAATTTTTGTTGGGTTTGGTGCAGATTATAATGGAATATTATGAATGGGAAACAATGAGAGATGAGAATAGAGGTATACGGTTTGGTGGTAGAGCTGCCATTGGAGAAGGAAGAGCTGCTTCTTTTGGGGGAAATAGAGGGGCAACAGTTCTTAGGTCTTCTTCAAGAGGACCAGATTTCATCAATTCTAAAAGAACTCCTGCAGATGTATTGAAACCTGATATTTTGGCACCAGGACATCAAATTTGGGGGGCTTGGAGTCCGGTTAGCCTTTTTGAACCTATTTATTCCGGTAAGTATGCAAACATAGTATTGTCTTCTTTAATTGTGTTTTTTTGAAAAATGATTGGGAGCACGACTTTGGGGAGCGACTCGTACAGCGAAAGTGATTTCGTTGTTATACGAAAGTGACTTCACTGTTATACAAAAGAGACTTCGTTGTTATACGAACGTATAACAGCGATGTCACTTTCGCTGTACGAGTCGTTCCACCAAAGTCGTGCTCTCTATTGTTCCTCTGTTTTTTTTATCTAAAATTCAATCATCATTTCGTCTAATTAAATTTTAATATTTAAATAATAAAAAACCATTTTTTATAAAAATTTAATCATGAAAAACAAATAAACTAAAGATCAAATCAAATGGTTTGTTGGATTTTATCTAGGTTTATGATAAAAAAGTTGTTTGACTTAATTTTTATTTTATCAAATGGTTTGTTGGATTTTATCTAGGTTTATGATAAAAAAGTTGTTTGACTTAATTTTTATAAAATAATTTTTTTTTAGTTTGATGATATCATATTCTACCCATATAAATAAATGAACTATAAAGATGAGAGAATATTTTATATAAAAAATATTTTGGTATTTGGATGTATATGAATAATAAGTTAGATGAAGTGATAAGAGGTAAAACAATCAATTTTTTTGGTTAAAATTTTCAAAATAAATTAAAGAAATCTAGTGATCTTGATTTTTTTTTAGGGGTGTTTGAAATTTTGTCCAAAATATTTTGTTTTATAAAAATATAAGTTATTTGTGTTCTTAATGAGTTTAATTATTAAAATATTCTTTAGTATTTAATTAAAATTAATAAGATTAAAAGTGGATGTATTTTAGGATTTTAGTTGATAAAACGTACATTTAATAAGTATAAGTATAATAATAGTGACGTTATTGAGAAATAATTTAGTAATTTTTTTTATTTTATAAATCCACATCAAATGAGAGTTTTAGTGAATTATTAAAAAAACTTGATTTTAAGAAATTGTATATTAATATATAATAATAATAAAATAATTTATTTTTTTAAAAATATATGTTATTTTAGTATTTTGTTTAATGAACGATGTTATCGTTAATTATATATAGATAAATTTTGATTGTATTGTTTGTAGGGAACAATTTTGCGCTTTTAACGGGAACTAGTATGGCAGCACCACATATAGCGGGAATAGCAGCATTGATAAAGCAAAATCACCCGTCATGGACTCCATCCATGATCGCCTCAGCAATGTCAACAACCGCATCCACACACGACTCAACCGGTGAACATATAATGGCAGAAGGATCTAAATTGTATAGCTTTTACAAATCATCATCTTTTGACATTGGTGCGGGTTTAGTCAATCCAAGCCTAGCTATCGATCCCGGTTTAGTTTTCACATCGGGATATGATGACTACGTCAACTTTTTATGTTCTCATCCAAACACGGATCCAGATATGGTCAGAACCGCGACCGGTGGGACTTGTGGGTCGTTTGGAAATCCATCGGATCTAAATTTACCATCGGTGACTATGACGAGACTTGTGGATTTTGCAATAGTGAAACGGAGTGTGAAGAATGTAGGAGGAAAGGTAGAGACTTATATGTGTGCGATATCGCATCCAAAAGGAGTGAAGGTGAAAGTGAAACCTAGTGTGTTTAGAATTGAACCATTGAGAAGTCAAAGATTGGAGATTAGGCTCAAGGTAACAAAGAAGATGGAGGGCTTTAGGTTTGGTGAAATTGTTCTAATTGGGAGCTTAAACCATATTGTAAGGATACCTTTGTCACTTCTGTCACAATAAGTGCAGTAACACTCATTTGTTTGAGACTATAATGTAAGAAAACACATAAATTTGAATTTGTCTATTTCTTTTTATACTTCAACGCAATTTTTGTTTTAGTTTTAATCGAATGCAAGATTGAGACCTAAATCATATGACAAATGATTTCCAAATCCAACAAAATGTACAACTCAGGTTTCTAGCTATGCAAGATGGGAAGGTTCATCTTCTAACCTACGACAAAAAGAGGTGGATATCCTACCCTCATGAGGTCTTGGGTTTGAGCCATTACGCAGCAAATTTTGCTCGCCCGATTAAACTGGTTGACTATATTTATGGGTTATATGCTTAACTCACGAAATTAATCGCACTCTAAATGCGAATCTATCGTTCTAAAAAAATGAAAAATAAGTGTATGGTCATGACTTCGTACAACAACTATCTTTTTTGGGTTCAGTTCCCTCCTATCACTAACCAAAATGTATACATCTTCTTTAGAGTTTAATAAATTTTAATTGGTGTAATTCATTTTTGACTCGTATAACATGTTTATTATCGTTTTAAATATATTTTTGAATTCTCATCAATTTAACACGTTTCAACCGGTTATATATATTTTGAACTGTTTAATACGATTACATTTTTAATGGATATTCAACTCAAATATATTGAAATAATTATGAAATGGATTTGGTTTTGATTTCTTGTTAATCAATGTGTTGAGTAATATATTCTAAAAATCTATTAATATAATTAAATAAAATTACTTTATAAATAGTATAAAGCCAATGTATACAATTTATCTAAAATTTATATGAATTGTCTCATTTTTAACACTATCTAATTCAATCATAAATTAATTATAATAAAATAAATAAATAAAATTATCGGGTTCAACTGTACCTTGATGGCTTGACCTACCTAACAATGCTATAATAAAACAATAAGGCCTTGTTCACTTTGGGTTATTTAAAAAATTCATACAAAATCTATTTTCTAATAAATTATTTCTCACCAATCACATCACTCATATCATTAACTAAAATAAAAAAAATACCTTCTATTTTAAATTATTATTTTTTATTTTATTTATATATCAATACCTTTAAGTCTTTTTACCAAAAATAATTATTACTTTCTTAAAATTATCACCCATAATCTAATTTTTCTCTCTCTTAATTTTTAAAAAAACCCACACAACCGTACAAGGGCTAAGATATTTTGCTAGGAAAATATTAAAATTATAACTCCAACCTAAAATATGATTAAAATTAAGAATTATAAAATCATATTTGGTTTTGAATTCATTATAATTTTAATAATATTCTATCAAACCTACCAATTAAAATTATACATGTAAATCCAATTCCATTCAAAACTTTAATATATAATGATAATATATATATATATATTTTAATATATATTTTAAATATTTTAGTTATTGAATGGTGTAATATAATTAATCAATAATAAATGAAACTATGTTTATTTATAAGTCAAGTTTGATTTAACGTTTAAACTGCATTTAGTATTTGCATATTAATATGGTATAATAGTATGTAATAAGTTAAAGGTAAAAATTAAAATTAAATACATATTTGATAAAACTTTTTTTTTCTCTTTATAACTTTTTAATATTTTTTATTCATTATCTCTAATATATTCCATCTCTTTTAAATATATTTTTTAATTTATTCTATCATCTATTCATACATTTTTTATATTTTTTTATTCATTTTCACATCTATTTTATCTCTTTCTAATTTCTTATATATTTATATAAAATTATAATAATAATAAAACATAAATTTAATCATTAAAATATATTTTTCTTTTTAACTATCTTATTTAGATATATATTCATTTATATGAACTCATATTTAAAATTTAAAAGAAAAAAAAAATCACTACATTGTTTACTTGTAAAATATACTAATAAAAAATCATTTAAACATAAATATTATCAAAAATTAACTCAGCCTCTTTTATTAAACCATAGTTAATTTTTATTTTTTAATTTATATATATTAATTAAATATTAACATATTTTCTCATTATTCTTTTTTTATTAATTAATAAACTTTTTATTTACCTTTTTCTTTAAAAATTAATTATTTTAATTTTATATTTCTTCTTTTAATATTTTTCTTATATTAACATTGATTATTGATTATTTAAAAAAATTTTAGTCGGTTGAATATAACAATCACTTATCTTTTTAATAATAAAAATCTTTCAACACAAAAATAAATTAATTAATAATTAAGAATTGAATAATAATAGAAACTCATTCATCAAACATCAAAAGAATAATAATAAAATATTAGATATAACAATATTCCTTAATATTACTATAAGTCATAAATCAAAAATTAAATACAAAATTATTAATTATATTTTTATTCATATTAAATTAAATAAGATAGAAATCCTTAAAAAAAATATTACAATAAAACATAAATTACTAATTTTGTTTTTTTTAAAATAAAAATTTAAGAATTATAAAAAATAAAAACTTATAAAAAAAGATGAAATAAAAAAAAGAAATTAATATAAAAATATAAAAAAGAAATAAATTTAAATGATTTAATTAATGAAAAAGAAAGAGAGAATAAATATATTAATATTTAATTAATAAATATATAAATAAAAAAATAAAAATTAACTAAATTTAATTAAAGAAGACTAAATAAATTAATTTTTAATAGTACATAAGTTATGTTTAAATAATATATACGTCTGAGCTAGTTTGTACAAATACATAAGTATGTTTTGAGTGAATTTTTTTTTCTATTTATATATATATATATATATATATATATATAATTTTTTTTTACATTTACAAGTTAAATAAATAAAAAGAAAAAGATATATTTATTTATACAACTAATTCACTTGAATATATGTATTAATAAAAAATTATTTAAACATATATATTATCAATATCAATGATTCAATGAACATAGTTAATTTATATATTTATTAGTTAAATATTAATATATTTTCTCTCTCATTCTTTTTCATTAATAAATAAATCCTTTATTTTTATCTTTTTCATACAAATTTTATTATTTCTATGTGAGTATTTATTTTTGATTATTTTAATTTTATTTTATATATATGGACGTCATTAATTATTTTAAATTTATATTTCTTATTTCTTTTTTATATTTTTTATTATATTAACATTAATTATTAATTATTTTAAAATTATTTAATCTCAATGATGAAATATAATAATAATTTATCCTTTTAACAATAAAAATCCTTCAACACAAAAATAAATTAATTAATAATTTGATAATAATAGCAATTCATTCATCAAACACCAAATAATAATCAAAATATAAGACAAAATAATGTCCCTTACTACTACGTTATAAATAAAAATTAAATAAAAAATTATTAATTTTATTTTTATTCATAATAAACTTAATAAGAAAGAAATCCTAACAAATAAATAATATTACAGTAAAACATAAAATTTATAAATAAATTGTTAAATTTAAAAAAAAAAACAAAATTTAAAAATTATGATAAATAAAAATTGATTTAAAAAAAAAATAAAATAAAAAAGTAAAACTAATATTAAAATAACAAAAAAAATTTAAAAATAAAATAAATTATGTGATTTAATTAATGAAATGGAAAAGTGAAAAAATATATTAATATTTAATTAATAAATATATATATTAAAAAATAAAGATTAAATGAGTCTATATGTTTAAATAACTTTTTTTAGTGTATATATAATTTATTTTTAAATATTTTATTTTTTAATTTAAATAATTTATTAATATTTAAAATTAAATTAAAATAATAAAATAATATTATAAATATAAAAAATAAATAAACTATAAAATGAAGTCATTGTAAGTGACGTGATACCTCTTTGAAAAATAAACCCGGTCAAAGAAAAGAGGCGGTTATGACGTGCTGAGGTGGCCAACTTTTGTGACACGTAAGCAAACAAACAAATTAATCAGTTACAAATGCATTCCACAAGTTTCCAGCTGTCACTTTCAAAACGACGCCGTATCTATCTATATATATATCCTTAGATACTTTAACGTTCCAAAACCGTCCATTTAAAAAAAAAAGAAAATAACGGCTCGCTTTTTTCTCAATACAAGAAAATATAACCCTAAAATCCTCCACCTTCATTTGCTTTACAGATTGCTTTTCTTCATCTTCATTAACAAGATCATGCCGTAAACGTCACCTACTTTCTTGTGGAAGAACACGAAAATACACTATAAAATGCCGTCAAAATCCAACTATTTCCATATCTTCGTTTTAATTCTCATTCTCATTCTCGTTCTAGTTCGTTTTGCTACGTCTCTCCTCGGTGAGTAATCAATCGTATGTTAATTAATTAGTCGATTTCTGCATTTTCTTAATCTTAAGTTATTCAAATCGCTTTTGCAGGTGATCAAGCATGGGAACAAAGTTTAGAGCAGCAGTTATTTTCCTTTTTCTTTCATCCGTCCTTCTTCAGCTGGTGTTTTCTGAATCCAACGATGGATTCCTTAGAATTGGACTCAAAAAGTTTAAGTTAGATGAAAACAACAGGATAGCTGCTCGACTTACTACGCAAGTACTGAATCATCGAAATGTTGGCAGTGTTGTAGGGCTAAAGAATTACATGGACGCGCAATACTTTGGTGAGATTTCAATCGGTACGCCACCGCAGAAATTCACTGTCATTTTTGATACAGGAAGCTCTAATCTGTGGATACCTTCCTCAAAGTGCTACTTATCTGTAAGTTTTGTGATCATATTTGTTATAATTTGTACACTAGATTACAAATTATGTTTAATTTGCCTCTCTTTCTGCTGCAGCTTGCGTGTTATTTTCATTCTAAATACTCTGCACGTCAATCAAGAACATATAAAGTGAACGGTTCGTGTCTGTTGCAACTTTTATTGAAATAACTTTATGTAAGCAATTGAGCAGGATATTGATTTGAAACATAATAATGTTGTTGTTTTGCACAGGAACCTCTGCTGAGATACACTATGGTTCAGGTTCAATAGCTGGCCACTTTAGCCAAGACAATGTTTTAGTTGGTGGTTTAAAAATCAAGAATCAGGTTATTATATATATACAACATATTCTTTCATAGATTTTCCAAATCATAATTTCTTTAATACAACTATAGGACTTCATTGAAGCAACAAGCGAGCCCGGTTTTGTGTTTGTGTTTGCCAAGTTTGATGGCATTCTTGGCCTTGGATTTCGTGAGATATCAGTTGGAGGTGCTGTTCCAGTATGGTATGTACTAATTAATGTCAAAATTAAAATTTGTTGTGATATTCTTCTTACGATTAAAGAGTAACCACTCATATTTTCAGGTACAACATGATGAACCAGGGTCTTATTCGAAATCCAGTGTTCTCATTTTGGCTGAATAGAAATACAAAAGAACAGGAAGGAGGTGAACTTGTGTTTGGTGGGATTGATCCAAAGCATCACAAGGGGAAACATACATATGTCCATGTAACCCACAAGGGTTATTGGCAGGTTGGGAAACTTATATACATATTTTTAATTTTTATGGTTGTTTTTTTATAATCTTATAATGTGCTTGCTCTTGTAGTTTGATATGGGTGATGTATTCGTCAAGGGTGAATCAATAGGTAAACTCTTTCAACTGTCATTCGTAAAAAAAAAAAATGCCATTTCTTAAAATAAGAGATAACCTCTTAATGGGAGGTCATGTTGGTGGGACAAATAAAAATAAAAATAAAAGAGAACATGTCATTTACTGATTATGGAGTACATTTTTCAGGTGTATGCAAATCTGGTTGTTCTGCAATTGCAGATTCTGGAACTTCTTTGTTGTCAGGTCCATCGGTATGCTATGCGAAACTAAAAAATGGTTTTATTTTGTTGTTCATACAATGACCGATAAATAATGAATTATTTTCATAAGTGCAGGCTGCGATTACCATGATAAACAATGAAATTGGAGCCACAGGAGTAGTTAGCAAGGAATGCAAGTCCATGGTTGGAGAGTATGGACAAACCATTCTGAACATGCTCTTACTACAGGTTGTTGTTTAATATTTTTTGACATCTGATTTTCCTTAAAACTCACAATTCTAATGTTGTCTGAATTTTTAATAGGCACAACCCGAGAAAATCTGTTCACGAATTAGATTATGCTCATCTGGTGGAACTAAGGGTATTGAGAGTGTTTTGGAGGAGGAAAGTAGTAATGGAAGACCATCAGATGTTTTCGCCATGTGCAAGACTTGCGAAATGGCAGTTACATGGATGGAGAATCAACTTAGATTGAATCAAACAGAAAATGCTATTTTAAACTATGTTGATAAGGTAAAAAATATTTATTATTCTCATTTAGAATAGTAAAAAGCTAACATATGAATCAAATGATTGATAAAATGAACGTTTATATTAGCTATGTGATTCCTTGCCAAGTCCAAATCAACAATCAGCTGTGGATTGTTCGCGTATTTCTTCAATGCCTGTAGTTTCATTTTCAATTGGTCGTAGAGTTTTTAACCTCAAGCCTAAAGAGGTAAATGATTGTCTATCTTATATGTTAAATATTTGTGATCTTATGATTTGTTTGATAAAATATTTATTTTGTCTTAAACAGTATATATTGAAGATTGGAGAAGGTGATGCGGCTCAGTGCATAAGTGGCTTTATTTCTGTGGATGTTCCTCCTCCTCGCGGACCTCTCTGGTTTGACATAATCTCTTTCTTTTCACATAAATGAAAAAAGTTTCGATTAAAGGAGACAAATCTTATGTTCTATTTCCAATAAAAATATTTTAAAGTGAGGATCTCCACTCAATATGAGATTCATTCTACTTCCTAAATTCATCAATAAATTTTTGATTTTTTTTTTTTCATTTTCCCCAATATAGTATAGACAATTAAGTATTAATTCACTAATCTTGATTATGATTATTGTGATTTATAGGATTTTGGGGGACATATTCATGGGTCGTTACCACACCGTATTTGATTATGGAAGATCGAGAGTTGGATTTGCAGATGCAGCATAATAATAATAATATTAATGGACACATATTTGTTAACTTCATTTATGTTCACACAAATATTTGAGTCAAATTTGTTTCCATTTACAATATTTATAGTGAGTCTATTGATTAATTATCAATTAAAATATGTTTATGAATAAAAATGAATTAAATTGCTCTTATGAGATGTTTTTATAGTCGGTGGTGTTTGGTTTTATCTGAATTATTAATTAATATATTTTATTTTTTATTTAATTCATTAAGATATTTTAAATAAGAATAGTCTTATTTATTATGTGTTCGTTATAAGAACTATAGAGCTCTTGAAGTTGTGAATTAGTATATATATATATATTTTATTAAAATAATACATATGTACATTTAAATTACATTAACCTGGGTTCAAACCTTTGAAGACGGGTCATATTTTTTTATTTTATTTTTCCAAGAAAATACATTATATTAATATTAAAAATAAAACAAATAAAACAAAATAAATTTAAATGTAAAAAATTATGAGTATTATTTCTCAAAAGATTCACCTGCATTTAAAATTAAATTTTATTAACGTTTAAACGAATTCTCAGCTATTTTTAATAAATGTTGATATTTAAAAAAAAATTAAAATAAGATAAATTACAAAATATATCAAACTTATTAAAATAAAATGTCAAATTGTTAAATTGGGCTACTTATTGACACCAAATGAGATTTATAACCTCTTTTTTCGAACTTTATAATTTGGAGTTTTTTTTTAAATTATATAAGATAAGAATTTGTCTTAATACTTTTAAACTAACCTATTATTTACTGACAATTTATAAATAATTAAATAAAAAATCATCGTCACTAATTTAAATATCGATTTTTAGCCAAAGAATAATTTTGACTTAAATCTTTAATTCGATGAAATTCGATGAAATTCGATAGTTAAATTAGTGAATTTATTTATAGTTGTCAAGTAGATAATAAATTAACGACGTTTGAAACTGTTAAAACAAAATCTGGTTTTGTATAACTTAACAATAATAAGTCCCAAATTGTGAAGTTTAAAAAGAAGATATCCGAAATTTTTATTGACTCCAATAAAGAGCTCTATTTTAACAATTCAGTACAAAAAAATAAATGATATTGTACAAACAATAAAACAAAATAAATTACATAATATTTTTTTTTATAAGATATTAATTATTGTTAAATTAATTGAGAATTCATATAAAAAATTAATTTATAAATAATACAAAATAAAACCTACAAAATCAATATATATATATATATATATATATATATATATATATATATATATATATATATATATATATATATATATATATATATATATATATATATATATATATATATTAAATTGTAACAAACGTTTACAAAATTAAAATTGTCAATAGACAAGATCCAATAATAATACAATTTGTTGAGGGTCACTCAAAAACGAATTTATTTGAGTTTCCAATCGATGAGTATTGAAGTAGAGCAAACTGAATGAACCAATGAAATAATATCGGAAGAATTTCTACCAAATATTCTAAGTGGTAGTTAAATTATCCTTAGTCGATGGTCGGTAAACAACGCCGATAAAGGTCATGCCAAATGATAATTGGGCATCTACAACTATGTCCGAAAGAGTAAAAACCCGTACAAATTAAGGGGAGATACTTGTAAGATGACCTCTATATTAAATATAAAATCAAATAACTCATTATTGAAAATATGAAAAATAACTCTAGATTCGATACTTTTGTCTCATTTGCTATAAAAAGGACACAGACTCGAGAAAATATCACCAACACAATCGGAGGAAATTAACAACAAACGACTTACCGAAGATTGAAAGTATTATTTAGATAACAAAAACCCGAGATAAAAAATCCGATCAGATTACCACGCAAATACTGGATTCTCAAAGCATTCTAAAGCTAACGAATTTCATGGACAAGCAGTACTATGGTGAGATTTCAACCGGTACACCACCACAGAAATCCACTGTGGTTTTTGATACAGGAAGCTCTAATCTGTGGATACCTTCCTCAAGAAGGTGCTACTTATCTGTAAGTTTGATCATATATCATTCATACAAATTTTATAAGGGGATAAAATTATGTTGAATTTGCCTCTGTTTCTGCTGCAGTGTCCGTCTCATTTTCATTCCAAATACTATGCCCGTCGATCAACAACATATAAAATGAATGGTTGGGTGTGGGTTGCAACTTTTATAGAAATAATTTCATGTAAGCAAATAAGCATGAAGGTGATATTGAATTGAAACATATTGTTGTTGTTTTGCACAGAAACATCTGCTGAGATACACTATGGTTCAGGTTCAATATCTGGCCACATTAGCCAAGACAATGTTTTAGTTGGTGGTTTAACAATTAAGAATCAGGTTATTATATCTATACAACATATCCTTTCATAGACCAAATCATCATTTCTTTCATACTAATACTATACTTAAGTTTACAACAACTACAGGACTTCATTGAAACAACAATACTGTCCGGTTTTGTGTTTGTGTTTGCCAAGTTTGATGGCGTTCTTGGCCTTGGATTTCAGGAGATATCAGCTGAAGATGTTGTTCCAGTATGGTATGCACTATCTTATGTCAAATTAAAATTTGTTGTCATATTCCTCTTAAGATAAAGAGTAACCACTAATATTTGCAGGTACAACATGATGAACCAGAGTCTGATTCAAAATCAAGTGTTCTCATTTTGGCTTAATAGAAATACAAAAGAAGAGGAAGGAGGTGAACTTGTGTTTGGTGGGCTTGATTCAAGACATTACAAGGGGAAACATACTTATGTCCCTGTGACCCACAAGGGCTATTGGCAGGTTGGGAAATTTATATGCATATCTTTATTTTTAACGGTGGTTCTTTTTTTTTAGAACGCTGGGTTCCGCTTCTCTTATGTAGTGCGACTAATCCCCGCGGGTTAAATACATAGCCCGCAAACATACTTAACCTATAAAGGAGTGCGAATGATTGTTCCTTTTATAACCTTATAATGTGCTTGTTTTTGTAGTTTGATATGGATGATGTGTTCGTCAAGGGTGAACCAATAAGTAAGCTCTTTCATCGGTAAATTCTTAAACTAAGAGATATTGTTTAATGGGAAGTCATGTTGGTGGAATGAAAAAAAAGAGAGAACATGTCATTTATTGATTATAGAGTACATTTTTCAGGTTTTTCTGGTTGTTCTGCAATTGTGGATTCTAGAACTTCTTTGTTGTCAGGTCCACTGTATGTGAAACTGGAAAATGATTTTAGTTTTTTTTGTTGATCATACAATATAAATAATGAATGATTTTCATAAGTGTAGGCTGTGATTAACATGATAAATCATGAAATTGGAGTCACCGAAGCAGTTAGCCATAAATGCAACTTAATCGTTGGAGAGTGGACAAACTATTCTGAACAATCTCCTAGTAAAGGTTTTTTATTTTTATTTTTGTTGTTGAAATCTAATTTTTCTTAAAATACACAAATTCTTTTAATAGGCACCACCATTTGGGAAAATTTGTTCCCTAATTGAATTATGCCCAACTTATGGAACTAAGCGTATCGAGAAAAGTAATAATAGAAGAACATCAGATGTTTTCTCTATCGATATGTGCAATATTTGTGAAATGATAATTGTGTGGATGGAGAGTCAACTTAAGAGGAATCAAACAAGAAATGCTATTTTAAACTATGTTGATGAGGTAACTATTTATTATTCTCACTTAAAATAATTAAAATTAACATATGAAACAAATAAATGATAAAAAATAATGTTACATCAGCTTTGTCATTCGTTGCCAAGACCAAATCAGCAATCAATTGTGAATTGTTTGCGAATTTCCTTTATGCCTAAAGTTTGTTTTTATTTGGTTATAGAGTTTTTACCCTCTTGCCTAAGGAGCCTAAGGAGGTAAATAAATGTCTATCTTACCTTACCATAGTTGATACATATTTTATGTTCTTATTGATCTGGTTGATAAAATATTTAATTTGTCCTGAAAATCAGTATATATTGAAGACTGGAGAAGGTGACGTGGCTCATTGCATAAGTGACTTTATTTCCATGGATGTTCCTCCTCTTCGCGGACCTCTCGGTTTGACATAATTTCTTTGTCTTCTATCTACTTGTAGAAAGGAAAAAAAATTGAAAAAGTTATTGATGAATTTAAGAAGGTAGAACAAATGTTATAGTGAATTTATGGATGGATTTAAGAAGGTAGAACAAATGTTATAAGTGTGATTATCCACACTTTAAAGGATTCTTAATCATGAGATCTTTAATCTTTTATTCAAACACTCTTTATACTATTTTTATTTTAATTATATTAGTGAGTTAAGATTAATTCTTATTTTAAAAGTTACAAAATTGAACCAAAATTTGTTAATTTTTAGTCAAATGATAAATTTTTAGTTTCAAAAACTAGAAAATATACAATCATGAGCTATCTCATTATATGTAAACAATTAGGTACCAACTCACTAATCTTGATTATGATTAATGGGATGTATGCAGAATTTTGGGGAACATATTCATGAGTGGTTACCACATAGTATTTGATTATGGAAGATTGAGAGTTGGATTTGCATATTATTAATATTAATAATAATAATAATAATAATAGACACATATTTGTTAAATTCATTTATATTTCGATGGTCAAATTTGTTTCCATGTCTATTTGATTTGATGGATTATCAATTAAAATATTTTTTCTTTTATTAAACATATATTCAATCCGATGGCTTTTATATGAGTACTAAAATTCCATAATTTTAAATTTTAAATGATTATTTTGAATAAATGTTGTATTATAAATTTAAAATAATAAGATCAAAATGAAATTAAATAATTATTTGGGGATAGTTATTGTATTAACTAATTCAAAATTAAGGTCAAAATAAAATAAAATAAATAATTTGAAAAATATTGTATTTATTAAATCCCAAATTAATTTTAATAGGGTTTAAATAAATTAAACAATTATTTAGGAAAAATATCATAGTAATTTAAATCCCAAAATAATTATTTATATAATTCTAAAATTAGGAATGACAATAGGCGTATCAAAGCATGCTATGCGTTTATTATCTCCATCTTATTCTACTTCGGAGATTTATTTTTACTATAATTTCCGATCCATTTGATATATATAATATACAACTTATTAAACAAAAGAAGTCAAATACATATTATTAAGTTTAACTTATTTTTTTTAATATATATTATTTTAATGTTGGTGTAGTATATTTTATTTTTGATTGAATGGTAAATATACAACTTATTAAACTATAGAGAAGTCAAATACATATTATTAAGTTTAACTTGTCTTTAATATATTTTATTTGAATATTTGTATAATATATTTTATTTTTAGCTGAATGGTTAAATAGGAGTTTTTATTGGGATTAATAAGAATTTCAGACTTTTTATTTTAAATCTTATTATTTTGGGCTTATTATTGTTAAAATTATACTAAATGAACGAGTTCAAACGATGTTAACTTATTATCTACTTAGTATTTATAAATACAAAATAAAAAAATTCATTTCACTAATTTAACTACCGAATTTAATTAAATTAAGAGTTACTATCGATTCTCATCTATTGTTTGCCCCTAAATCGCCAGACAGAAATCACGGTAGAGGTTTGGGTGCTGTTGCGACTGAATCTGTTTGGAATCATTTTTTACTTTACCTAAAAAAAATATAAGACACAAATCAATTAAAAAAAATATAATATTAACCTTTAACCCTTTTAATTCATTTAAATTATTTGTGCCATTTTTTATGTCATTAAAATAAATTCAAATTTTAATTATAAATTTATGAGGTAAAATGTGAGTATATTTCAACTATATATATTATTATTTTGTATCCAATTTGTTAGATATATTATTATTTTAAAGTAATATTTTTTTTTAAAGTTACATAAAACTCAGATCGTTCTAAGATTAAAATGACATTGTCCCTTAAAAAATTCTGAAGCTCAAAGATAGTGCTGGAAAAATGATCAAACTTCATATAGAAAATGAGAACGAAACTCTATTTTGGCATAGCCTCCTAGTTCAATGATCACCATATTATTCAATAACAGTGCCTTCTTTCTTATTCGAATAAGACGGAAATGTCAACTGACTACTGTTCAACAAATTCAAAACGGGGAATGGAATAACCGCCTGAGGGGAATTTTAAAAAGTACGAGGATCCTCAATACTCTGTCTTCCTGTCACTTTAATAATTGTGAGAATTTTCAAGTTTGGAGTGTTGAAAATAAAGACATGTTTGACTCGGGATTAACATGAAATATTGTTCGCAATAGAGGGGAAGAGGTTCCATGGTCCCATTTAGTGTGGTCCACGAAATTTATTCCTAGACATCTAGGAACAGACTCATGATTTATAGTTGGGGTGAGCTTAAAAAATTTAGGGTGGACTTAAAAAAATAACGATAAAATTTTAAATAAAACGAGTGAATACAAATTTACATTTTTTAATAATTAGATAAACAAATAGTGAATTATATTGATTTTTTAAAGAAATTAGGTGGAGATGACACATTTGTACCGTAATTTTTTTTGGGGTGGACCCTTTACATAGATTCGTCCCTGTAGACACCAATTCATTTTGTGGTTGACGTTCCGTGAAAAACTTAACACATGCAATCGAATTAAAAAGTATATGAATATCCCGAATCCTAGTTGCCTTCTTCTTTGTATAGGAAATAAGGAGAACATTACCATATCTTTGAGGACTGCCCATTTTCTTTCTTATTTTGTGGTAAGTTCTCCACATCAATGAGTCTCCTTAACTTTCCAAAAGAATGGACTAATATATATATATATATATATATATATATATATATATATATATATATATATATATAATGATGCTTAATTTTTAAAGTGTCCGGATTGCCAGGTCGAGAGTTGTGGTTAATTTGAATATATGTGAGAGTAAATGGATACTTGGGTTGGGTTGTGGGTTGACCCGCCCATAAACTTAAAACGGCTAAAAATAAAATAAAAAATGCTATATGTATGGTTCAAACTTGCAACATAACAAAACAAGTACAACCTTTTAAGCAACTAGGCTAATAACACTTTATATTTTAAATTCAACACCAAATTTGATGAACGCGGGACATTTTAACAATATAAGTTCAAGTTTTTAACTCTAATATATATATATATATATATATATATATATATATATATATATATATATATATATAATGATGCTTAATTTTTAAAGTGTCCAGATTGCCGGGTCGAGAACTGTGGTTAATTTAGATATATATGTGAGAGTAAATGGATACTTGGGTCGGATTGTGGGTTGACCCGCTCATAAACTTAAAACGGTTAAAAATAAAATTTAAAAATGCTATAGGTATGGTTTTCGAACTTCCGACATAACAAAACAAGTTCAACTCTTTAACCAATTAGGCTAATAACACTTTATATTTTAAATTCAACACCAAATTTGATGAACGCGTGACATTTTAACAATATAAGTTCAAGTTTTTAACTCATATATATATATATATATATAATGATGCTTAATTTTTAAAGTGTCCGGATTGCCAAGTCGATAGCTGTGGTTAATTTGGATATATATGTGAGAGTAAATGGATATTTGGGTCGTGTTGTGGGTTGACCCGCTCATAAACTTAAAACGCCTAAAAATAAAATTAAAAATGCTATAGGTATGGTTGAACTTGTAACCTAACAAAACAATTACAACCCTTTAACCAGCTAGGCTAATAACACTTTATATTTTAAATTCAACATCAAATTTGATGAACGCGAGACATTTTAACAATATAAGTTCAAGTTTTGAACTCTAATATATATATATATATAATATAATATAATATAATGATGCTTAATTATTTTTAAAGTGTCCGGATTGCCGGGTCGAGAGCTGTGGTTAATTTGGATATATATGTGAGAGTAAATGAATAATTGGGTCGAATTGTGGGTTGACCCGCCCATAAACTTAAAACGGTTAAAAATAAAATTAAAAATGCTATATATATGGTTCGAACTTGCAACCTAGCAAAACAAGTACAACTCTTTAACTAACTAGATTAATAACACTTTATATATTAAATTCAACACCAAATTTAATGAACGCGGTGGTTCATAAATAGTTTTTAATCGGTCATAATTATCTTTTGACTCCGCGCTATAGATTTCACTATTATTAGTGAGCAATAATAGAAGAATTCTGTCATATTTATAGAGATAGGAATAATTGAGTCGGATTGTGAGTTGATCCTCCCATAAACTTAAAATGGTTAAAAATAAAATAAAAAATGATCACATTTTTATCGTAATATTTTTTCACAGTTTTTTATAATATTACCTGTGCAAATGCACGGGATACATGCTAGTATCAAGAAAATGACAATCATAAAGACAAAAGGTAATGAATTTAGTTCAAATGTCTTCAATTGCTTTTGTAAACATTGTTTATTATATTTTGATGGAGACATGGACAGACCCATGATTCAGAGGTGGGGTGAGCTCTAAAAAAATTTAGAGTGACATTAAATAAATAACGATAAAATTTTGGATAAAAAGAATGAATAAAGATAAGTTTTATCATTTTTTTAATAATTAGATAAACCAAACAGTGAATTGTATTGAATTTTTTAATAAAATACCTGACACATTAGTACTGTAAATATATATATTTTTTCAAGGTAGGCTGCCTCTACATAAATTCGTCCATGAATAGAGAGGAACATAAAAGCATTTTCAAGGGTTCGAAATGATGTGTGGATTTACTTAGAATGAAACTATATTTGATGGAAACTCACTTATATGAACTTGGAGGCAAATTTCCACTTAATTGATTTGTTAAAGATGGAGCATTGCATATGAGAAAGTCACACATATTTCTGATTTCAAAGTGCTCTAAGTTTCATTGTTTGTGTCCTTCATTTTTGTTCTCATTTTTTTTTATCATGCTGGTTCATTCATTTTTAGCAAATGTTTGTTCTGTCTGAATTCTGAACTCGTGTAATTCTTTACTTTTTTCGGCTCATTTTAATTAATGAAATTATGTCGTTTTAAAAAAAAATCTGAGATTGTTCTTTCTAAATTTGTTTAGGTAGATGATGAAGATCTACTCCAACTATTAGAGTCACTCTTATTGAGATCATAAATATTGATGACTAAGAAGACGACGAGATTACAGCGACAAGAAAAAGAGAGGTGAGTTTCAACTCAAAAGCATTAATGACTAACTTATTTCTTTTTACTTTTTTGATAAATTTATTTTAATTTGTATTTTGTGTCATTCATTTGTGCAAGGCAAGGGCCTAAATCCTAACCCGAGTTTTAAATAAGAATAGCCTTATTTATTTATTAAATTAAAATATATTAACAGAGATATCAAATTTATTGCTAATATTATTAAAATAAAATATATTATACAAATATTAAAAAAAAATATATTAAATAAAATATATTAATTTATTTTATTTTAATATATAATATTTAAGTTAATTTTTATTATTTAGATAGAGAAAAGTTCATAATTTCTTAAAAAAAAAAAGGTGTGTAATTTGAAATTTTTGATATAAATGGTCGGATTCAGGAAATATAACCTTAACTCCAGATTCATGTCCTTTACTCATGCTTTGCCAGTCGTCACTAACACGATCATGCAAAAACTACTTTGAGAATTGAGAGAACAAGACGAAAAAGCATAAACATCGATCCAAGTATTTCTCTGCATTTTCTGAATCAACTTTGCAGGTGAGGTGATCAAGCATGAGAACAAAGTTTAGAGCAGCAGTTATCACTCTTTTTCTTTCATCCATCCTTCTTCATCTGGTGTTTTCTGAATCCAACGATGGAATCGTTAGAGTTGGACTGAAAAAGTTGAAGTTAGATGAAAACAATAGGATCGCTTCTCTACTTACCACGCAAATACTGGATTCTCAAACTGATGGAGTCACTGTAACGCTAAAGAATTACATCCAGATACACTACTATGGTGAGATTTCAATCGGTACACCTCCACAAAAATTCAAAGTGCTTTTTGATACAGGAAGTTCTAATATGTGGATAACTTCCTCAAAGTGCTACTTTTCCGTAAGTTTGAATATCATATTTATACACAAGATTATATATACTACGAGGGGAGAAAATTATGTTGAATTTGCCTTTCTATCTACTGCAGATTGCGTGTTATTTTAATTCCAAATATTATGCCAGTCGATCAAAAACATATAAAGTGAACGGTTGGTGTCTATTATATTGCAACTTTTACAGAAATAACTTCATGTAAGCATGAAGGTGATATTGACTTGAAACATAATAATGTTGTTGTTTTGCACAGAAACATATGCTGAGATACACTATGGTTCAGGTTTATTAGCTGGCCACTTTAGCCGAGACTATGTTTTAGTTGATGGTTTACCAATCATGAATCAAGTTATACATACACCATATCCATTCATAGATTTTCCAAAATCATCATTTATTTAATACTATACTTAAGTTTTTACTACAACTACAGGACTTCATTGAAGCAACAAAACTGCCCGGTTTTTCCTTTGTGTTTCTCAAGTTTGATGGCATTATTGGCCTTGGATTTCGAGAGATGTCCCTTGGAGGTGTTGCTCCAGTATGGTATGTACTATCTTATGCTAAATTAAAATTTGTTGTGATATTCCTCTGAAGAAAAGGAGTAACCTCTCATATTTACAGGTACAATCTGTTGAGCCAGGATCTGATTCAGAATCCAGTGTTCTCATTTTGGCTTAATCGAAACACAAAAGAAGAGGAAGGAGGTGAACTTGTGTTTGGTGGGATTGATCCAAAGCATTACAAGGGGTACCATACTTATGTCCCTGTGATCCTCAAAGGTCATTGGCAGGTTGGGAAATTTATATATATATATATATATATATATATATATATATATTTTAATTTGTATGGTAGTTTCTTGTATAACCTTATAATGTGTTTGCTATTGTAGTTTGATATGGATGATGTCTTTATCAAGGGTCAACCAATAGGTAAGCTCTTTCATGGGTCATTCTTAAAAGAAGATGTCATATCTTAAACTAAGAGATATTGTTTAATGAGAGGTCATGTTGGTGAAATGAAAAAAAAGTAAAAGAGAGAACAAGTCATTTATTGGAGTACATTTTCCAGCTGTTTGCAGATATGGTTGCTCTACAATTATGAAATCCGGAATTTTGTTTATGTCAGGTCCAACGGTATGTGAAACTGAAAAATAATTTTATTTTGTTGTTCATACAATAACTGATAAATAATGAATGATGTTCCTAAGTGTAGGCTATGATTACCATGATAAACCATGAAATTGGAGTCACCGGAGTGGTTAGCCGTAAATGCAAGACAATCGCTAAAATTTATGGACAAACCATTCTAAACATGTTCATAGTAGAAAAGGTTTGTTATTTTTGTTGTTGAAATATGATTTTCTTTAAAATACACAAATTCTAATGTTGTCTTAACATTTAATAGGTGCAACCTGGAAAAATTTGTTCTCAAATAGGATTATGTCCAGTTGATAAATCTAAGTCTATCGAAAAAAGTAATAATAGCATAACACCATATGGTATTGATGTCTCTCCGTGCAATACTTGTGAAATGATAGTTGTGTGGATGGAGAGTCAGCAGAAGAGAAATCAAACAAAAGATGTTATTTTAAACTATGTCAATAAGGTAAATATTTATTATTCCCACTTAAAATAATTAAAATTAACAAATGATAAAAATAATGTTTACATCAGCTATGTGATTCACTACCAAGACCACCAAATCAACCATCATCTGTGAATTGTTCACTAATTTCCTCACTGCCTAATATTTCGTTTTTAATTGGTGGTAGAAATTTTACTCTCACGTCTAAGGAGGTAAATAAATGTCTATCTAATCTTATTTTAATTGTTAATTATTTTGTGTTCTTATTGATCTGGTTTATAAAATATTTAATTTGTCCTTAATCAGTATATATTGGAGTATGGAAAAGGTGATGGGGATCATTGCATAAGTGGCTTTAATTCCATAGATGTTCCTCCACCTCTTGGACCTATATGGTTTGACATAATCTCTTTCTCTTCAATTTACTTGCAAAAATGAAAAAAATTTGAAAAATTATTGATGAAATTAAGTAGAATCTCATAATGAAGGGAGATCCCCACTTTAAATGATGTTTTTTTGGAAAATAGTACAATTTCATTAAAAAAACCAAAAGAGGAAAAAAAACATACAAAATTTAAGATCAGATCTATACAATTTCTAGATTTGATAATGAAACAATAATTGAATTACAAACAATAACAACAATCAATTAACTTCTACAACGTTTTTACTTTTATTCTACTTGTGACCTTCTCAAACGAAATATTCTATATCTGGCAGAGTTTTCTATTCTCTTCATTCTTTTCGATTCTTCTCCAGGATTGAATGAGTGCATTTTAATATGAAGTTATATCTCTCCAAATATCTTCAACGGTTCTACTTCTTCCACTATGAGTTTTTGAATTTCTTTCTTTCCATATATTGTAGATTACTGCTCCAAATTATCATTTCAACATACTTATATAGAAGGATCTTCCTTTTGCTTTATTCTTCATCCACTCTTGGATTTCTTCCCATATTCTTGGAAAGTCGATGATGTTCATGTTTGCAGCATACATCCTCTAGATTTGTATTACAAAAGAGCATTCCCCAAATAAATGGTTTATGCTTTCCTCAACTCCTGAACATATGACACAGTTGATATCAGAAATATTTATGTATTTTCGAATTCTGTCTTTTGTTGTCAACATATTCATGTATACCAGCCAAAGAATAAATTGGTGTCGAGGAATAATCTTTGGAGACCATACCACATTATGCCAATTTACCTCTTGTCCTCTTGTTCTAATCATTTCCCATGTCTTTCCTGTAATAAACTTCTTATTGTTTTCTGTTTTCCAGCATATTTCATCATTACTTTCATTGAGTTGCTTCTGCCTCATTAGGTTTATGATTCTATCATCTTCTGGAATACGCCTCAAAAGTGAATCACATTTACCTTCATAGACATCTCTAAATGAGTACTTGATGTATTCTCTTCTAACTCTATTTCCTTACATTTCTTCTTTGAATAAAATGAGAATATTATCCAGCCAAGGATCATGCTAGAATAGTACCCCTCTTTAATTTCCAATTGTGGTTTTCACCATTTGAAAGACATCTTTTCTTGTTTTTAGGATTTTCTTCAATGACCATGCCATTCTTTCATTGATGCTTCGTGCCTAGATACTCTGCTTTTCTTTCATAAATCTTGTATGCACCCATTTAACCCATAGAAAGTCCGCATTTTGCTCTAACTCCTATAAGTTCTTAATGGTGATGGCTTTGTTCCATTCAACACAACTTTTTATTCCTAGTCCGTCTTCTTCTATGGGAGTGCAAACATCCTCCCATTTGACTTTTTTCCTTCTCTTCCTTGTGTTCCCCAGATGTAGTCTCTCATGATTCTATCGAGTTCAACAATTACTTTCTTTGACATGACTATCTGTTGTGCCCAGTAGCCAATAATTCCAAAGATGACTCTTTTAACGAGCTCGATTCTACCTGCATAAGACAGTTTTTTCGTAGCCCAATCCAAGACAGAATTTCTAACATTTTCTACTAGTTGTCTGAAGTGATTGTATCGGAGTTGTTTTGATGACATGGGTACTCCAAGGTATTTCACTGGTAGTTCACATTCCTTGATTCCCATAATATTGAATATGTTTTCTTTCATTTCTTCATTAACCCCTCCATAGACAGCCTGACTTTTGTCCTCATTAATGTATAAACCTGTAATACTCGAAAAGATTGTTAGAGCTTATTTGATTATACTAACAGATTCAACATCCGCATAAGGCACAAAAAATAGATCATTTGTAAAACATATATGGATTATTGCTTCTTCTTTGCAGTACGGGTGAAATTTGAAATGATGACTTCTCAGAAGTATTTTTAAAATACAGTCAAGAATTTCTATTATTAAGACGAATATGTAAGGAGATATAGGGTCTCCTTGCCTTACTCCCCTTTCACCCTTGAAAAATCCTCCATGAATATCATTCACGCTCACAACAAAGTGAGGAGTGGAAACACATTGCATAATCCAATCAATGAAAATAATTGGAAAACCTGCACCAAGGAGGAATTCGTGGATTGATCCCCATCTGATCGAGTCAAAAGCTTTTTAAATGTCAATTTTGAAATCCACACGTGGCGATATATTTTTCTTACCATATCCATTCAATAATCTCTGCATGAGTAGGATGTTATGAGAAAGAGATCGTTTAAGAATAAATGTTGATTGCCCTAATCCTACAAGCTTATCAAATTCAACACTATGACGTTCCATTGCTTCAACATTTTTCTGTTTTGGAAGAATTCCAAAACCCCTTCGTTTACATATTTACCCACTATTTCCCAGTTTTCTTTGAAGAACTTTGCATTGAAACCATCTGACCCTGGCTTTTATCCCCTTTCATCGAAAACACAACTTTTCTGACTTCTTCCATACTGACTCTTGTAATCAATTGGTTACCACTTTCTTCACTGATTTTCCTTTGCACAATCTATTGAAGCAATCTTCGATTGTCCTCTATTATTGTGCGCGTTTCTGTTCCAATCAGCTCTTTGTAGAAACTTATTGCTTCCTCATTAACTGCCTTTTGTCCCTGTAAAACATCTCCATTTGAGTTTGTGAGCCTTATGATATGATTTCTGAAATTCCTTGATGAACATTTTTTATAGAAGAAAGAAGTATTCTTGTCTCTTAATGAAAACCAATTTTCTCTAGATTTTTGCTTAGCAAAACTTTCTCTTTAGAATAGAGGTCTTTAAATCGCGTAAGAGCCTCTTTTTCCTCTTTCCTGTTATAAGGTAGATTTGGGGCTCTTAGTGCATTACTTTGTATTTCCTCCAGTTTCGTTCTAGCTTCCTCTACTCTTTTAGAAATCCCACTATATTTTTCCGGTCTAGCTTATTCAGCTTCCCTTTCAGTAATCTTAGTTTCTCACAAACTCTGAACATCTTTGTTCCATTAATTATGATGTTCCAAGTTTCATTAAAGATTTCATTAAATTATTCATCTTTCATTCAGAAGTTGAAGAACTTAAAGGGTCTTTTACGTTTTTTCTCTTTCTCTCAAAAGAATTTCAAAGGGCAGTGATCAGAGATACCTGGTTGCAAAACCTGAATTTGGCTTCTTGGGTAAAACTCCACCCATTTTTCATTCACTAGGCCTCTATCAATTCTTCTCTTTCTCATGTTGTCCGCCCCTCTTGTAGTTGACCATGAAAATAGATTGCCTAAGGAAGACGCTTCAATGCAGCTTATGTCTCGAATGCATTCATTGAAATCCTGAATGTCTTGTGTTATGTCTGTCTCAGACTCTCTTTCATTTCTGAATCTTGTAACGTTAAAATCTCCCATAATAACCCACGGTTCGTCGTCCGTAATGTTTCTTCTCAAATCATTCCAAAGTGTCTTTCTCTCTGTCCCAGAGTTGCTTGCATAGACTACCGCAAATAATATTTTTACCCTTGTCACCAGATTGATAACCTCTATCAAAATAACTTGCTTGCTTTCAAAAATTTTCTTGATTTCAACCCTTCTTTTATCGCATCCTACCCAGATTCTACTTTTAACCCCATCAGAGTTATGAATAAATTCCCATTCTTTTTTGAAGCAACCATGGGCAACATTCTCTATTTGACTTTGTCTGACTTTTGTTTCAATAATTCCAAATACTGTGATTTCATTCCTTTCTGCTATTCTTCTAACCTCTCTTCTTTTTATAGGGTCATTTAACCCTCTAATATTCCATGTCAGTAAGTTCATTAATGAAAAGAAGATGTTCCAACTTTACTTCCCCTTCCTTTACTTTTTTTTCCTTTTTGTTTTTCCCATATAGCAAGGCTATAAGGAATTGTATTTTTCTTAATTTTCTTACCTTGCTGTTTTGAGATTTTTGTGTTTCTCTGGTCAACTTTCTTTTGAATTGGAGATTGTACAGTTTCAACTGATTCAACTGCCTCTTCTTTATCTTTCCCATTTCTTTCACCCACTTCCCCTTTCTTGCTTTCTCCCAAGCTTTTCCTTTCCACAACCTCTTCGGTATTGATTCTTGCTTCCAGTTCAAGTTTCTTTGTTACCTCTTCATTCTCAGCCTTAAATTCTGAATCTCTTACCACTCTATCTTCCTTCCCTTAATGATTCTTCATGATATTTTTAATTTCTTATTTAAATACTCTTTTTATTTGAATTATATTAATGAGTTAAGATTAATTTTTATTTTTAAGAGTTAAAAAATTGAACCTGATCAGATATTTGTTTTCTTAGTCAAATCATAAAATTTTATTTTCAAAAGCTAGAAAATATATATAATAAGTTTTCTCATAATATGTAAAACTAGTTTATGTATTAATTCACTAATCTTGATTATAATTAATGTGATCTATGAAGGAGTTTTGGAGACATATTCATGAGGAGCTACCACACAGTATTTGACTCTAGAAGATTGAGAATTGGATTTGCTGATTCAGCTTAATATTAATATTAATATTAATAATAATGGACACATATTTATTAAATTTATTTATGTTCACAATAATATTTGGGTCTAATTTATTTCATTTACAATATTTATATTGAGTCTATAGATGGATTTTCAATTAAAATACTCTTTATGATTGTATTAAATCAAAGGGCTTTTATTAGATATTTTTTTTATAGTTGGTCATTGGTTTTATCCGAATGATTTATTAATATCTTTTAATTTTTACTAATTAACTCATTAGTATCTTGTAGTCTTTTTTATGTATCATTTTAAAATGTTAATGATTATATGATGTCATTTATTTGTAAAATTCTTTCTAAATAATATGAATTAATTAATAAATAAATGATGTACTAATTAGTATTATTTTACACATTAATATTATTAATAGTTTTTTCGTCTTAAAAACTAAATTTAATAGTGTAACTAAGGATATTTATTCATATATCAATGTAGAAAAATAAAATATGTATATATAAATATACATATTTTGGCTAGTAATTACACCTCATAAAAACTATAAATAAAAAATAAAATTAAAAAATGCAATAAGACTTTACTAAAGAAGTACCAATAGCCCATTGCTCTTAATGAATTATAAATATTGACTTCATTATAAAATCAACCACAAATATAATAAAATTAATATATTATAAGAGGTTGATATTCAAAATATTAATGTCCTTCAAAGAATTTGTAACCTAATATAAGAAAAGGATAAAATCACTTGATTTTAAAACAAAATCTTCTAAGACCTTAAAAAATTTAAGATCATTCTAATTCCTTAAAAAGTGTTTTGCAAATTCACAAAACAATATGAAGAGGATAGATATAATTGTTATCTGTTTATCTGTTTTTACCCTATTAACCAATAAATAAAACAACTATATGGAATCCCTTTTGTAATAACTCATCTGTATTGTAAAATCTAAGTGTATTCCTTTAAGATAATTACACATTGACATTACAACATTTTCTTAATAAATTTATTATTTATATACATATTATTTTTTTTTTTTTTTTTTTTTTTTTTTTTTTTTTTTTAACTATATACATTAACTGAAATCTCAGTTCTCAAGTTAAATATTGTTCAAGATATTATCGTTTGAAAAATATAAGGTTTTGATAATTTGAAAATAGTCTATATCTATAAATAATTTTTTTACACATGCTAAATAGTAATCATTTCATGGTATTGATAACCTTAAATATTCCTACCGAAATCTCGCTCCAATGTTTCTTTCATACATGATTATCACTATACATAATAATTTGAATTCTTCAAAAGTAAGAGAAACTATTAAAGAGATATTTAAATATCATGCAATTACAACCATAATGTAGATATGAAAATGAGCAAATAATAAAAACTCTAAACACCAAAAAAAACATCTATGTTGTAACATTTTGTACCAAAAAAATAAGATGGTAGACAATTGTACTTTCTATACTTAACATGCATATAAGGGAAATTGAACTAAAGGAGAAAAAATTATAATAACATTATGTCATGTGGCATGTGCTACAATACTAATCAATTTCAAGACGATAAACATTCTAAACTTAAAAATTAAAAAGTTATTTTGTTTCAAGTGATTTGACATTACCAACCTCCTATTTTAAAGGGGTATTAATTGACATTATTGACCACCACCTACTCTTACTTACTTTGAACATTAATCACAACCGACAAGTCATATTGACTATCTCGTGTCTTCATTTTGAATTTTTGCTCCATTCCTTCTCGTCATATTACCGATCACTTTTTACCCTTACATTTTGGGCACTTTGCTACATCCGAATCGTCATTATCTACCAACACATACCCTCACTTTGAACATTATGCACTAATGAGCTCGTCATCATTGACAACTTTTTGCACTCACTTTGGCCATTTTGATTCAATTCGAACCACCATTCCCTTAATCCCTAATATTTGCACCCCTTATACCCTCATTTTTTTATCCAGTTCGAACGACCTACTCTTACTTTGAACATTAAGCACAACCAACAAGTTATCTTGACCATCTTTTATCCTCACTATGAACATTTTGCTCCATCCACAACTCATCATATTACCAACCGCCGTTTACTCTCACATTTTTAGCATTTTACTCCATCTAAATAGTCATTATCAACCAACACATACCTCAATTTGAACATTATGCACTATTGAGCTTGTTATTATTGCCCACCTTTTACCTTCACTTTGAGCATTTTTTTCAAACTAATTCGTCATCATCAATCACATTATACACTCATTTTGGGAATTTTGATCCAATTCGAACCACCATTCTCTTAATTCCTTAAATTTACACCCTTTATGCCTTCATTTTTTTTTATCTAATTCAAACCACTACTCTTACTTTGAACATTAATCATAACCGAAAAGTCATATCGACAATCTCTTATCCTCACTTTAAACATTTTGCTCCATCCATGACTCGTCATATTACTCACCACTTTCTACCTTCACATTTTTAGCATTTTAATCATCTAAATTGTCATTATCAACTAACACATGTCCTCACACATGTCCTCACTTTGAACATGCACTAATAAGCTTATCATTATTGACCACATTTTACCTTAATTTTGGGCATTTTGTTCTAACTATTTCATCATCATCGATCACATTATTACCCTCATTTTGGGCATTTTGATTAAATTCGAATCACCATTCCCTTAACCGCTCAAATATTTATCCACGTATACTACTATTATTATCATTTTAATCTTTATAATACTCATTTTAGGCATTTTGTTCCAATTTGAACCACCATTCCCACAATCCCTCAAATCACACCCATACCACAATCATTATTATTTCAATCTTTATAATACCCTCATTTTGGGTATTTTGATCCAATTCGAACCACCATTCCCTTAATCCCCTCAAATTCGCACTCAAATATGCCACCATAATTGTCATTTTAATTTTTATAATATCCTTCTAAAATCTGATCAATACCTTAAACAGTCTAGTCTCAAGTTTGAAATTTGAACATTTTAATCACTACACCATTCGTGATTATTGTTGTATTCAATTTATAATTTTTTTTTATGTATATAAACTCTTAATCCTCTTAATTAATTATATAATTAATAAAATACGCAGAGAGAATATATACAAATTAATTTTTTCAATAAATTATTTTGAAATTTTACTTGGAAAGTAAGGTGAAAATATTTTTAAAATTTAATATATAATTATGTAGTACAATTTAGACACTCACATTTTATACCATAATTTTCATAATTTTAGTTTTTAAAATAATTAAAATTTGAATTATTTTCGAATAAATCTAAATATATAAATAAATAATTAAATAAACTAGATTGGAATGATTTCTAGAATTTATCTTAATTCTTATTGCTACCTTCTAAAATTTATCTTAATTTTTATTGTTACATTATGAAAATTATTTTGATTTTATTTGTTATATTATTTGAGGATACCTTCCTCAAAGTGCTACATTATGTAAGTTTGATCATTTTTATACACTATGAGGGGGAGAAAATTATGATGAATTTGTCTCTGTTTCTGCTGCAGCGTACGTGTAATTATCATTCCAAATACTATGATAGTCAATCAAGAACATATAAAGTGAACGGTCTGTGTCTATTGCAACTTATAAAGCAATTAAGCAGGAAGGTGATATTAACTTGAAACATAATAATGTTGTTGTTATGAACAGGAACATCTGCTGGCATATTTACGATGATTAAGATGATAAAATCCCTAAAATTAAATATTTGAATTTTTTCTCTATTTCGGAATATATGGATATTATATATAAATATATATATATATATATAAAGATTTTTATATATATAAAGATTTTTGATATTATTTAATAATGTTTATTAAATTTATGGATAGTTAGATTATCGTTTAGATTTTATCGTTGTTTAGATTTTCTCGTTAAAGGGAGAAATTCTCTGTTTTAAATTGACCGTTTTAAATTGACGGTTGATATTTGTTGTTAAGAGATTAAATAATATATAATATATATTATAAATCGAAGAGAATTAAGGAATAATGTTTAATGTTAAGTATATATTTATTTTAGGATTAAAAGATTAAGGTTAATGATTATTAATAAATTAATAATTAGATTTCGCCATAAAAATATTTGAAATTTTATCAAATAAATCTTAAAGATGTATTATTTAATTGGATTAATATGATACATTACAAATTTCAAAATCAACTAAGATTTGGCCTACGGTATAATTTTATTTTTTAAATTACATGTTTCTTGGAAAATTATATATTATTGATTTTTGTTATATACAATAATATGACATTTAAATTTAAAACAATGATATTATTGTTCATTATTTGGATTGTATTGATTGATACAAATAGTCACCAAAGTGACAATGTTTGTTGAAATTAATTCAAGACAATTTTGAATGGTAGTATTGTGTAATTCATGTGATTATATTATTTGGCCAAAAGGCTGATAATTAATTGACAGAATTTCATTAATACTTGTGATGATAAATATGTAATAATTATAAAGTCTTATTCATGTGAATAATTAATCCATCCAAAGATAGATTTTGACATATCTTATTATTAATGTTTTATCATTACACCAAAATACTATTAGCAATTAATATTACTGTCCAAAGACTTGATATTAATGTTGCATTAAGTATTTTGAGATGGGATAAATCATTATTTGAATTTAATTGTTACTTAAGTTTATAAATGTGGGCAACTGTTTTATTAAATATTTTAAGTGATTAAGGGCTATAATCTTTATATTATGTCAAGATAAAGATAGTTTTTTTAGACGAGACTGTAATATTTTTTTGAGGATATTGAGTTTGAGGGGAGAAATGATTGTGTCTTTAAAAATGATTTAGATCAATAATTCATATTGTGGAAGATTTGATTTATATCTCAAGTGTTTTTGACATTGATAAGGATTTTATTGATATTGATGATAATGTTCAAAAATCAAGAGTAACAAGACAATATTGATCAAATTCATTAAGTACAAACTCAACAACCTCAAAATCAAGTGTCTTTATGACAATCCAGTTTAATTGAATTACTCTTTAAGGACAAATTATAGTATCGTTGCATATTTTGATATGGAGCTTCACCATAATAGATGTTAAGGGGGGGTTTTTCAATAGAGACATTGAAAAACAATTTAATGCAATGAGAAAATTTTGTGTTGAGAAACCAAATTAATATGGTTTGCAAATTAAAGACTTAAAGAAGCGTCTCGTTAGTGATACCATAAGTTTCACAAAATAACAATTCTTTCTTTTAGTTTTGAGGTGAATTTAATTGATTATTTGTGTATCACAAGTTCAGTGGGAGTAAATGTTTATTTATGGTTTTATATATGGGCGACATTTTGTTTGTCACAAACTTTGCTTGACATTAAGTAGCCGAATTGTTATGAAATATTTGAAAAGAATTAAGAATTAAATGCTCACATATAAGAAGTCGGAAAGTCTTGAGATCATTGAGTATTCTGACTCCGATATTACAAGATGCCAAAATAGTATGAAATCTACTTTGGATAATATTTTTCGCTAGCTGGTTTTGTCGTTTCTTGAAGAAGTGTCAAACAAATACTTATGTCGTCATCCACTATTGCAGCGAAATTTATGACATGTTACTAGGCATCAAATTAAGTGATTTTGACATCAAGTTTATTTTATGAAAGAAATGATGCAAAGTGGATAGATTTCTATAAAATATATATGTACAAACTCTATGGTTATAAACCTCATGGAAATAAGTTTATCATCTAATGTCTTTCATGAGGATATTGCTCGTATGAAACTTCAGTGGGAGTTTGTAATTTTGACATCTTCTAGTTTAATTATTTTATAGATATTTATAAAGTTTTTATTCTGATCAGAACTTAAGTATTATTCAGTTCATTACACTTTGTATAATTATGTTTAAAGTATGATCTCACTAAAGTTAAGTAGGATCAGTTGAAAATTGACATGAAAAGATCACCTTACATGGAATTTTCATTCCTCACATTCATGATATGATTTGTCAATTAATTGTATTGATTTATGTGATCATTGTTGGGTCTAGTTGTGTTTAAATACAACGACGAGCTCTTTGGTCCTATATTGATATGTTTAATTAATAAAATTGTTTATACAACATATGATTGAGATGACATAAAACTTCAGGCGCATTATGGTTGATACATTTATTTTTGTACATACGTGACCCAGTGGAAGGTAGCCACAGATTAGAGCTTTTTTTTTTTTATTTATCAAAAATCACATTGAATTTCTGTGGTGGTGTACCGATTGAAATCTCACCGTAGTACTGCATGTTATCGTAATTCTTTAGCCTTACAGTGACACCATCCTTTTGAGAACCCGGTAGTTGCGGGGTAAGTCGAGGAGCAGCGATCCTATTGTTTTCATCTAACTTAAACTTTTTCAGTCCAACTCTCACTAATCCATCGTTGGATTCAGAAAACAGCAGCTGATGAAGAAGGAGGGATGAAAGAAAAAGAGTGATAACTGCTTCTCTAAACTTTGTTCCCATGCTTGATCACCCCTGCAAAGCGATTTGAAGAACTTGATTGAGAGAATGCAGAAAGCGATAGATTAATTTGAAGTAAAAGTGAAAGAAGAATGACGATTTGGAAATACTTGAATGTTGGCGATAGTGATGGATGGCGACATATCCAAAGTAGTTTTTGCTGATGAAAAGTGACGACGGGCAAAGCATCAATAAAGCAAATGAATCCGGAGTTTAGTGTTATATTCCCTGAATCCGACCATTTATATCTATAATTTCAAATTACCCACCTTTTTATTTTATTTTAATAAATTTTGCTAATTTTAATTTTATATTGAAATGTATTTTTTTTTAATGTTTGTATAATATATTTTATTTTAATAAATTTGGTAATAAATTTGATAACTATGATAATATATCTTATTTTAATATTTTAGATTAATATATAAATAAGAATATTCTTATTTATTTAAAATTAGGTTAAGCCCATGCATCATAAAGAATGACCTAAGAATACTAATTAAAATAAATTTGTCAAAAAGTAAATAGAAATGACTTAGTCAATAATTCTTTTGCAACGCTTCTACGTTCCAAGGAAACTCATCTCTTTTTTCTACATCGCCGCAATCTCGTCTTCATTTATGTCAGCTTCTTAGTCATCAATATTTATGATCTCAATAGGAGTGATTCGGGTGGTTAGAGTAGCCTCGTGGTTGTCTTCATTAACGTCTACCTAAAAGGAATTTAGAAATAAATTATCTTAATTTTAATGTAATTTTAATTTTTTTTTCTACTTTAAAATATTAAAGTATCTAACCATTTGAATACAAAATAAAACCTCAATTCCGAGACAAGTTTGCAGATAAAACTATACAGGGCATGCTCCTCTCTAAATATATGAGTAACCGGTGGTTCACTTTGAGAACGAATCTTATTAAAGCTACCTGAATTTCCATAACGTTTTTCCCTAGTTTGACCGGTAATAGAGCGGATATTGTATTTGTGTTTCTCATTCCAATCTTACCTAATTCTACCATAAAAATCATAAACACAATTAAATATATAACATCAATGTTATTTTTATTTATTTGTTCATATTTTAAAAAAAATAAGTTTATTTTTTTTATATTAAAATAAAATTTAATATATTACAATATATATAATAATTAAAAATTCATTTATATAATTTTATTGAAGATTTCTTTTTACAGAATATGATATACGGTGTCCCACGAATCCCAATAAACATAAATCTTCAAATTATAATAGGAAAATGATGATAAATGCATTCCCTTCTTATCTGCCTCATTGCCATCCCTGCACGTCACCCAATGTAACGGCTTCCGCGTCTCAGTAGAGCGATAAACAACAGGCTAACGCTCAACATGTTCAATGCTCAACGAGAACATAATGTTGACGGAGATTGAAGGATTGTGCCCAACGCACGTTCGCGACCTGAGTTGTCTTCATCCTCACCACCCAGATAAGAACATGCCGCAATCTATGTGATCATTTCGCCTATGATGGTAGCTCGAAATAACTGAAATGGGTAATAATCGATGAACAATACAAAAGATATAGTTAATTAACAAACCCACTTAGCTTGGTTATAAATAGATTCCAAGACCAAGACCAAGACCAAGACCAAGACCAAGACCAAGACCAAGACCAAGACCAAGACCAAGACCAAGACCAAAGTGTAGGTTAATTAGATGTTCGCAGCGGAATAATTTATAGATCTAATCTAAACATCTAATCATATGATCATGCATAATTGATAGAATCATGATATCTAGTTTATAGAAATATACCTTTGATGCGTGAACCGGATCAGATCTGGTAGTAATGAATAATCGAGAGCCCCACATGTTGCTCCTCTACTTGGTCCACACGAGCCCGACTAGATCTCTTTACTTTCGACTGCTAGGACGAAAAAGACAAAGGAGAAGCAATCCAATTGTTAGATTAAAAGATGATTTCTTCCTCTTGGAGTTCTCACCGTAATATAGCAAAAGGCGTTTTTAAAAAAGGAACAATTCTCTCTCTATTCACTTCCGTTTTCTTGCAAATAAGTGAATCATTTTGTATTAAATAAATTCCATAATTAACCATTAATTATATATTATTTTATTTCACAAATAAATAATATTTCTCATTATTAATAATATCTAATATGTATTAATTATATATTATTTTATTTCACAATCTTAACTCCATAATTAACCATTAATTATATATTATTTTATTTCACAATCTTAACTCCATAATTAACCATTAATTATATATTATTTTATTTCACAAATAAATAATATTTCTTATTATTAATAATATCTAATATGTATTAATTATATATTATTTTATTTCACAAATAAATAATATTTCTTATTATTAATAATATCTAATATGTATTAATAATTAACCATCTTTCTCGTTTATCTAGTCGGTCAACTCTAAGTGTGTGACCTCATAGGACCCAATTATAATAGTTATAGGTTAACCCCATTAATCGTAGTTGGCTTCTAGCAAAGAACTGCGACTCCTAAAATAATCGGATTAAATTATATCCGTTAATTTGTCCTATTCAAGTTTAGTCATTGCACATTAAATTAAAGGTCACAATTCCTTCAAAAAGTAGAGAATTAACTCTCAACACACAAATGATGCTTCATAAAAACTTTTAAACTTTGTTTGAGATCTTATACAGAGATTCTAAGCTCGGTTATGAATTATCTAAAAGTTTCAACAAGAGTCCAACTCACGGTACCTTTATTCACATCTCTCGACATCAATCGCAAATATTAACAATTATTTAATATTTTAAAATTTTAAATGTTCAAAAAACTGTTACATGTCTTGAACTTGAAAAATAATTGGTCAAATAAAATGTAATAAATCAAAAATTAAATATAGTCAAAATTGTATGAAATAGAGACCATTTTTAACGGGTACGAAAGAGAAGACATCTCGCGATAGCCTTTCCTGAGTGTCACCAAACATCAATCTCAAAACAATCTTGGTAGAAAATTACGTTTATATATGTAATACAATTTTCTTAATCTAATTTTAAAAATCAAGTGACGACTATTAAAAATTATTTATTTTTATAAAATAAAAAAATATATATATATTTTAAACAAATTCTAATTTTTTTTAAATTTATTTTCATATATATTAACTTGGTTCAAATAAAGGATTGAGAATAAGATTGGGATGGATAGATGTGTAGAATGAGAATAGGTACGAAATATAATTTGAATTGTGTAAACATAATTGTTTTTTTAATAATTTGAAACAAATGAATAAAAAATAAAAAGATGGGTAATTTGAAAAATTCTGTGTAAATGGTCAGATTCAGGGAATATAACCCTTTAATGCTTTTCCAGTCGTCACTAACACGATCATGCAGTGAACGCCACCTTTTTTCATCAGAAAAAACTATATTGGGGAACAATTTCAGCTCTAGAAATGTAGCCGCCATCGATCATTATCGCCAAGACGAAGAAACACAAACATCCAAGTATTTATATATATATATTTTCATTAGTTGCTTTCTTAATTTTCTGAATCTAAGTTCTTCAAAATCTCTTTGCAGGTGATCAAGTATGGGAACAAAGTTTAGAGCAGCAGTTATCACTTTTTTTCTTTCATCCATCCTTCTTCATCTGGTGTTTTCTGAATCCAACGATGGAATCGTTAGAATTGGACTGAAAAAGTTTAAGTTAGATGAAAACAACAGGATCCCTGCTCGACTTATCCCGCATATACCGTATTCTAAAAAAGGCATTGTAAGGCTAAAGAATTACAAGAATATACAGTACTATGGTGAGATTTCAATCGGCACACCACCACAGAAATTTACTGTGCAATTTGATACAGGAAGCTCTAATCTGTGGATACCTTCCTCAGAGTGCTACTACGATTCTGTAAGTTTGATCATTTTTATACACTATGAGGGGAGAAAATTATGATGAATTTTCCTCTGTTTCTGCAGCAGCGTGCGTGTAATTATCATTCTAAATACTATGCCCATCAATCAAGAACATATAAAGTGAACGGTCTGTGTCTGTTGGAACTTATATTGAAATAACGTCTTTATGTAAGCAATTAAGCAGGAAGGAAGGTGATATTGACTTGAAACATAATAATGTTGTTGTTTTGCACAGAAACAAATGTTGAGATACACTATGAATCAGGTTCAATATCTGGCCATTTTAGCCAAGACAATGTTTTAGTTGGTGGTTTAAAAATTAAGAATCAGGTTATTATATATATACAACATAACTTCTCATAGACTTTCCAAATCATCATTTCTTTAATACTAATACTAATACTAATACTATACTTAAGTTTGCTACAACTATAGGACTTCATTGAAGCAACAAGACTGTCCGGTGTTGTGTTTAAGTTTACCAAGTTTGATGGTGTTCTTGGCCTTGGATTTCAGGAGATATCAGATGGATATGCTGTTCCAGTATTGTATGTACTAGCTTATGTCAAATTAAAATTTGTTATGATATTTCTCTTAAAATAAGGAATAACCCCTAATACTTGCAGGTACAACATGATGAACCAAGGTCTTATTCGAAATAAAATTTTTTCATTTTGGCTGAATAGAAATAAAAAAGAAGAGGAAGGAGGTGAACTTGTGTTTGGTAGGATTGATCCAAAGCATCACAAGGGGAACCATACTTATGTCCCTGTGACCCGCAAGGGTTATTGGCAGGTTGGGAAATTTATATACATATTTTTAACTTTTATGGTTGTTTCATTTATAACCTTATAATGTGCTTGCTCTTGTAGTTTAATATGGTTGATGTCTCTGTCAAGCGTCAACGAATAGGTAAGTTCATTCATCGGTCATTTCTTACACTAAGAGATAATGTTTTAATGTGAGGTCATGTTGGTGGAATGAATCAAAGAAAAAGAGAGAACATGTCATTTATTGATTATAGAGTATATTTTTTAGGTGTTTGCAGATCTGGTTGTTCTATAATTGCGGATTCTGGAACTTCTTTGTTGTCAGGTCCAAAAGTATGTGAAACTGAAAAAAGTTTTTTTTTTTTGTTTTTCATACAATGGTCGATAAATAATGAATGATTTTCATAAATGTAGGCTGTGATTACCATGATAAACCATGAAATTGGAGTCACCCGAGTAATGAACTATAGATGCAAGTCAATCGTTAGAGTGAATAGTCAAAACATTCTGAACAAGCTCCTAGTAAAGATTTCGCTATTTTTGTTGTTGAAATATGTTTTTTTAGATACACAAATTTTAATGTTGTCTTAACGTTTAATAGGAGCAACATGAGGATATTTGTTCCCTAATTGGATTATGCCCAGTAGATAGAAATACAACAGATTATTTCTCTATGTGCGATACTTGTGAAATGATTGTGGTGTGGATGGAGAGTCAGCTTTGGAGGAATCAAACAGAAAATGCTATTTTAAACTATGTTGATAAAGTAAATATTTATTATTCTCACTTAAAATATTTAAAATTAACATATGAAACAAAAAAATGATAAAAAAAAAAACTGTTTACATCAGCTCTGTAATTCGTTGCCAAGACCAGATGAACATTCATATGTGGATTGTTTGCGAATTTCCTCCATGCCTATAGTTTCGTTTTTAATTGGTGATAGAGATTTTACACTCTCGCCTAAGGAGGTAAACAAACGTTCAGTCTTATTTTACCTTAATTCTTACATATTTTGTGTTCTTATTGATAAAATATTTAATTTGTCTTGAATCAGTATATAATGAAGATGGTAAAAGGTGATTCCACTTATTGCACAAGTGGCTTTATTTCTGGAGGACCTATCTGGTTTGACATAATCTCTTTCTCTTTTATTTATTTATAAAAATACAAAAAATAGAAAAAAAATATTGATGAATTTAACAGGGTAGA
Source organism: Impatiens glandulifera (assembly GCF_907164915.1). Taxonomy (NCBI): domain Eukaryota; kingdom Viridiplantae; phylum Streptophyta; class Magnoliopsida; order Ericales; family Balsaminaceae; genus Impatiens; species Impatiens glandulifera. The sequence goes on from NC_061865.1 coordinate 2,429,628, forward strand.
ATTAATCTCATAGTGAGTGTCATCCCCACTTTATAGGATTCTTAATTGTGAGATCTTTCGTCTCTTATTCAAATACTCTTTTTATTTGAATTATATTAGTGACTTAAAATTAATTTTTATGTTTAGAATTTAAAAATAAATTGAGATATTTGATTTCTTAACCAAATGATAAATTTTATTTTCAAAACCTAAAAAATATATATCATAAGTTTTCTCATAATATGTCAAATTAGTTTAGAAAATTAGGTATTAATTCACTAATCTTGATCATGATTAATGTTATTTATGAAGGGTTTTGGGAGACATATTCTTGAGTCGTTACCACACCGTATTTGACTATGGAGGAAATAGAGTTGGATTTGCAGATGCTGCATAATAATAATAATAATAATAATAATAATAATAAACACATATTTGTTAAATTCATTTATGTTCACAAGACGGTCAAATTTGTTTCCATTTACAACATTTAAATTGAGTCTATTTGATGTATTATCAATTAAATTTTTTTTTTTTATTAAACATGCATTAAATCAAATGGCTTTTATGTAAGTATTAAAATTTCACCATTTTAATTTATATATTTTAAATGATTATTTTGAATAAATGTTATATTATAAATTTAAAATAATAAGATCAAAATAAAAGTAAATAATTATTTGGGGATAGTTATTGTATTAACTAATTCAAAATTAAGGTCAAAATAAAATAAAATAAATAATTTGTAAAAACTTGTATTTATTAAATCTCAAATTAATTTTAAAAGGGTTTAAATAAATTAAACAATTCTAAATCTGAAAGAAATTGTCCCTTAAAAAAAATCTAAAGCTTAAAGATAGTGCTGGTAAAATGATCAAACTTCAGATAGAGAAAGAGAACGAAACTATATTTTAACATGACTCCCTAGTTCAACGATCACCATATTATTCATAATAGTGCCTTCTTTCTTATTCGAATAAGACGGAAATGTCAACTGACTACTGTTGAACAAGTTCAAAACGGGGAATGAAATAATCTATAAATGTAATTCTAAAAGGTACGAGGATCCTCAATACTCTATGTAGACACTCATTTTTGTTCCCCAAATTTTATTATTTATGAGCCTATAAAAATATTTTTCTAAAAGAGTTAATAGCACTGAAATTAGAAATTGATTAAAGGAACAATGTCGTATCAATTGGATCCTAAAATAATTAATTGAGGGATTATTTTAAAAATCCAAGTGTTACAAATAAATAATTAAGGTGAATAACAAATTAAGGGAATTATTATCATTATTTATTAGGTATTTTGGGAAAGATAAAAATTAGTTGACCAAAATATATTTAAATAATAAATAAAATAATAATTAAAGTTTGAAAAAAATTAATCTATTATAATTTATATTATTTTGTAAATATATTGGATGTTAAAGTATAAAATAAAATACAAAATAATAAACGGTAAGTTGATTAATAATCAATATACTTATTAATATTTTTTTATTTTATTTAAAGATATTTTGAAAATGCATAAATAAGATGTAATAAATATATATATGATCGATATTAATTTTATTATTTTTATTTTGCAGGCCCATTGATTTATAAAGGAATAAATAAATAAGAGACCAAATCCAAAAAATATGACAGACCATCAACAATGAAGTCCAAACCTAAATAAATCAATTTGGAATAGATGTAAGCCGCCAGATGCTTGTCTATACACGTTGAAAAAAAGAAGAAGGGAAGACCGAAGGGGTATTTTCTATTTATTTTGCCTGATTCTCCTTCTTTCAACAATGATCGGCGACAAAAAAGGCAGAAGGACCCTGTTTGTCGACTGGATCTGGTCTCCCAATGCCGCCGAGAAGAACGCGTCGAAATCAACTCTCAACACGTCTATAAAAAGGAGATGGAGAAGACAAGAATGTAGGAAAAAAAGAAGAGAAGGCAGAGGCACATCATCCTGGTATTCAAAAGGCTATTTTCTTCGGAAAATCCTCTTTCCCTTTTCTTGAGTGATAGTGAGATTTGTCTGAGTGTTTGGTAGCTGGTTATATATTAATTCTGCTGTAACAATTAAAGATCTTCCTTTTCCTTTTCTGTAAGTGTTATTCTTTTCTGTAATATGACATTAATCTGAAATTTGAAGTTTTCTTTTCTGTGTAAGTGTTATTCGATTCATATTGTTCTTCATTTTGTTCGAAGCTACTTTCCTCTTGTAAATTATCTTGAATGTGTTGTTTGAGATGGGATAATTAATCTTTGCTAGCTAGATCTGTGAATATTTTTGTACTATTTGTTAGATTGGGTTGATTTTCAGTTAGGTTTTGGGTGTTTGACTGTTAGAGTTAGATTTAAAGACGAACAGGGAGTTGGAAAATGAATGTCTGAAACTGAAACACTCCTTGCCTAGTTTTGTTTTAAAAATGCAGAGAATCAAAAGAAAAAAAATTGACAATAGAAATGGCCAACCCATTGTTAACCAGCGATTTTTACAATTTTTACAGTCCTTAACTAAACATTTAGATATATTATTTTATTTTTTATTTTATCTAATATTAATCATGAATAATTAAATAATGTCTAAATAATGAAACATAAAAAAAATTAAGGAAGTAATATTTAGAAAAATTAAAATTTATTATGGAATTAAGGACCAATTTGATCATTATTTAATTTTTTTTCATATTTAATCTTTTATTTTGTTTTAGGGCTCTAAAAATCTTAAAACGAATTTTATGTATATAATGTAGATTACTTGATTATAATTTAATATTTTAATACATACATATTACTATTTTAATTGTGTTTAGCATGATTAGAAAAATGTCTAGGTTTATAATTTAAGTATTATTTTATAAACTCTATTATATTTATATAATCTTTATGCTTCATTTTTTTTAATTAATGCTTAAAATGATTAATATGATTATTAATGTAATATTTTATGTTTTTTTTTATTCAAACATTAATGAGATATATCCTTAACATTAAGATTTAGTACGGTAGAATACAAAATGTCTAATATGTAAAGTGTAATAATATTTTTTTTAAAAGGTCAAAATTGTTGAAGTAGAGACTTTTTTTAACGGGCATGTGAGACATAGCGCCAAAAGCCCTTTTTCACATGTAACAAAGCAACGGACCCTTAAAGAATTTCTTTTCAAAGACGTTATTGTTTTATATGCCAAATAATTTATTTTTCCTAATTTTATAAAAATTTAGTTGGTGACTCTTTAGTCACAAACTGGTTTTTAAACAATTCCCCAATTTGATTTAATTTGATTTCAAAATTTTTAAAGAGATTTCTATATTTTATATTTATTTCTTAAAAGTCGAGAAAATCGTTTTTTTGGGGCGGACATTTTTAAACGCGTACACTCTGTCTTCTTGTCACTTTAATAATTGTGAGGATTTTTGAGTTTGGAGTATTAAAATAAAGGCAGGTTTGACTCGGGATTAACATGAAATATTATTCGCAATAGAGGGGAAGTGGTTCCATGGTCCCATTTAGTGTGGTCCACGAAAGTTATTCCTAGACATTCAAGGACGGATCAAAGATTTATAGTTGGGGTGGGCTTGAAATTTTTTTATGGTGAATTTAAAAAAATAACGAGAAAAATTTAGATAAGACGAATGGATAAAAATTTATCATTTTTTTAATAATTAGATAAACAAACAGTGAATTATATTGACTTTTTTTAAGAAATTAGGGGGATATGGCACATTTGTACCGTAATTTTTTTTCGGGATGGGCCGAGCCTCTACATAGATCCTTCCCTATAGACACCAATTCATTTTGTGGTTGACGTTTCGTGAAAGAATTAACATGCGCAATCGAATTAAGAAGTATATGAATATCCCGAATCCTAGTTGCTTTCTTTGTATGGGAAATGAGGAGACCATTACCATATCTTAGGGACTGCCCATTTGCTTCATTGTTTTAGGGTAAGTTCTCCACATCAATGAGTCTCTTTAGCTTCCTAAAAGAATGGACTAATATCAAGGAAATGACAATCATCAAGACAAAAGGTAATGACTTTAGTTCAAATGTCTTCAAGTGCTTTTTTGCAAATATTGTTTATCATATTTGGATGGAGACAGAGACAAGACCTAGGATTCAGAGGTGGGGTGGGCTTGAAAAATATTTAGAGTGAGCTTAAATAAATAACGATAAAATTTTGGATAAAAAGGGTGAATAAAGATAAGTTTTATCGATTTTTTATAATTAAATAAATAAAACATTGAATTAAATTAATTTTGGGTAATGACACATTATTACCGTAATTTTTGTTTTGGGGTAGGCTTCATCCCACCCGAGCCCTCACTTAAATCCGTCCCTAGATGGAGAAGAACACAAAAGCATTTTCAAGGGTTTGAAATGCTGTGGAGTTTGTTTGGAATGAAATTATATTTGATAGAAACTCACTCATACGAACGTGGAGGCAAATTCCCACTTGGTTGATTTGTCAAAGATAAAGCATTATTGAGATTTCAAAGCGCTCTAAACTTCATTGTTTGTGTACTTCATTTTTGTTCTCATTTTTTTTTTGTCTTTTCTGTTTTCGTCATGTTGGTTCATTCATTTTTAGCAAATGTTTGATCTCTGAATCATGAACTCTTGTAATCCTTTACTCTTTTCAGGTCTTTTTAATAAAAAAAAAACTAAGACCGTTCTTTCTAAATTTGTTTAGATAGACGATGATTAAGACGACCACGAGGCTACTCCAATCATCGGAGTCACTCCTATTGAGATCATAAATATTGATGGAGACAATATTACAACAACAAAGAGATGAGTTTCAACTCAAAAGCATTAAATGACTAAGTTATTTCTTTTTACTTCTTGACAAATTTATTTTAATTTGTATTTTTGTGTCATTCTGTTGTGAAATGCAAGGGCCTAATTCTAGTTTTAAATAAGAATAGCCTTACTTATATATTAAATTAAAATATTAAAATTAAATATATTAACAAAGATATCAAATTTATTACTAAAATTATTAAACTAAAATATATTATACAAACTTTAAAAAATTTATATTAAATAAAATACATTAATTTATTTTATTTTAATATATAATATTTAAGTTAATTTTTATTATTTAGATAGAGAAAAGTTAATTTTTTTTTTTTTTAAAATGGTGTGTAATTTGAAAATTTTGATATAAATGGTCGGATTCAGGAAATATAACCTTAACTCCAGATTCATGTCCTTTACTCATGCTTTGCCAGTCGTCACTAACACGATCATGCAAAAACTACTTTGAGAGAACAAGACGAAAAAGCATAAACATCGATCCAAGTATTTCTCTGCATTTTCTGAATCAACTTTGCAGATGAGGTGATCAAGCATGAGAACAAAGTTTAGAGCAGCAGTTATCACTCTTTTTCTTTCATCCATCCTTCTTCATCTGGTGTTTTCTGAATCCAACGATGGAATCGTTAGAATTGGACTAAAAAAGTTTAAGTTAGATGAAAACAACAGGATCGCTGCTCCTCGACTTACCCCGCAAATACTGGATTCTCAAACTGATGGCGTCAGTGTAAGGCTAAAGAATTACGAGAACATGCAGTACTATGGTGAGATGTCAATCGGTACACCGCCACAGAAATTCAAGGTGCTTTTTGATACAGGAAGCTCTAATATGTGGATAACTTCCTCAAAGTGCTACTTTTCCGTAAGTTTGAATATCATATTTATACACAAGATTATATATATATACTACGAGGGGAGAAAATTATGTTGAATTTGCCTTTCTATCTACTGCAGATTGCGTGTTATTTTAATTCCAAATATTATGCCAGTCGATCAAAAACATATAAAGTGAACGGTAGGGTGTCTGTTTCATTTTTTTTTTTTTATAGAAATAACTTCATGTAAAACATGAAGGTGAGATTGACTTGAAACATAATGTTGTTGTTTTGCACAGGAACATCTGCTGAAAAACAATATAGTTCAGGTTTATTAATTGGACACTTTAGCAAAGACGATGTTTTAGTTGGTGGTTTAACAATCAAGAATCAGGTTATACATACACCATATCCTTTCATAGATTTTCGAAATCATCATTTATTTAATATTATACTTAAGTTTTTACTACAATTACAGGACTTCATTGAAGCAACAAAACTGCCCGGTTTTGTGTTTGTGTTTGTCAAGTATGATGGCATTATTGGCCTTGGATTTCAGGAGATATCAGTTGGAGGTGTTGCTCCAGTATGGTATGTATTATCTTATGCTAAATTAAAATTTGTTTTGATATTCCTCTTAAGATAAGATAAGGAGTAACCACTCATATTTGTTTGCAGGTACAACATGATGAACCAGGGTCTGATTCAGAATCCAGTGTTCTCATTTTGGCTTAATAAAAACTTTAAAGAAGAGGAAGGAGGTGAACTTGTGTTTGGTGGGATTGATCCAAAGCATCACAAGGGGGACCATACTTATGTCCCTGTGACCCACAAGGGTTATTGGCAGGTTGGGAAATTACTTATATACATATTTTTAATTTGTATGGTTGTTTCTCTTATAACCTTATAATGTGATTGCTATTGTAGTTTGTTATGAATGATGTCTTTCTCAATGGTCAACCAATAGGTAAGCTCTTTCATCGGTCATTCATAAAAGAAAAGGTCATTTCTTAAACTAAGAGATATTGTTTAATGAGAGGTTATGTTTGTGGAATGAAAAAAAGTAAAAGTGAAAAATGTACATTTTTCAGGTGTTTGCAGATCTGGTTGTTCTGCATTTGTGAATTCTGGAATTTTTGTTATAACAGGTCCAGCGGTATGTGAAACTAAAAAATAGTTTTATTTTGTTGTTCATAAAATAACTAATAAATAATTAATGATCTTCATAAGTGTAGGCTGTGATTACCATGATAAACCATGAAATTGGAGTCAAAGGAGTGGTTAACCATAAATGCAAGGCAACCCTTGAAGTGTATGGACAAAACATTCTAAACATGCTCATAGCAAAGGTTTGTTATTTTTGTTGTTGAAATATGATTTTCTTTAAAGTACACAAATTATAATATTGTCTTAACTTTTAATAGGTGAAATCAGAAAAAATTTGTTCCTTAATTGAATTATGTCCAGTTGATGGATCTAAGCCTATCGAAAAAAGTAATAATAGCAGAACACCGTATGGTATTGATGTCTCTCCGTGCAATACTTGTGAAATGATAGTTGTGTGGATGGAGAGTCAGCTTAAGAGGAATCAAACAAAAAATGTTATTTTAAATTATGTCAATAAGGTAAATATTTATTATTCTTACGGTAAATAATTAAAACTAACACATAAATTAAAAAATAAAAATAATGTTTACATCAGCTATGTGATTCGCTGCCAAGACCAATAAATCAACTACCATCTGTGAATTGTTTGCTAATTTCCTCACTGCCTAATATTTCGTTTTTAATTGGTGGTAGAAATTTTACTCTCACGTCTAAGGAGGTAAATAAATGTGTATCTAATCTTATTTTAATTGTTACATATTTTGTGTTCTTATTGATCTGGTTTATAAACTATTTAATGTGTCCTTAATCAGTATATATTGGAGTATCGAATAGATGGGGATAATTGCATAAGTGGCTTTAATTCCATAGATGTACCTCCACCTGATGGACCTATATGGTTTGACATAATCTCTTTCTATTTTCTTTATTTGCAAATATTCCCCTCACTTTAAATGATTTTTAATCATGACATTTTTAATCTCTTGTTCAAATACTCTTTTTATTCAAATTATATTAGTGAGTTAAGATTAATTTTTATTTGTAAAAGGTACAAAAATGAACCTGAGATCTTTGTTTTCTTAGTCAAATGATAAATTTTTATTTTCAAAACCTATAAAAATATATATAATAAGTTTTCTCATAATTTGTAAAACTAGTCTAGACAATTAAGTATTAATTTAATAATCTTGATTACGATTAATGTGATATGTGCAGGATTTTGGGAAGCATGTTCATGAGTCGTTACCACACAGTATTTGATTATGAAAAATTGAAAGTTGGATTTGCGGATGCAGCATAATAATAATAATAATAATAATAATGCACACATATTTGTTAAATTATTTACGTTCATAATAATATTTGTTGGGTCAAATTTGTTTCAATTACAATATTTATATTGAGTCTGATGATTATCACTTTAAATACTATTCAACATGTATTAAATCAAAGGGCTTTTATTAGATTTTTTTTATAGTTTATCCGAATTATTTATTAATATCTTTTATTTTTTTTATTTAACTCATTAGTATCTTGTAAAATTGAATAGTCTTTTTTATGTCTCATTTCAAAAATATAAGTAAAATTTTAAAATGTTAGTGATTATATGATGTCATATATTTATAAAATTCACTCTAAATAATATTAATTAATTACTAAATAAATATTGTACTAATTAAAATTATGTTAAACATTAATATTGTTATGAATAGATTTATAGTCTTAAAAACAAAAATCATAATAAAAATATTTATTTATTTTGTTTAATTAATGACCTAAGAATTGATTATACAAGAAATAAAAAAAATATATTGTTAGTCCAAACTTCTTTTTAAGAAAATCACGATAACTAAATGAACAATTTATTTGTGACAATCGAAGAATGGAGTCTCCTTAGCCTAAAAAAACCTTTATTAACTCGTTTTATTTAATTTTTTTTTTATTGACAATCAAGAATTTTTTTTATTTTTTACGATTAAAATGTGATATTGCCCCTTAATTTTTAATTTTTTTTAATATAATTTATTATTTTGTTTATTTAATTATTAAAAAATTGTAAAACATACCTTTATTAACTCGTTTTATCTATTTTTTTCGTTATTTATTTAAGTCTGTCATATTTTTTTAAGCCCACCACATCATCCAATTCTGGGTCCGTCCCTGCTTATATGTTAGGACGTTTTGTACCAAGAAAAATAAGGAAGTAAAAAATTGTTTTCTACACTCACTCTGCATAAAGAAAATTGAACATAAGGAAAAAAAAAAATTAATAACATCGTGAATGTACCTATGATATGATGGTAAGGCTCCCTTTAAACGCATAGAAAGAAAATTGAATATAAGGGGGAAAATTAATTTACCTAGGATATGACAGTAAACCACAATTTAAACATTATTAAATATTAATATATAAGTCATCCTAAAATTTTATTAGCAATTAATTATCATTCTACATAATATAATATGTATTTTATAAACTTATAATTATTATTAAAACACTTTAAATGCAACATAATTTTCAAAATATATATATATATATATATATATATATATATATATATATATATATATATATAATACTCAATTTTAAAATGTCTTATCGGGTCGAGAACCGATGTTAATTTGGATATATATGTAGAGTAAAAATGGATATTTGGGTTGAATTATAGGTTGACCCGCTCAAAAATTTAAAATGGTTAAAAATAAAATTAAAAATGTTATAGGTAAATTTCAAACTTACACCCTAACAAAATAAATATAATCATTTGACAAACTAGACTAATAAGATATACTTTATATTTTAAAATCAATACAAAAATATGATAACACACGCAACATTTATAACAATATATAGTAGACTCTCTATAAAATAATAACCGTTGGGCAACTAAAAAATAGTATATTATCGAAATATTATTTAATCGATAAAGTAATAATTTATTATTTTACATGTATAATAATAAAATATAACATCTAGATTAGTCAAGCGACAATATTGAATACAATTAAACGTTCATCAGAATATCTCTTGGCTTATTTGACAAAACCTGATGCCAAACGACACAAATCCGCAAAGTTTCCAAATCTAGAAAAGGCTTTGTATGAATGGATTCTTCAACATCAAGAGCGAGTAAACATATCGGGAGAGTTAATTCAAGAGAAGACAAAAGATTTTATGAAAATATTGTATGGTGATAATGGTCCAGAGTTTAATTACTCTCTTGGTTGGGTGGAGAGGTTTAAATCTCGACATGGTATCAAGTCTTTTAGGTGTTTTTAGTGAAAGTGGGTCTGTCAATATGGGAGATATGGATAGCAACTTGCCAACAATAAGAGAGAAACTAAGACTGTTTGTCATGAAAAATGTTTCAACATGGATGAAACTGGATTTTTTTTTATAGATTACAAGCTGATCATTCATGCTATAAAACAACTTAAGGAAGAAAGAATGACAAAGAAAGAATAACGGTAGCCTTTTGTTGAATTGAAAATGGGTAAGGGAAAATACATAATAATTCACTAATAGCTCTCTTTGAGAGAAAGAATAGTATCAATTGAAAGAACGAGAATACCACGCAATCGAATAAAGGCTAGAACCCTTTCTTCTGTATAAATCGATATTATTACATTCCAATTCCTTCCCGATACCTCCCAAGGAAAATCCCGAATCGGATCCCAAATTGACGGGTTAGTGTGAGCTTATCCATGCGGTTATGCACTCTTCGAATAGGAATCCATTTTCTGAAAGATCCTGGCTTTCGTGCTTTGGTGGGTCTCCGAGATCCTTTCTGTTGAAGGGATATCTATCTGATCCGATATGATTTGATCGATTCTGTAAAGCCTGCGGTAGCAACGAACTGGGACCGCTCATGGACGAAGCGAGGAAGGATTTCACTAGACAATTTGATTAAGAAAGATTTTATGCCTAGCCCCAAAAAGGTGTTTCAGCTACGCTTTGGAATTGAGCTACCCAAGCAGACCAACCCTTCCTGAGAAGAGCCAAAAGCGAAGGAGTTTCAGTAAGTAAGCTTAAGATTAATGATTTGTGAAACATACTATTGACAACATTAATCCGCCTAGAAAGAAAGAAGACTCTAGTCTCATCTCTTAATTACTTGATCAAGACGGTGCAATCGATTGAAGATCGGGCACTTAATGTCTAGATTGAGATCGAGATTAAGTTCCAAACCATGTATATTCACGAGAAAGACGTTTGTTTTCTATAGATGATTTTGGGACATATTCATTAGATCTAGAGTTGGAGAATAATAATAATAATAATAATAATAATAAGTTAAACTTAACAAAATTTATTAAAATAAATGTTTAGAAATCTTTACAATATAGTTTTTGACTTTTTTTTAATATATTTTATTTGAAAATTTGTTTAATGTATTTTATATTAATATATAATAATTAAGTTATTTTTTTAATTTTTTAGATAAAGAAAACTTAATAAAATGAAAAAATTAAATAAAAAGTTTGGAAAATTAGAAAAAAATGAATAAAAAGTTAGGATATAATAAGTCGGATTCAGGAAATAACCCCAACCTCCGTTCATTCCCTTACTTATGCTGTTCCCGTCGTCATGAAGACGATCATGCATTTAACGCCACCTTTTCATCAGCAAAAGCTACTTTGGGAGAACAATTTCATCTCTAGAAATGTCGTCATCCATCACTATTGCCAAGACGAAAAATCACAAACATCCAAGTATATATTTCTCTGCATTTCTGATCGAATCAAATTATTCAAATTCGCTTTTGCAGGTGATCAAGCATGGGAACAATGTTTAGAGCAGCCGTCATCACTCTTTTACTTTCATCCATCCTTCTTCAGCTGGTGTTTTCTGAATCCAACAATGGATTCGTTAGAATTGGACTGAAAAAGTTTAAATTAGATAAAAACAACATGATCCCTGCTCGACTTAACCCGCAACTACTGGATTCTCAAAATGCTGGCGGCATTGTAAAGTTAAAGAATTTCATTAACGTGCAGTACTACGGTGAGATTTCAATCGGTACACCACCACAGAAATTCACTGTGCTTTTTGATACAGGAAGCTCTAATATGTGGCTACCTTCCTCAAAGAGCTATTTCTCAGTAAGTTTGATCATATTTATACACAAGATTATACTATGAGGGGAGAAAATTATGTTGAATTTGCCTCTATTTCTGCTGCAGTGTGCGTGTTATTATCATTCCAAATACTATGCCCGTCGTTCAAGAACTTATAAAAAGAACGGTTGGTGTCTGTTGCAACTTTTAAAAAAATAACTTCATGTAAGCAACTAAGCAGGAAGGTGATATTGACTTGAAACACATAATTATGTGGTTTTGCATAGGAACATCTGCTAAGATACACTATGGTTCAAATTCAATATCTGGCAAGTTTAGCAAAGACAATGTTTTAGTTGGTGGTTTAACAATTAAGAATCAGATTATATCCTTTCATTTCATTAATACTAATACTACTTAAGTTTACTACAACTACAGGACTTCATTGAAGCAACAACACTGTCCGGTTTTGTGTTTCAGTTTACCAAGTTTGATGGCGTTCTTGGCCTTGGATTTCAGGAGATCTCACATGGAGGTGTTGCTCCAGTATGGTAAGTACTATCTTATGTCAAATTAGAATTTGTTGTGATATTCCTCTTTAAGATAAGGAGTATCCGCTCATATTTGCAGGTACAACATGATGAACCAGGGTCTGATTCAAAATCAAGTGTTCTCATTTTGGCTTAATAGAAATACAAAAGATGAGAAAGGAGGTGAACTTGTGTTTGGTAGGATTGATTCAAGGCATTATCAAGGGAACCATACTTATGTACCTCTTACCCACAAGAGTTATTGGCAAGTTGGGAAATTTATATACATATTTTTAATTTTTATGTTTATTTCTTTTATAATCATATATTGTGCTTGCTCTTGTAGTTTGATATGGGTTCGTCAAGGGTCAACCAATGGTTAAGTTTTTTCATCGGTCATTCATAAAAGAAGAGGTCATTTCTTAAACTAAGAGATATTGTTTAATGGGGGAGGTCATGTTGGTGAAATGAATAAGAGAAAAAGAGAAAAAAAATGTCATTTATTGATTATAGAGTACATTTTCAGGTATTTTTCGTTGTTCTGCATTGGTGGATTCTGGAACTTCTTTATTGTCAGATCCATGAAAATGAAAAGGGGTTTTATTTTTTGTCATTCATACAATGGCCAATAAATATTAAATGATTTTCATAAGTGTAGGCTGTGATTATCATGATAAATCATGAAATGGGGTCACCAAAGTAGTTAACCATGAATGAAAGTCAATTGTTGAAGTGTATGGACAAACCATTCTGAAAATTCTCTTAGTAAAGGTTTGTTATTTTTGTTGAAATATGATTTTCCTTCAAATACACAAATTATAATGCTGTCTTAACTTTTAATATGCGTCACCATATCAGAAAATTTGTTCCATAATTGGATTATGCCCAGTTTATGGAAGTAATAATAGAACATTAGATATTTTCTCTATCGTTAAGTGCAATACTTGTGAAATGTTGTGTGGATGGAGAGTGAGCATAAGAGGAATCAAAGTAAAACTGTTATTTAAAACTATGCTAACAAGGTAAATATTTATTATTCTCATTTAAAATAATTAATATTAACAGTTGAATCAAATAAATGATAAAAAAAAAACTAATGTTTACATCGGCTATGTGATTCGTTGTCAATACCAAATATGCAATCAGATGTGGATTGTTTGCTAATTTCTTCAATGCCTATAGTTTCGTTTTTAATTGGTTCTAGAAATTTTAACCTCTCACTTAAGGAGGTAAATGATTGTCTATCTTATTTTACTTTAATGGTTACATATTTTGTATTTTAATTGAACTGATATAAAATATTTAATTTGTCTTGAATTAGTGTATAATGAAGACCGGAGAAGGAGATAAGACTAATTGCACAAGTGGCTTTATTTCTAGAGATCTTTCTACTCGCGACCTATCTGGTTTGACATAATCTATTTCTTTTTAAATACTTGCAATAATGAAAACAATTTGAAAATTTTATTGATGAATTTAAGAAGGTGTCTCAAAGTGTGGCGATCCTCAATTTAAAGAATTCTTAATCATGAGATCTTTAATCTCTTATTCAAATATTCTTTTTATTTTTTTATTTGAATTATATTAGTGAGTTAAGATTAATTCTTATTTTTATAAGTTAAAAAGTTGAATTTGAGATATTTGATTTCTTAACTAAATGATAATTTTTTTAAAAGCTAGAAAATATACATCATAAGTTTTTTCATAATATGTCAAACTGGTTAAGACAATTATATATTAATTCATTAATCATGATTATCTTTGTTTTATCTATAAAGGGTTTTGGGGGACATATTCATGGGTCCTTAGACCATCTCCAACCGAAAAACTCATTTTCAAACTTATTTTGGTGTAAATGTCACATCAAACAGTAATTCTACTCCAACCGAAAAACTCATTCTCAAACCCAAAAGAATATTTTTATAATATTCTTTCTTACATCAACTTTTATAACTTTTTAATATCACTCATATCTTTTACAAACTTATAAATTACACCACAATATTATAATATCATCTAAATATTTTAAACTTAAATATAAATTAATTATAAAAATTTATTAAAATAATATATATATATATTAAAATAATTTTTTTTAATATTATTATAATTTTTTTTAATTATATTATAAATTTATGTTATATAAAAAATATTATATAAATTAAATGAATAATTATATAAATAAACTTAATATAAAATATAAGATAAAAATAAAATATAAATAAATAAAACATATAAACAAATTAAAATATAAATAAATTAAAATATAAATAAATTATATAAGTATGTTTAATATATAAAATTAATTAAGTAAAAGTTAAAGGGCTAAAATGCAAAATATATATATATATATATATATGTGTTTGTGAACAGTAGCAACGCATATTTGGGTTTTTTGAAGAGGGAAAATGAGAAATCTCATTTTGAGTTTGGTTTTGCAGTTCGGTTGGAGGAGAAAACCCATTTTGGGTATGCGTTTACAGTACTATTGGAGATGCTCTTACACACAATATTTGACTATGGCGGATTGGATGTTGGATTTGCCGATACAACATAATATTAATAATAAAAATATTTGACACATATTTGTTAAATTATTTATGTTCATAAGAATATTTGAATCAAATTTGTTTCCATTTACAACATTTATATTGAGTCTTGTATTTATTTTTTTCTCTCTGACTTGTTTTTCGATCTTTAAAATATTTTAAGATAATTCATAGCTCGCAATTGGTTTGAGTCTCGTGCCTTATTTTCTACTCGACTGCACCCGCCGTAAGAAACGAGGAATTTAAATGTAGGCTCGATCCGAGTGTTTTTAGAAAAATGATTTAGTCAATTATTTTCTTAAGTCCCGTGGTTTATTTTCCTCTTGAGTCTCGTAAAACGAAACAGGAAAATGACTCTATCAAGAGTCGTCTCATCTTAAATTTTGATGAGGAACTGCAATATTACTTAGCAATAGTTAGACATACTTTTGTGCTTTTTAAGAGTCATCACCTAGTTACTTATCGAGAAATTAAGAAAGAAATGTTTTAGAATTTTTTTTTGGCTCGGCGCTTAGTTATGTATGGGAAATGGCCTCGCTGTTGTGTCCCACACGCCCATCAAAATGAACTGTCTCTATTCCGAAATAAATTTGATTTTATTTTATTTTATCATGACATGACATGTTACACAATTATTTATAAAATTTAAATCCTGAACTTAATCTCGTTTCTCTTTAAAAGATTTTAATTATGCCCTAGTCCAAGATATAAAAGAGATATACTATTTTCACCTAAATTTTATCTATATTAAGACATTTCAGTAGAGAAAATTTCATCTAAGTTTAACCGAATTACCTGCAGTGTAAGTGGTAAATATGGACCGAAAATTGATAAACGATTAGGGTCAGAAATGTAAAAAATTATTCTAAGTAATTTTCTATTTTTTAAAAATTTTAAAAAATGTTTAGAACCTTCCTAGATCAAAAATGACTTAGATAATTAAATTTCCCAAAATAAAACTACAAACAATGCCTTAACCCTGAACTAGGAGTAACATATTGTATAGATATCCTTGCTAATTAGAATATTTTTGAAACTAGGAGTATACTGGAGGTAGCATTTGACTTTTAATAATCAAGATTCATCCTTGATATCCCAAGGAAAAGCTACTAGATGAAACTACTATATTTTGAGATTGTGAAATATATGTATTTATTTTCTTTCATACAAATAATTGCCTGTCCAAAATATCTTTATGTTAGTTATGAGTATGAGAAACTAACATGTTGTTTTGAGTATTAAGTGAAACAATATTGATAATTTTTTTTATTAATCTAAATAAACCTGCAAACTAGTTGAATTTGATGATTAAGACATACCAGTATCATTGTAATTAACTTAAGTTATTCCTTGTTTGTGGCAATAATACTTAGAGGTCATGAGTTGAATTTTTACTATTATCTTATTTTTTGTTTTAGAATATAAGATTGAACTTGAAGATCTAGTGAAATATGTTAAAATCAAGTTAGTGAGATCACTTGGAGCAAAGAAAAATGATCTTTACAGGTATGGCTTTACAACTTTAGTCATATTTATAAAATGTCTAATTTGACAAAAACGTGAATGCGAAGGAAGAAGAATGATAATCATTTTCATTTGATTAAATTCTCAAATATATTAATTATCTTCAAACTGCAATCTAAATTCTAAAGAAAATTATTGTCATTATGTCGGATTGCAATATTGTCGCTGCTGACATTAATCATGTATTTCTAAGGGATTAAGAAGACGGGCATAACCCTTATTTACGAACTCAAGCTGATGTCAATATAAGTAAAAAATTTACTTTGTGTGATAATGTCTTCTTTAAGGGTAAAATTATTTTGTATTAATTTATAATTTATTTAATATCGTATTAATCATGATGAACATCTAGGCATTATTTACATGCTTTTTATAATTTAAAGATTGGATAAGTCAAAAGCTCTTGAGAGTTCTGCACAAGAAAGGAATTGGCAAGAAACATTTGATGGTAGTCAATCTGTAAAAAAATATATATTATGTATGAAATGTATTTGGATAAACAAACTTTTGTAGATTTTGGGGCAATTTAATGTTGATAGACTTATGGCCTTTGATCAAATGGTTTTGATTATCTCCATAAGCTTAAAAATTTGTGAGTTTAGAACATTATTTGTTGTATACGTATTAGTATCAACTTTTTTTTGGTAACATTTGATACTATGTAGTGGACTAGAAATAATTGTGTAGAAAGATGAATTGTTATATAAGGTTAAAATTTCAACTGAAAAAATAATGTAAGTTAATCTTTGTTAAAAATCTAGTTTATTTATTAAAATTTATGGTTTTGTTTGTAGGGAATCAATCAAAACATAAGAAGAGGAAAGGTTGATATATGGAATTCAGATAATATATTTCCAGATTATTTGCTTTAGACATTATTAATGTTGTCTTAGATCTGATGAATTCTCTATTATATTTCCCAATATTCCACCTGGATAAATGAATAGTACCTTTAAAATCCTGGATAAATTAATTATACTTTGATTTTTTTTATCTGATAAATGATAATAACTCAATTTATTTAAATCTATGATTTATGTTGTCATATAAACATGGTAATTGACTAAATAGTACCTTTAAAATTTCTTTTTATATTATGGTTTTGACATATTACATAACTAACATGCAAAATTTCTTTTCAAATTTTATTTTATCTAGGATGAAGATCGGTTTAACTACAGATTTTAATATTACTCCCTCTTAATCAATTATAAATTTTATTTGTAGAATTATCATCTCATTCATTGTTTTTATCATGGACAGATATTGAAGACTATGTAATAATAATAAAAAAGAGTTTTCTGATGTGATGTGAGGATTCAAATTTATATCTTTAATTTTATAATTGATGTATTTTATATTCACTTTATATCATTGAAAAACAATAATTATATTTAATAGAAATATTAATATGTTTCTTTGTTTTTGCTAATGAATGTTCTAGTTTCTTAATTTTTTAATTTTTATAATTTAAAAAATTGCTTATTTAGTATAAATAATTATAAAAACATTGGGTGAGTTTTAATTTCCCATAACACACCATTAGCGACAGTAAATTATTCATGTAGTTATATTTATAGCGACGGTTATTTATTACTATAGTCATTGTTTAGCGACGGTACTTAATCATGTAGCTAGCAACGGGTATATTAAATGTGGCTAAGATCAATAGCCACAATATATTCATCAATAACGACGGTATTTCGATTGAGTAGACTTAAATATTTGGGCATTGTTAATGGGCCGACCTAAATCTATATTAAATAGGATTATGATAAATATATATAATTAGGACTTTTGGAAATCTGAGTCTTATAGTTTCTTATATAAACTCATTCACAACTAGAGCGGTCAGACGAGTCAACCCACGGCAGGGCGGGTCTACCCACCAAAACTCATTGTTTGATGGATCAATGGCAAGTCGGCCTCCATCCCGGGCTGAAAATCCCCAACCCAACCCAAGGTGGGTTGCATGTTAGGCAAGCCAACCCGCGGGTTGTCTCACTATAAATAAAAATCATTAATAGTTCTAGAAAACAAGAGTTAATAACATGATCAAATAGTCATAATACACACCAAACAATTGAGAACTTTTCCATAATGGAGGGAGTAACACTATCATAAAAGAGTATTTGCTCACCAATAATGGAGGGGTAACACTATCATAAATCGAGAAGCATAAACTCAATTGAGAACTTTTCCATCTCCACAATGCATGTCCCAGATGACATCTCATCATAGGAAAGAAGATCAATCCTTTGCATTCTAGTTCAAATATCTTGCAACATCCTTGGTTTGTAACATATTTTCATTCCTCATTGACATTGACAGTCCTTGCAATTAATTATAGTACATACATCATCTCGTGATACTACTTCATAAGAGGATTATGTACCTTTTTTTATTTAAACATGTCTAGTAATTATTGGGATAAAGCTCTAGACAACATTTGTGTGGCATACCTTCCTAATGTGTCTATTATCAAGAGTTTAAAACAGTAAAAACATATATAATTTTATAGTCAAAATTTTGTTTTTCGAGTTAAACAGGTTAAACCCCAGTAGGGTCGCCAAGGGGAGGTGCTCGCATCTCCCGATGTATTTTATGCCTCGGGTTTGGGTCCGTGAGAATTTGTTTTATCAAAATGGGATAGCTCAATTAAGTTTAAAAAAATCCTTTTAGAAATATCTTTTAGGAGAAATTATTTTTAAATTAACTTTTTTTAGAATCTCGACTATGAGTATTTTTTTTTTTTTACAATTTGTCATATCAAACCGCTAGCAACTTAATTTGAAAGAATTTCTATTTGACTTTTAAGAATATCAATAAAATATTTACGTATACAAACGCAAATTAGATAATTCTTTTGAATTCGCTATTTGGTTACACTTGGTAAAGAGTTTTCGCAATAAATTAACAACGCTCGTTAAAGAATAATGTCTATTTCACGAAATTTTGGCTTTAAGAAGTTGGATTGTAGGTTTTATTTGTCCGATTATTTTTTAAAATAAATTTCAATACATGTAATTGGTGTCAAGATTTATTGAAAAGTACTTTAAACTAATTTGAAAATATTAGTTTAAAGAAGTTATATTTAAAAATAAATTTAAACTAGTCTTTAATAAAATATTTTTTATGATAGTATTCTATTACTATTTTAAATGAGTTTTTTATTTTTCGAATTTTTAAAAAATAATTTAAAACTTTTAAATATCAGAAAGGTTTGAAATTGAAAAAAAAAAAAAAAACCTCTAGGAACGAATTTGGCCGTACGCGAGGTAGACCACCTGTTCTTGGCGTGGTTTGTGCGTGAGTTGGGTCGTCTTTAGGGCGTGGTTTGAGCTGAAGTCAAAGTGGCTTAGGCTTTGGTCAAGGTCAATTGGAACGCAGGTTGAACGGACGCGACACGGTAAGGACTCGGTCTCATCGTTCAAGGCGCGATAAACTTTTTTTCGTTTGTTTGATATCCGTTTGATTTCAATTTTGTGTTTTTCCTTAGAGAATTGATAAACTAAACGAAAAATTCAACGAAAGCCGGTCCACAAATCCGACGTGGCCTGCCAGGTGTCTTCATGTCCCAAAAGTGCTCATTTCGTGTCCCGAAACTACTCATTTCGGGGAAAAAAATAAATTTTCTCGAAATGGCCGTTTCGGGTCCCGAAATCACACATTTCGGGTTCTGGGTCCCGAAATCACACATTTCGGGTTCTGGGTCCCGAAACTACTATTTCAAAAAGAATTTTTTTTTCGAAATGGCCGTTTCGGAACTTGAAATTACCGTTTCGAGACCCGAAATTACCGTTTTGGGACATTTGAAATTTTTTTCTCTCCTACCCAAATGTAATAACACGATTCGTGAACTTACTTTTATTGAATATTTCGTTGAATATATTATTTTTTGTTTCCTGGTATGGTTGTGTGTCCATTTCATTTAAATACTTCATATTTCCCTTTTAAGTTTATTTTGTAGAATGATGTTGTTTTCTTGAAAAAAAAAATTAGGTCTTATCCAGATTGTGAAATCAAAACAAATGGAGAGCTTCCTCTCCTTTTCGAAGTCAAAACTATTAAAATAAAATACATATTTATTTGACTTATCTTGTTTAATAAATTTTATAATAATTTTTATTTTTATAATACAATAAGATTTTTATTGCAATATGTTTTATATTAATATTTATATAAAGAATTATATGATATTTAAATTAATATTAATTTTTAATAAAATAGATAAAGTTAATAATTTTTTTAAAAAAAAAGTAAGGTCTATAATTTTTAAAGGGATTTAGGAAATATAACCTTAACCCTCCTTGTTCATTTGCTTTCCCCATCGTCACTTACACGATCATGCAAAAACTACTTTGGGAGAAGAATTTCAGCTCTAGAAATGTCCCCATCCATCACTATCGATTCGCCAAAGCGAAGAAACACAATCATCCAAGTATTTTCCAAATCTTCGTTCTTCTTGCACTTCTACTTCTCATTCGTTTTGTTAATTAATCAAGTTCTTCAAATCGCTTTTGCAGGTGGTCAAGCATGGGAACAAAGTTTAGAGCAGCAGTTATTCTCCTTTTTCTTTCATTCATCCTTCTTCAGCTGGTGTTTTCTGAATCCAACGATGGATTCGTTAGAATTAGACTCAAAAAGTTTAAGTTAGATGAAAACAATCGGAACGCTGCTCGACTTACCAGGCAAATACTGG
Organism: Impatiens glandulifera; assembly: GCF_907164915.1. Lineage (NCBI taxonomy): Eukaryota > Viridiplantae > Streptophyta > Magnoliopsida > Ericales > Balsaminaceae > Impatiens > Impatiens glandulifera. The sequence continues at coordinate 2,450,716 of NC_061865.1, forward strand.
ATTCTAAAATTGCTCGTGGCATTGTAGGGCTAAAGAATTACATGAACATGCAGTACTATGGTGAGATTTCAATCGGTACACCGCCACAGAACTTCACTGTGCTTTTTGATACAGGAAGCTCTAATCTGTGGTTACCTTCCTCAAAATGCTACTTATATGTAAGTTAGATCATATTTATACAATGTATATATCATCCATACAATTTTTCATACAATGTATCGCCTCTATTTCTGCTGCAGCCTGCGTGTCATTTTCATTCCAAATACAATGCCAGTCAATCAAGAACATATAAAGTCAACAGTTAGGTGTCTGTTGCAACTTTTATAGAAATAACTTCATGTAATCATGAAGGTGACATTGACTTAAAACAGAATGTTGTTGTTTTGCACAGAAACATCTGCTGAGATATTCCATGGTTCAGGTTCAATTGCTGGCAACTTTTGCCAAGACAATGTTTTAGTTGGTGGTTTGACAAGTAAGAATCAGGTTCATAGACTTTCCAAATCCCCATTTCTTTAATACTAATACTATTACTTAAGTTTACTACAACTACAGGACTTCATTGAAGCAAGAAGACTGTCCGGTTTTGTGTTTAAGTTTACCAAGTTTGATGGTGTTCTTGGCCTTGGATTTCAGGAGATCTCAGCTGGAGGTGTTGTTCCAGTATGGTATGTACCATCTTTTGTCAAGTTCAAATTTGTTGTGATCGATATTCCTCGTTAAGATAAGGAGTATTCGCTCATACTTGTAGGCACAACATGATGAACCAGGGTCTGATTCAGAATCCAGTGTTCTCATTTTGGCTAAATAGAAACACAAAAGAAGAGGAAGGAGGTGAACTTGTGTTTGGGGAGATTGATCCAAGGCATTACAAGGGGAATCATACTTATGTCCCTGTGACCCATAAGGGTTTTTGGCAGGTTGATAAAATTTATAAACATATTTTTAATTTTTATGGTTGTTTTTTTTATAACTATATTCCTCTTGTAGTTTGATATGGGTGAAGTCTTCGTCAGGGGTCAACCAATAGGTAAGCTCTTTCATCGGTTATTCATAAAGGAAGAGGTCATTTCTTAAACTAAGAGATATTGTTTAATGGGAGGTCATGTTGGTGTAATGAATAAAAGAAAAGGAGAGAACATGTCATTCATTGATTATAGAGTACATTTTTCAGGTTTTTCTGGTTGTTCTGCGAGGGTGGATTCTGGAACTTCTTTTTTGTCAGGTCCAACGGTATGTGAAACTGAAAAAGGGTTTTATTTTTTTGTGATTCATACAATACAATGATGATCGAGAAATAATGAATGATTTTCATAAGTGTAGGCTGTGATTACCATGATAAACAATGAAATTGGAGTCAGAGGAGTTGTTAACCGTAAATGCAAGACAATCGTTGGAGTGCATGGACAATCCATTCTGAACAAGCTCCTAGTAAAGATTTTTTTGTTTTTTTTTAATCTGATTTACCTTAAAATACACAAATTCTAATGTTATCTTAACTTTTAACAGGTTCCACCATTTCAGAAAATTTGTTCCCTAATTGGATTATGCTCTTTTAATGGAAGTAATAATAGAAGAACTTCAGATGTTTATAGAGTACATTTTTCAGGTTTTAGAGTACATTCTAATGTTGGTGTAATGAATAAAAGAAAAGGAGAGAACATGTCATTCATTGATTATAGAGTACATTTTTCAGGTTTTTCTGGTTGTTTTGCGAGGGTGGATTCTGGAACTTCTTTTTTGTCAGGTCCAACGGTATGTGAAACTGAAAAAGGGTTTTATTTTTTTGTGATTCATACAATACAATGATGATCGAGAAATAATGAATGATTTTCATAAGTGTAGGCTGTGATTACCATGATAAACAATGAAATTGGAGTCAGAGGAGTTGTTAACCGTAAATGCAAGACAATCGTTGGAGTGCATGGACAATCCATTCTGAACAAGCTCCTAGTAAAGATTTTTTTGTTTTTTTTTAATCTGATTTACCTTAAAATACACAAATTCTAATGTTATCTTAACTTTTAACAGGTTCCACCATTTCAGAAAATTTGTTCCCTAATTGGATTATGCTCTTTTAATGGAAGTAATAATAGAAGAACTTCAGATGTTTATAGAGTACATTTTTCAGGTTTTAGAGTACATTCTAATGTTGGTGTAATGAATAAAAGAAAAGGAGAGAAGATGTCATTCATTGATTATAGAGTACATTTTTCAGGTTTTTCTGGTTGTTCTGCGAGGGTGGATTCTGGAACTTCTTTTTTGTCAGGTCCAACGGTATGTGAAACTGAAAAAGGGTTTTATTTTTTTGTGATTCATACAATACAATGATGATCGAGAAATAATGAATGATTTTCATAAGTGTAGGCTGTGATTACCATGATAAACAATGAAATTGGAGTCAGAGGAGTTGTTAACCGTAAATGCAAGACAATCGTTGGAGTGCATGGACAATCCATTCTGAACAAGCTCCTAGTAAAGATTTTTTTGTTTTTTTTTAATCTGATTTACCTTAAAATACACAAATTCTAATGTTATCTTAACTTTTAACAGGTTCCACCATTTCAGAAAATTTGTTCCCTAATTGGATTATGCTCTTTTAATGGAAGTAATAATAGAAGAACTTCAGATGTTTTACTTATGTACAATACTTGTGAAATGATAGTTGTATGGATGGAGAGTCAGCTTAGGAGGAATGGAAGAAAACTGTTATTTTAAAATATGTTATTAAGGTACTTATTTATTATTCTCGTTTAAAATAATTAATTTTAATATTTGAATCAAATAAATGATAAAATAAAATGTTTACATAGCTATGTGATTCGCTGCCAATTCCAAATATGCATTCATATGTGGATTGTTGGCGAATTTCCACCATGCCTACAGTTTCATTTTTAATTGGTTCTAGAAATTTTACCTTCTCGCCTAAGGAGGTAAATAATTTTCTATCTTATTCTATGTTAATTGTTACATATTTTTGTGTGTTTATTGATTTGGTTGATAAAATATTTAATTTGTTTTGAATTAGTATATATTGAAGACTGGAGAAGGTGAGCCGGCACATTGCAAAAGTGGCTTTATTTCCCGTGATCTTCTTTCTTTCCGCGGACCTCTATGGTTTGAAATAATATCTTTTAAATTTCTATACTTGCAAAAATGAAAAAAAAAATTAAAAAACTTATTGATAAATTTAAGAAGTAGAACGAATCTCATAGTGAGTGGCGATCCCCACTTTAAAGATTCTTAATCATGGGATCTTTAATCTCTTATTCAAATACACTTTTTATTTGAATTATATAATTAGGAGTTAAGATTAAATTTTATTTTTTTAAATAAAAAAAATGAATTTGAGATGTTTGATTTATTAGCCAAATAATAATTTTTTTTTTTTGTTTTAAAAGCTAAAAACATACTTCTTAAGTTTTTTCATAATATATCAAACTAGTTTTTGACAGATACATTTTAACTCACTGATCTTGATTATGATTAATGTTTTTATGAAGGGTTTTGGAAGATATATTCATGGATCGTTACCACACAGTATTTAACTTTAGAAGATCAATAGTTGGATTTGCCGATGCGGCATAATATTAATAATAATAATGATAATGGACACATATTTGTTAAATTCATTTATGTTCACAAGAGGTCAAATTTGTTTCCATTTACAATATATATTGAGTCTTGTAGGCTCTATTTTTTTATCACTGTCTCGTTTTTCGATACTTAAAACAATTTAAACCTTGTCTTTAAGGCAGTTGGTAGCTCACAATTGGATTGAGTCACATTCCTTACTTCTTTCTGCTCGACTGCACCAGCGGTAAGAGACGGGATATTTTAAATGTAGGCTTGCCTCGAGTACTTTTAGAAAAATGTTTTAGTCGATTATTTTCCTAAGTCTCGTGGTTTACTTTTCTCTCAAATATAGTAAAAAAACTAGAAAATGATTATATCAAGAGTCGTCTCATCTTAAATTGAGATACTGAATCAAAATATAACTTAGCAATAGTTAGACATGCTTTAATTATTTTTAAGAGTCGTCGTCTAGTTACTTATCGAGAACTTAAGAAAGAAAATTTTTAGAAATTTTTCCAGCTCAGCGTTTGATTACGCGTGGAAAAGGGCTTAGGTGATGTGTCCCACATTCCCATCCAAATGGACGGTCTCTACTCCGAAACAAATTTGGCTTTTTAGATTTTATTATAACATATTACAAAAAATTATTAATGTAAATCCCGAACCTAATCTCGTTTCTCTGTAAAAGATTTTATGAATGTCCCAGTCTAAGATCTAGAAGAGATATGCTCTTTTCATCTAAATTTCATTTGTATATGGTAAATATGGACCGAAAATTGATAAACGATTAGTGTCAGAAATGTAAAATTTTATTCTAAGTCATTTTCTATTTTTTAAAATGTTTAGAACCTTCTTAGATCGGAAACGACTTAAAAATATTAAATTTGTCAAAATACAACTATAATCAGTGCCTTACACATGAACTAAATTAAGGGTGTTTATCGGTTCAGTTTTCGAGTTATTCGAGTTCATCGGTTTGGTTTCTTAGAATTTGATATTTGGTTCGAATTTCGAATAATACGAATTCGAACCGAATTTGATTTTATTTTTTATTTTATTGTTAAATATTGAAAGCAAATTATTCTAATTCAAACTAATTCGAACGGAATTCGATTTAATTTTATTGTTAAATCTTGAATTCAAATTAGTCTAATTCAAAACAAAATTTGAAATTCAATTTGAAAATCAAAAATGAAATTCGAATTCAGTAAATTTGAATTCGGTCGGTTATTCGGTTCAGACCAAATATTAACACCCTAAATCGATTGTTCTAAGTGTGAAGGCGGTTAAGAGTTGAATCATGGTTAAATGTAAAAGTCAACTTACCAAAGTAAGTCTTAACCTTAGCCCCCACCAATTTATCAATAATAATGCAATAACAAGTTCTTTTTTGGGGGAAAAATAAAAAATAGGACAACGGATTAAGTATGTAGCCCACAAACACACTTAACCATTTAACCAGACGCAGAACTTGCCGCCTGACAGACTCGAACCTAGGAACTTAGGGTTGGTATCCACTTCTTATTACACTAACAAGTTTTGAATATATCAAATCAAGAACTTATCATAGAAATTAGATGGTGTTTTTTAGAAGATTTTTTACTTTCAATCGAATGTGAATTCCTGGTTAGGTTGGATTATACAAATTTCTAGAATAATAAATGAAGTAAGTGATTTGCGACTTGTCTACACTAATTAACACATTGGACCTTCGCCTCACAGACGAGAAAGATTATCATAATTTCTCTGATGGTTAAATCAAGATTACAACAATCAAATTAATGTTCTAATTAACTTAAAATTGTCATACAAATATGCTGCAAGTCTCATATTAATGTATGGACCAACAAATTGTTAAAGAAAAATTAACACTAAACTCTGACAGTCATCATAATTTCAATACATTATCAATTTTTCTTTACAAACATTTTATAAATTGATCATAGGAGTTTCTTATATCATCTTTTTCAAGCTTACACTGGAAAGAGACGATATGAAATTTTCATCCGAAATTCAAATTTAGGCGAACTCTAGTTAGATTTATTCAAGCGTTTAAGGATCTAACAATTAACTTCTATATCATCCTAGGTATATATCAGTAACCGAATCAAAAATTGATGTAGTGCTTCTTCATAGTTCCTACCACACCTTATTACCAATATTCTTGCAATTTTTTTGTTCTTTTTTCCTCCATTTTTTTTTTTATTTCGGCAAAGAATCAACCACAACATTAAATCTCAAAACAATATATATTTAATATTATTATTATTATCATTACTTCCCTATTATTTTTATTTATTTCAACACTTAATTTTATTATATCTTAGTCATGTTGTTTTATTTTATTTATTTGTATATTTATTTAATTCAAACAAATCTTTAAGGCTGCAAGTATTTTCAAGCTTTTAAGTTATTTTTGAAATCTTGTACTGAGATTTTAAACTCGGTTATAGATAATCTGAAAATTTCAACAAGAGTTTAGGAGTGCTATTCAACTCATGGTACTTTTCTTCACAATTTTTGGCATCAATCACAAATGTAGACACTCATTTTTTACATCCTTCAAATTTATAACTTTTAAAAATTTCAAACATTTTTCAAAAAAATATAATTTTTTTGAAATTCATAAACACAGTATCCTTACACGAGATTAAAAAATTAATTCGAATGGTGTAGTTGTGTCAACCAATTTTTGAATTAGTTAAAATTCAAACATATTTTTAAAGTAGTCAAAATAAATAGATAAATAAATACATATTAAAAATCATAAAAAGAGAGAGTTATTATAGACTTACTTTTTTTACAGGTCAAGTCCAACCTAAAGGACCAGGTCCAGCCTCTTAGAATGCCCAAGCCCAAAGGGTAAAATTTTAAGGAAAAAAAAGGAAAGAATTTTAGGTTTGTTTTGTTGGAAGGCTATTTCATTTTTGGATTAATTAGAATAGAGATAATGATGGGTGTTTGTGTTGTTAATAAAAATGGGTTGGGCCAAGAAAAAAAAATTATAGCTCACAAATTAAAAAAAGTTATAGATCACAAAGTTAAAAAAATATATATACTTAAAATTCCTTTACTAGTGAGGCATTAAAATATAATATTGTTAATTTATCTTTGAATAATTTTAATATATATGGTTAGTATACCCACTTTGAAATTGTTATAACGAGTTATTACGAGAAAAATAATATTAAAATAAATGAAATTCATTGTTTTTAAAACTTTTAATCTTCATTTCAATTTCTTGAGTAGAAATTATAAGATGAATGAGATAGTCAATATTTTCTTTATAGAAATCATACTCATTAAAATGACTTTAGTCATTAATGTTGGAACCATTCCAATTTCTTGTGTAGAAATTATGAGATGAATGAATAGTTAATGATTTTTTTGGTAGAAATAAGACTCCTTAAAATGACTTGAGAGTCATTGATGTAAAAATCATTCAAATTTCTTGTGAATTATGAGATTAATGGGATGACGATTTCTTATAAAAATATGATTTGTCAAAATGACATTAATCATTATTGTTGACATCATTATAATTTCATATGTAAGAAATTATGAAATGAATTGGGAATCCTAATGATTTCTTATGTAGAAATTTAATTTGTCAAAATGATGTTGTCATTAATATTTTGAAACATTTTAATTTCATCTATAGAAATTATGTGATTAGTAATGACAGAATGAATGTCATTTGTGTTATAACTCATTATATTAGCATTCAAAAAGATAACTATGTAAATCGAAATATTTTCGCAAGAAATATCTCGGTGAGAACGATCCACCTAGATTTGTTTTAAGTGTTGTCGCTTCACGTGGATTATCGGTCAAAACACGATAATGTAATTACTTCGATTAAGACATGAGATACATTTGTTGTCATATATTGTGTTGCTAAGTGATTGTTTATATATATATCATGCATATTAGCTAATAATATGATAACTTGTGTTACATTAACTTGTTATTTATATACATACGTGAATAAAAATTATTGTATATCTATTTTATTTTAATAGAAAATTCTAATTTTTTTTCATAAAATTATTGTGTCTTTTGGTATACAGTAACTACTATGGAAAGTTAAAAGTCATCATTAATTAAGAAATTGACGAATTGATGACATGAATAATTTATATATATAATGATGCTTAATTTTTAAAGTGTCCGGATTGCCGGGTCGAGAGCTGTGGTTAATTTGGATATATGTGAGAGCAAATGGATACTTGGGTCGGATTGTGGGTTGACCCGCGCATAAAAATTTTACCGTAATATTTTTTTCACGGTTTTTTATATTATTACTCGTGCAAATGCACGGGATACATGCTAATTATTTATAATAATTATTTATTTTATATTTGATTAAAGATAAATTGTCAATTATTGATGTATTTTAGAAAGATATTTATTTAATGATATACGAAGTAATTATAATATATATGACATATCATTTGATTATATTATTTGATTATGTTATTTGATTATGTTATTTGATATATATAGTTCATCATAAAGACTTGTTTAATTTGATGTTTTTGAAATCTAATAATTACAAGAAAAGTTGTGTTTGATTTGAGAAATAATGTGGCAAATGTGTCGATATTATGAGATACAAACGTGCAATCAATATAAATGTTTAAGCGTCTTCAGCCAAAAATGCTTGAAACATTATGATTTATTTTGTAGAAATAATGTGACATTGTGAATATTAATTTGATTAAATATTCTAATTTCTTTTATAGAAATAATGTGATGAAATAAATATTTTAATTGATTAAATATTATAATTTCTTATGTAGAGATTATGTGAAGAATAATTTATATATGAATAAACATTCTAATCTCTTGTATAAAAATTATGTTTTATTCAATTAAATATTTATAATATAGTTATCTTATTCATTATAGGATAAGTATAACAAAAGAAATTTATAAAAGAATTGTGTGACAATTTCTTGATTAGAAAATTATTGATTTAAATCATAAATGTATGTGATTTAAAAAAAGGTACCAAAACAAATGTGGGGATAAATATTTTTATTGATGATAACAAAAAAAAATTGTGTATATTATGTAAAAAGATAAATTGGTAGAGAAATATGTTCTCTATAAAAGATAAAGTTGCGCAATTTTATAAAAAAAATAACAAGAAAATGTCTTGTTTATATTTGCTGAGTTGGTGCTCAAATCGATATTTAAAATTTGAGGATTTTGATATCAATAAAAGTGTCATTTCTTTGACATTACTTTCATAAAAAAAAAATTATAAGAACCAATGTCTTCAAAATGATTTTATGAAATAGATGAAAAAGAAAGTTTATAAGTCTTTGTATGACTTATAACAATTTTTAGTAATGATATGAAAATTTGATCATACTTTGATTAAAAGTGAATGTGACAATTATATATATCATAAAAACAATGGAAATTATTTCATTATGTGTCTTTTGTACGATATTTTTATTGTTGAAAAATACAATAAAAATGATTAAATCCATTAAGGATGTGAATTGCACTACACGAAATATCATGTTGTTATCAAATAATATATCGATATTATTATATGAAAGACTTTACATCTAAAAATAAATATGTTTACACTTAAAAGTGCAATTTACGTATGAAAATCTTTTAAGAAAATTATGATGGATAGATTAAACGTTATAATCTATATTTTTGACTTATGTCGAAAAATAAAGAAGGCAGAATAGTTCAAAGACATTTTATCTACTAGTTAGCCAAGTAAACAATATTTTCATAAAAAAAATAAAAAAAATTAAATGATAAGCATGTACGAATGACTATGCTCTTATTAGAAGATGTTCCAAGGTTAACTAAGAATGTAACAACATAAATTTCTAATTATTTTAAAAGTAATTTTAAATTGGACAAGCTTAGATCAGTCAATGACAAGTCTAGACATAAACGTCTTAGACATAATGTTATTAGACTACTCTCTAATGGAGTTATCAAATTTGACTATGTAAGTCAAAGATAACGTAACATTGTGGATCCAGTAACCAAATTATTGAATAGATAGTTAGTTTGAAAGTCTTTTAAGACATTAGCCTACTATAAGTTGGTATGAAGGAAAACTCAACCTATGTAGATTGGAGATCCCAAGAATTAGGTTCAATAGGACAACCTAATTGTACTGACTTGGAAAGTTATTATTGAGAATTAATCATATAACGAAACAATATATATTTTGACGAGGATAAGCATATCATGTTCCATGGCCAAAATGGACACAACCATGACAGCTTGACATGTATCAGGGAAAATTCGATTTGAAAGTGTGTAATCATTTACACATATGGTATAATAGTTCAAGAACATCAAGTCTACTAATTGGCTAGTAAAGTTATATACTTTTATAAGGGAATGTTCAAATGGTTGCAACTACCCATCCTAGGTATAATTTAACTTTTGAAACTTTCAAAAAGTTAATCTTTCAATTTCCATTAATGTGGGGATTGTTAAAATTAAACTAATTCTATTAATGAATGAATGGAAATAAGATTGTTAATAAATAATATCAAATAAAATTTACACAAATTTAAACGTGAATTAACGGTGAATTTAGTCCAAATTATAATTTAATTAATATTTAATGTATAATTAGAAAATTAAAATTCAATGTTATGATAAACATTCAACTTTATGAATTGGCTAATGTATGGACTTTTCATTAGCTAGCATTGAATATTAAATGTTCAACATTTTCCTTCAGCGAATCAACGTATATGCAATGAATGAGCAATATTTATTGCCAATATACCTTTTTGGATGATTTTATTTGAAAGTTTAATTCTCACCAATATATACTCATTCTTTATTCATTTCAGCACACAACATCATCTTATCATTTCTCATTCTAGAATTCCAAAAGTTCTCTTCTTATTACGTGAATAATAATCGAATTTCTTGCTTGATTTTTTCGTTGAAACTCAGTTAAATTCGATGCGTAGTGATTTCAGTGTAGAATCACTATTGGATTCGTTGTACCTTGGGAGATAGCTATCTGCGATAAGTTTCAGCACAAACAGGAGACGATGAAACTGTTTTAAGATAAATGTGTTTAACACATTTCTCGAATCAATATCAAATTCGGTGATATTGTTCTTCATATATCTTATTTCATTGTAACATTGTATTTTTATATATTTCTGTTATTTCAAGACAAGATTTTTAACACTTTGAACCTCTTGGTGGTCTGTAAGAATTTGTTGTAACAAAGTGGACTAGTCGAATAAATTTTAAAAAAAAAAATCCATTTAGAAATATCTTTTAGGAGTAAATTTACTTTTTTTTAATTAACTAGTAATTTGATTTTGTAAGAGTTGCCATTTAACTTTAAAAAAAATCAATAAAATATTTACCTGACAAACATAAGAATTCATTTGGATTCGCAATTTGGTTACAATAGGAAAAAACTTGTGCACATCAGTGCTGGTTAAAAACGGTGTCTACTTCATGATTTAGGTCTTAGAAAGTTGGATTTTACGTTTTATTTATCGAAAGGACCCGATAAGTTTTGACCGGGTTATCTTCGTCATTAACTTCCTGTCATACACAGTTTTGATCTTGAACTAGAAGGCTAAATCGCGAAACCAAACAAACGGGGAATTTGGTCTCCCCATTTAGAACAAATTTAAGAAAATAAAATATGTATTTGATTTGATTTCTATTGTTTAATAAGCTTTATAATACTATTACTTTTATTTTCATAATAAAATCTCACTTTAATATATTTTATTTTAATTAAACAGATAAAGTAAATAATATAAAAAATGAAAAATAATGTGTGTAATTTGAAAAGGTCGGTAAAAATGGACGGATTTAGGAAATATATCCTCCTGGTTCATATGCTTTACTACTGGTGCTTTCTTCATCGTCACTAACACGATCATATATACATGCAATTTCATCCAAGTATTTCCAAATCATCGTTCTACTTCTCATTCTTTTTGCTACGTACGTACACGGCGCCGTCTGTCTGTCTGTCGGTGAGTAATCAATCACTTATTATATACATTTTCTGAATGAAGTTCTTCAAATTGCTTTGCAGGTGATCAAGCATGGGAACAAAGTTTAGAGCATCAGTTATCACTCTTTTTCTTTCATCCCTCCTTCTTGATCAGCTGGTGTTTTCTGAATCCAACGATGGATTAGTGAGAGTTGGACTGAAAAAGTTTAAGTTAGATGAAAACAACAGGATCGCTGCTCCTCGACTTACCCCGCAACTACCGGATTCTCAAAAGGATGGCGTCACTGTAAGGCTAAAGAATTACGATAACATGCAGTACTACGGTGAGATTTCAATCGGTACACCACCACAGAACTTCACTGTGCATTTTGATACAGGAAGCTCTAAAATGTGGATACCTTCATCAAGGTGCTGCTTATCTGTAACTGTAAGTGTGATCATTCATACAAATTTTATTAGGGGAGAAAATTGTGTTGAATTTGCCTATATTTTTGCTGCAGCGTTGGTGTTTCTTTGCCCGTCGTTCAAAAACATCTAAAAGGAACAAATACAATTCCTGTCGTTCAAGAACGTATAAAAAGAACGGTTGGTGTCTGTTGCAACTTTTATAGAAATAACTTCATGTAAGCAACAAAGCAGGAAGGTGATATTGAATTGAAACATAATAATTAATGTTGCTGTTTTGCACAGGAACATCTGCTGAGATACACTATGATTCAGGTTCAATATCTGGCAATGTTAGCCAAGACAATGTTATAGTTGGTGGTTTAACAATCAAGAATCAGGTTATATATACAACATTAGCCTTTCATAGATTTTCCAAATCATAATTTCTTTAATACTAATACTATACTTTAAGTTTACTACAACTACAGGGCTTTATTGAAGCAACAATACCGCCTGATTCTGCGTTTCAGTCTAGTAAGTTTGATGGCGTTCTTGGCCTTGGATTTAAGGAGCTAAATGATTTAGGTGTTGTTCCAGTATGGTATGCACCATCATATGCTAAATTAAAATTTGTTTTGATATTCCTCTTAAGATAAGATAAGGAGTAACCACTCATATTTGTTTGCAGGTACAACATGATGAATCAGGGTCTGATTCGGAATCAAGTATTCTCATTTCGGCTTGATAGAAACAAAAAAGAAGAGGAAGGAGGTGAACTTGTGTTTGGTGGGATTGATCCAAAGCATCACAAGGGGGACCATACTTATGTCCCTGTGACCGGAAAGGGTCATTGGCAGGTTGTGAAACTTATATACATATTTTTAATTTATATGGTTGTTTCTTTTAAAATCTTATAATGTGCTTGCTCTTGTAGTTTGCTACGAGTAATGTTTTAATCAATGGTCAATCAATAGGTGAGCTCTTTCATCAATCTTACATAAAAGATGAGGTCATTTCTTAAAATAAGAGATAATGTGTAATGGGAGGTCATGTTGGTAGCATGAAAAAGAAAGAAAAAGAGAGAACATGTCATTTATTGATTATAGAGTACATTTTGAAGGTGTGTGCAGATTTGATTGTTCTACCGTTGTGGATTCTGGAACTTCTTTGTTGTCAGGTCCAATGGTATGTGAAGCTGAAGAAGTGTTTTATTTTGTTGTTATACAATGGTCGATAAATAATAAATGATTTTAATAAGTGTAGACTGCAATTACCATGATAAACCATGAACTTGGAGTCAACGAAACAGGATTAGTAAGTCATGAATGTAAGTCAATTGTTGAAGAGTATGGACAAACCATTCTGAAAATGCTCCCAGGAGAGGTTGTTATTTATGTTACTGAAATTTGATTTTCCTTAAAATACACAAATTCTAATGTTGTCTTAAACTTTTAATAGGCTAACAAAATTTGTTCCCTAATTGGATTATGCCCAGTTAATGGAACTAAGAGTATCGAGGAAAGTGATGATAGAAGAACAATAGATGTTTACTCTATGGGTATGTGCAGAACTTGTGAAATGGTAGTTGTATGGATGGAGAGTCGGCTAATGAAGAAACAAACAGAAAATAATATTTTATACTATGTTAATAAGGTAAATATTTATTATTCTCACTTAAAATCATTTAATTAACTTTAGAATCAAATAAATTAAAAAGATAATGTTTACATCAGCTCTGTAATTCACTGTCAAGACCATTTGAATCATATTTTGTGGATTGTTCGCAAGTTTCCTCAATGCCTATAATTTCGTTTTTAATTGGCGATAGAAATTTTACTCTCTCATCTAAGGAGGTAAAAAATGTTTATCTTATTTTACCTTAATTCTTACATATTTTGTGTTTTTATTAAACTTGTTGATAAAATATTAATTTGTAATTTGAATTAGTATATATGGAAGGAAGGAGAAGGTGATTCTGAACAATGCATCAGTGGCTTTTTTTCCAATGTTGATTATTATTCTACATGGTTTGACACAATCTCTTTCCATTCTCTAGCTCAAATGAAAAAAAAATAAAAAATATATTGATGAATTTGTTATTATGTTTTCTATAAAGGATTTTGGGGGACATGTTCATGGGTCGTTATCACACCGTATTTGACTATGAAAAATCTAAAATTGGATTTGCAGATGCTGCATAATAATAATAACAATAATAAACACATATTTGTTATCTTTATTTATGTTTACAATAATATTTGAGTCATTTTATTCCATTCACAATATTTATATATATTGAGTGTTCATTAAACATGCATGCATTAAATCTCTTTTATTGATATCTTCTATTTCTTTTTAACTTATATTTTAAACTAGAATAGTCTCTCATTATCAAGAACTAGGATGGAGAATTGTATGTCAAATTTATTATAAATTTGTTAAAATATATATAACACAAACATTAAAATAAAATATATTAAATAAAAAACAAAACATTTATAATAACTAAATAAAATATTAATTCCCCTAATTTGACTATTGAATTTTAATGAAGTCATCATTTTGATTACCGAATTTTAGAAAATCGATAATCTACATGGCGACTTTTTATGAAAAAAAATGTCAAAACTCTCCCTTCGAAGAAATTCGGTAATTAAGTAAGAAACATCGTTTTGTATAACTTTAAAAATAAGAAATCTCAAATTTTAAGATTTAAAGAAAGATATTTCAAGTTTCTATTTACCTCACTAAAGAGCCCAATTTGACATTTCAATCAAAAATAAAATATATTTTATAAATTACAAAATAAACTTACCAAAATTTATTAAAATAATATATATATATAATGTTTAACTGTATCTAGATTGTCAGATTTTTGTTCAAGAAATATTATTGGAACTGTCCATATCTGGTTCATCCTTCGAAACCATAACACATCCTGAATCTGATAAAATACGATGAATTGAGACGGTATTTTGTAAATACGTAATTATTTTGCATATATTAATCATTTCTTTCTTTTCCGATAGTCTGGAAGAGACAAAAGAAAGATCTCAAGGCGATGGATGACTATCACTTACTTTTTTCCCTATGACCGAGTGAGCAGTTATTCTTGCTCTTCTTGAATCAGTTGCATTTGTTCTTGCTCTTCTTGAATCAGTTGCATTTAATTTGGGAAGGTGGCAGTTTGATCCGTCCATAAACTTGAAATAGTTAAATTTAAAAAATCTAATTAAAAATGTGATACACAATTCTAAAACTTTCCACACCTATGAATATAAATTCATAATTTTAACCAAGAAAACTAATAATACTTTATATTTTAAATTTAATATAAAAATTTATAAATATTTTATAATATTTTAAATTCGTTTATATAATTTTATAATTTATATATATTTTTAAATTTTATTTATTTATTCTCATAATTATATATATAACATCCATATATAATTATAATTTTTTAAACTTATTTTATATTTTAATAAAATAATCAATAAATATATATATATATATATATATATATATATATATATATATATATATATATATATATATATATATATATTCTGGATTGTAAGAATTTACGTGTAGCACGGTGGAGCGATTTAAATATTTTTGTTAGAATATAAACTCAATCGTTACAAACTGTTTGTAAGTATTCGACCGAAATATTTATTATTCTCATATATATATATATATCCAAATTAACGATGAATATTTTGAAATTAAGTATTATTATATAATTTATATAATTATATATATATATATATATATATATTTTATTAATATTTATATAAAATATTATGTAATATTTAAATTAATATTTATTTTTAATAAAATAGATAAAGTTAATAATTTTAAAAAGAAGTAAGGTGTATAATTTAAAAGGGATTTAGGAAATATAATCTAACCCTTTTTGTTCATTTGCTTTCCCGTAGTCACTTGCATAAACTACTTTGGAGAACAATTTCATCTTTAGAAATGTCCCCAATGCCTATTTTCGTTTTTAATTGGTTCTAGAAATTTTATCCTCTCGCCTAAGGACGTAAATAATTGTCTATCTTATTCAACCTTAATTGTTACATATTTTTGTGTTTTTATTGATCTAGTTGATAAAATATTAATTTGTTTTGAATTAGTATATATTGAAGACTGGAGAAGCTGATGCGACTCATTGCATAAGTGGCTTTACTTGCAATGATCTTCTTTCTCTTCACCGGACTTTCTGGTTTGAAATAATCTCTTTATCTTCTCTATACTTACAAGTAAATGAAGAAAAAAAATTATTAATAAATTTAAGAAGCGAAAACGAATTTCATAGTGAGTGGCGAAATCCCAATTTTAAAGGATTCTTAATCATGAGATCTTTAATCTGTTATTTAAATACTCTTTTTATTTATACTATATTAGTGAGTTAAGATTAATTCTTATTATTAAAAAAATAAAAAGTTGAATTTGAGATATTTGATTTCTTAGCCAAATAATAATTTATATTTTTGTTTTAAAAGCTAGAAAATATTAAACAATTAGTGTAAAAATATAAAAAAAAAATTATTCTAAGTCGTTTTCCATTTTTTATTTTTTTATAAATGTTTAGAACCTTTTAGATCGAAAATAATTAAATTTGTCAAAATAAAACTACAAATATTGCCTTAGCCTTGAACTAAACCGGTCGTTCTAATTAAGTTTGAACACGGCTAAGAGTTGAACCAAACTGGTCAACTGTAAAAGTCAACCAAAACAAAAAATCTTACCAACACTTAGCCCCCATTTGATTGATCAAATCATCCACAAATTCTCACAATTTATCAATAATAATGCACTAACAAGGTTTTTGAATCATATATACTAAAGGAAGAACATGGTGTTTTTTAGAAGATTACTTTACTTTCAGTCGAATTCGCATTAATCCTCGTTAGGTTGCATTGATCGACATTTCCTACCACACAATGTTACTAACAAATAAAACCCAATGTTCTTGCAATTCCTTGATTTTTTTTTTTTATTTCTACAAGGAATCAAGCAAGACATAATCTCAAAGCAATATATATTTATTATTATTATTTTATTTAATATTATAATTTCCAATTATTATCCTTTATTTATATAGTAACACTTTATTTTATTATATCTTATTCATGCATGTTGTTTTATTTATTTTATTTATTTGTATATTTATTTAATTCAAACAAGTCTTTAAGACTTAAAAATCAAGTATTTTCAAACTTTTTAAAGTTATTTTTGAAATCTTGTACAGAGATTTTAAACTCGGTTCTGAATTATCTGAAAATTTCAGCAAGAGTTTAGAAGTGCTCTCCAACTCACGGTATTTTTTTTTTCATAATTTTCGGTATCAATCAAAGGTATAGACACTTATATTTTACACCCTCCAAATTTATAACTTTTATAAAGTCCGAACATATTTCAAAAATATATATTCTCTGAAACTCATAAACATAACATTGCAGGAAATTAAAAAAATTAATTTGAATGGCTTATTTGTGTCTGAACAAATTTTGAATTATTTAAAATCAGAACGTATTTTAAAAATAGTTAAAATAAATAGATAAATAAATAAATGAGAAATGATTGAAAGAGAGAATTTGATAGAGAGAATGAGGGAGGAAATGATGTGACTGTGATTGGCCGAAAAATAACAAAATTTCTCTCTCTTCTTTCTCTCCTCACTCTTTATCATTTTTTCGATATTGTGACACATAATTCCATTCTCCGTTCCAGAAAAGATTTGTTTGGTTGGAAAGTTATTTTATTTTTGGATTAATTAGAAGAGAGATAATGATGGGTGTTTGTGTTGTTAATAAAATTAGAAAGATTCTCGGGCGATTCACACGGATAAAAATATAATAAAATAAATAATAATAATAATATGTATTCAATGTTTAAAATTCTTAATAAATCACGAATAATATATTTTAAAAAAAAGAACACTCTCATTCTATATTTTATTCATTCGATAAAAACAACATGTTTTCTCACATATCTCATCATATATTTTTTCCGAATGAACCTCTTATCTCGTAACCTTATATTTTCATTTTGAAAAATCAAATATTTGACTTATATTTTTTAACATTTAGCATCGTGACCTCACACTTTGGTCAATCAAATATTTGATTCATATATTTTAACCACTTTTAATTGATACCGGTCTATTATCCCTCGACAAACCACATGTCAATCACACTTGTTTAAATGTTTGTACTTGTTTTATTAGGTTGCAAGTTCGAAACATACATATAACATTTTTAATTTTATTTTTAACCGTTTGAAGTTTATGGCGGGTCAACCCACAATCCGAGTCAAGTATCCATTTACTCTCATATATATATATATATATATATATATATATATATATATATATATATATATATATATATATATATATATATATCCAAATTAACCACAGCTCTCAACCCGACAATACAGACACTTTGAAAATTAAGCATTATATATATATATATATATATATATATTAGTTAGTTAAAAAGTTGAATTTATATTGTTAAAATGTCCTGCGTTCATCAAATTTGGTGTTGAATTTAAAATATAAAATCTTATTAGCCTAGTTGATTAAAGGGTTGTACTTGTTTTGTTAGGTTAGGTTGCAAGTTTGAAACATACCTATAACATTTTTAATTTTATTTTTAACCGTTTGAAGTTTATGGGTGGGTCAACCCACAATCCGACCCAGATATTCATTTACTCTCACTTATATATTCAAATTAACCACAGTTCTCGATCCGGAATCCGAACACTTTGAAAATTAAGCATCATTATTTATATATATATATATATATTAGATTTAAGATTTTTAATATTTTAAGATTATTTCATATAATTATAAATAATTTAATCACATTTACAAATAATATATGTAAATTTTAAATAATATAACATTAATATATATATATATATATATATATATAAATATATATATATATATATATATAAATATATATATATATATATATATATATATATATATATATATATATATATATATATATATATATATATATATATATATATATATATATATATATATATATATATATATATATATATCGTTTTAATCAAAATTTATATCTAAATTATTCTTATAAAATTATATATATATATATATATATATATATATATATTAAGATAAACTCTTTTTAATTTTTTTGTAAACTTTTATCATTTATAATTTGGTATACGCTATTATCTTTTATGTCGTATAAATTCTAAAAATATGAAAAATTAGTCATTTTTATTTCATTTATATTCCTAAAAGATAAGATGTTTATTGAAGATTTGATACTATAAATGACTATTTTCATGTTAATTAATGCATATAAATTGTTATCAATTAATTATTTAGTATTTTTGTTGTAACACACGGTATTTAAAATTGTAATTTGTTTAATTATTAATAATATTTTGTATTTTAAATTAAAATTTATAAAATAAACTAAAAATATTATTTGGTTTTAATTAATGAAATTTTTTAAAAAAACAATCGATAACAAATTAAGAAAAACTAATTAAGAAAGTGTGAAAATAATTTTTTATTTTATTTCTATTTTATGTTTAACTTTAGGTGAATTTATAAATAACTATTCCGTGAAAAAGTATATACAAAATATTATTTATCTACAAATATTTTAGATAAAATTAATATTATTTCAATCTAATTAAGTAATTAATTTAAAATTGGTTTAATGTTAACTTATATTTTATCCCCTAGTCAAATGTACCTACTTCATATACTACATATTTATTTTATTTATATAAACATTTATTTTTGTTATAAATGCAAATACCTTTATAATTTTTATATTTATATATAATATTACATATTTATTCTATTTATTTATATATATAAACAATTTCTTTTTTTATAAATGCATCTTTAAACCTAATTAAGTAATTAATTTATAATTAGTTTAATGTTAACATATATTTTATCCCCTTGACACTCACTTAATCTTTCAATTAACCCTTATATTGTGACTCATACTTTTTCATATGCCTATTTTATCTCCTCGTCAAACCACGCACCAATCTTAGTCGACTTCAATTGATTACACACATTTTATCTCTCGTCAAACTCAACCACTAACCCCCCAATTGACCATCATTTTTTGACTCACATTTTTTCATGTATTTTTTATCCCTTCGGCAAACCACCCACTGACCATATTTTTGTGACTCACACTTTTTCATATGTCTCTTAATTTCTCGACAAACTACTCACCATTCTTAGTCAACTTCTCTTTTATTCTCACTTCAACAAATCAACAATCAATCTCAATTGATCATACACCTCTTATCCATTTTCAAAACACAACTACTATTCCTCAACTAACCCTGATCTTGTACCTCACACATTTTCATGTCTCTATATCCCCTCATATGTTTCTTTATCTCTTGGAAAAATCACTCATTGACCATAATCTTGTGACTCCTAAAATTAAAACGGTTAAAAATAAAATAAAAATGTTATAGGTATGTTTCAAACTTGCAACCTAACAAAACAAGTACAACCATTTAACCAACTATGCTAATAAGACTTTATATTTTAAATTCAACATCAAATTTGATGAACACGGGACGTTTTAACAATATAAGTTCAATTTTTTAACTAACTAATCTATATATATATATATATATATATATATATAATGATGCTTAATTTTCAAAGTGTCCGGAGTGCCGGGTCGAAAGCTATAGTTAATTTGGATATATATGTGAGAGTAAATGTATATTTGGGTCGGATTGTGGGTTGACCCGCCCATAAACTTCAAACGGTTAAAAATAAAATTAAAAATGCTATATGTATGTTTGGAACTTGCAACCTAACAAAACAAGTACAACCATTTAACCAACTAGGCTAACAAGACTTTATATTTTAAATTTAACACCAAATTTGATGAACGCGAGATGTTTTAATAATATAAGTTTAATTTTTTTAACTAACTAATCTATATACTATCAAATTTTAACTGTAAATTTTTTTTCTCAATTTTTATATCATTACTCTTTCAAATGCACAAACTACATGCTAGTTTGTTTAATGACTTAAAATAAAAACTGAGGGAGAAAAATAATTAAAGTAGAGAGATAGATTAAAAAAGAGAGAATTAAAGAAGTGACTTAATAAATTTTTATTATATTTGCTGACCTAGACTTCCACTTTATAAAGAAATAGAGAGTAAAAGAGAGGAGAGATAAAATATTTATTGAAGTGGAGGATTATGGTGATCTTAAATTTTAAACATTATTATATATATGACAAATTATTTGGACGGTACTCTAATTACTTCGATCGCTCACTTTTAGCCCTCAAATTAATTTTTAAAACAAATCGTCCTTCAACTTTTAAAAAGGTCCAATGACCCTCCTTTAACTTTTTGGTTAAACATAACTGATTAAGCTTAAAATATTATATATATATTATCTTTAATTATAATATTTTTATTTATATATATAATTATTAAATCGCTTATATATAATTTATTTATTGAGCTTAAACTTGTTGACCAAAAATATATTATAATTTAGTTTATTAAAAATAAATAAGTGCATAATGTCAAACAAATTTTAAAACAATTAAAGAATAATTTAATATATAAGTTAAATTGATAATAATTTTTTAGATGACTCAACTTTTAGTTTGAATAATTCAACTTCACAATTACTTCATAGGGTAATTCGTCGTGTAACCATAAAATGTGTAAATATTTACATGGTTCTTCACTAACCGATGTATGAAGATTTAAAGAATGTGTATAAATTATTTAAAAAATAATAATGGAAAAAAGTGTATATGTTATCCTTAATTCGATTTCTGAGAGTTTCGACATAAAAGTAGTTAGACTTTTGTATTAACTTTTGTGATATTAGTAATGAAAATCTTTGATTTGTTTTAAGAGTAAAAAGTAATATAAAATTTATTAACTATCAACATTTTTTAATGCATAATCTTAGAATAGTCAAATGTCACAACGGTTATATATATATATAATCTTCTCGCATTTACTCATTTGTCTTTACGAAAATCGGTCATTTATAAGAATTCAATAATAATGGGTTGTTTTGAAAAATCATCATAAGAAAAAATTTATGATTATATTAATTAAAATTTTTAAAAATATATATATATATATATATATATATATATATATATATATATATAAAGTCAATGTAATTATCGAGCATTCACTCAAATTATTTAGTACATCTGTTGCATGTTCTTCCTCGCTTGGACATAGATATAGCGAACTAGCGTTATATTCTTTTTTATAAATTGATATATAAAAAAAACTGTAATCAAGAAAAATAATCGACATAAACTTTTACCATATGGTCCGCAAGATTGTAAAAAACATTTAAGTTTTTTAATCTCGCCAAATATACTCCGTTCCTCAATTTGTTTTTTAAATATTCAAAAACTAAAATACTCAAAAAAAAATGAGAATCATAAGTAATATTGGAGAAATATAGAAGGCATAAATATTTGTATGATTCTTCACTAACTAAGGTAACGAATATTGAAAATGTAGACTTATATTATAGTAAAAAACAAATAATGGTAATCTCGTGAAATACGTCAAATGAAGTCATCAAACACATGAAATTGACAATCTATTAATATTTTGCAATCTTCGTACTTGATAATAATGATAAATCAATAGAAAAAAACGAATGATCATAAATTTTACCATTTCAGTAATATAGTCAAGATTCACAGATGTGAATCGAAGGAGTTCATTGCAAAAAATCTCTTCATTGTTGTCGTATCTTTCTCACTCCATTACAAATTACGATTCAGTGCAACACCTTAAATGGTAAAAAAAACTCGTATCTTTATATTATGTAATTTTAGACACACGAGACAATAATAATTTTATCTAGTTCGAGCTACTTTATAAACAAACTAGAGAGGAAAGACCAAATAAAGATAATTTTATCAAAATTATTTTTTGTTTAATGATTTTTTTAAGCAATAACACATTTTCTCAAATTCTCACCAACATATACAACCACTATTATCAATTTAGTCTTATACCAACATATCATAATCTATATTTTAGTCTTATATTGACATATCTTTTCATTCAATTTCTTCATCCCCATATATACTCCACCATTATCATGCCCATATTCAAATTCTTCGAACCAATGGTCTCATATATGAAATGAGAATACTTTAACTATTAAACCATTTGTGATTGTTGATTTTAATTTTTAGTTTTGTGTATGTATATATATTGTTATATATATAATATAATTATATAATTTAAAAAATAATTAATATAAATATAATTAATATATAGAATTATAGATTATAAAATAATTAATAAAAATATAAAATAAAATAAATAATAATAATAAACTATTTAATAAATATGAAAATAATTAAAATAAATATATTAATAAAAATATATGAATTAATTTAAAATTTTTAAAAATTAAACATTATTAGATTCCATCCAAAATCAAACAATCATTTAAGTTAATCAATATTTTAATGGGAAGAATGCCAATTTTACACACCAAGTTGTAAGAAGGTGTCAAATTTACTTATTAAGTATCAAAATTCCATTTATATGTATGAACTTGTCAAAAAATGTCAAATATATTTAAAATAACAGAAATGTTAAACGGTGTTAAAATTTTTGTCACATGTAATATCAACATTTTTTTTTTTAAATTAACATTACTTTAATTATTTTTTATTCAAACAAAACATTAAATCTTGGAGGTTAGAAAAAGGTAAAAAACAAAAGAACTTGAGTTAATCAAAGAGAGAAAAGTTAGAAAAAAAATGGAGAGTTGTGGAGGAATGAGAGAGAAAGTAAAAATAAATTTTGTTTAAATGGAAAAATAATTAAAGTAATATCAATTTAAAAAATTTAAAAATATGTGGATATTACATGTGACAAAAATTTTAACACCGTTTAACATTTCTGTTATTTTAAATATATTTGACACTTTTTTGACAAGTTCATACATATAAATAGAATTTTGATACTTAATAAGTAAATTTGACACCTTCTTACAACTTGGTACGTAAATTTTACATTCTTCCCATATTTTAATTATTTAGACCAGAGCAAAGTTAATAATATGAAAACAAATGAGTGAAAAGTTGGATAATTTGAAAAATTCTGTATAAATGGTCGGATTCAGGAAATATATCCTAAACCTTCTTGTTCATTTGCTTTACTGATGCTTTACCCGTCGTCATGAACACGATCATGCAGTGAACGCAACCTTTTCATCAGCAAAAACTACTTTCGGAGAACAATTTCATCTCTATAAATGTCGCCATCCATCACTATCGATTCGTCATTCTTCTTGCACTTCTACTTCTTATTCGTTTTGCTACGTACGAAGGCGGTGTCTGTCGGTGACGACGGTGAGTAATCTTGTGTAAATTAGTCGATTTCTGCATTTTCTGAATCAAGTTCTTCAAATCGCTATTGCAGGTGATCAAGCATGGGAACACAGTTTAGAGCAGCAGTTATCACTCTGTTTCTTTCATCAGTCCTTCAGCTGGTGTTTTCTGAATCCAACGATGGAATCGTTAGAATTGGACTCAAAAAGTTTAAGTTAGATGAAAACAACATGATCGCTGCTCGACTTACCCCGCAAATACTGAATCCTCAAAATGCTGACGCCATTGTAGGGCTAAAAAATTACAGGAAAATGCAGTACTATGGTGAAATTTCAATCGGTACACCACCACAGAAATTCACTGTGGTTTTTGATACAGGAAGCTCTGATCTGTGGATACCTTCCTCAGAGTGCTACTACGATTCTGTAAGTTTGATCATTTTTATACTTCATTCATACATATTTTATTAGGAGATAAAATTATGTTGAATTTGCCTCTGTTTCTGCTGCAGCCTGCTTGCTATAATCATTCCAAATATGATGCCCGTCGATCAATAACATATAGAGTGAACGGTAGGGTGTCTGTTGCAACTTTTACAGAAATAACTTTATGTAAGCAACTAAGCAGGAAGGTGATAATTGACTTGAAACATAATGTTGCTGTTTTTCACAGGAAAATATACTGAGATACACTATGGTTCAGGTTCAATAGCTGGCCACATTAGCCAAGACAATGTTTTAGTTGGTGGTTTAACAATTAAGAATCAGGTTATTATATATATACAACATATCCTTTCATAGACCAAATCATCATTTCTTTCATACTAATACAATACTTAAGTTTACTACAACTACAGAGCTTCATTGAAGCAAGAAGACTGTCTGGTTCTATGTTTAAGTTTAACAAGTTTGATGGTGTTCTTGGCCTTGGATTACATGAGATCTCACCTGGAGGTGCTGTTCCAGTATGGTATGTACTATCTAATGTCAAGTTAAAATTTGTTGTGATATTCTTCTTTAAGATAAGGAGTATCCGCTCATATTTGTAGGTACAACATGATGAACCAGGGTTTGATTCGGAATCAATCGTTCTCATTTTGGCTTAATAGAAAAACAACAGGAGAGGAAGGAGGTGAACTTGTATTTGGTGGGACTGATACAAGGCATTACAAGGGGGAGCATACTTATGTCCCTGTGACCCACAAGAGCTCTTGGCTGGTTGGGAAATTTATACATATATATTTATTTTTTATGGTTGTTTCTTTTAGAACCTTATAATGTGTTTGCTCTTGTAGTTTGATATGGGTGATGTCTTCGTCGAGGGTCAACCAATAGGTGAGATCTTTCATCGTGTTCATAAAAGAAGAGGTCCTTCATAAAAGAAGAGATACCATTTAATTGGAGGTCATGTTGGTGGAATGAATAATAAAAAGAGAGAGCGTGTCATTTATTGATTATAGAGTATATTTACAGGTGTTTCTGGTTGTTCTGCAATTGCGGATTCTGGAGCTTCTTTGTTGACGGGTCCAACTGTATGTGAAACTGAAAAAGAGTTTTATTTTATTGTTCATATAATGGCCGATAAATAATGAATAATTTTTATACGTGTAGGCTGGGATTGCCATGATAAACCATGAAATTGGAATCAGAGGAGTAGTTAACGATAGATGCAAGTCAATCGTTGGACAGCATGGACACAAAATTCTCAACATGCTCCTAGTAAAGGTTTGTTATTTTGGTTGAAATCTATTTTTCCTTAAAATACACTAATTATAATGTTGTCCTAACTTTTAATAGGAGTCACCTGAGAAAATTTGTTCTCTAATTGAATTATGCCCAGTTTATGGAAGTAATAATAGAACATCAGATTTTATCGATGTCGATACGTGCAATAAGTGTGAAATGATAGTTGTGTGGATGGAGAGTCAACATAAGAGGAATCAGAGAGAATATGCTATTTTAAATTATGTTGATAAGGTAAATATTTATTATCTCACTTAAAATAATTAATATTAACATATGAATCAAATAAATGATAAAAAATAATGTTTATATCAGCTATGTGATTCGTTTCCAACACCAAATCTGGAAAGAAGAGTGGATTGTCAGCGAATTTCCTCTATGCCTGTATTTTCGTTTTTAATTGGTTCTAGAAATTTTACCCTCTCGCCTGAGGAGGTGAATAATTGCTTATCTTATTTTACATTAATTGTTACATATTTTGTTTTCTTATTGATTTGGTTGATAAAATATTTAATTTGTCATGAATCAGTATATATTGAAGACTGCCACTAATTGCAGAAGTGGCTTTATTGCCATAGATATTCTTTCTCCTGGCGGACCTCTCTGGTTTGACATAATCTTTATATATTCTCTATTCTTGCAAAAATGAAAAAAAAATTATTGATGAATTTATGAAGTAAAATGAATCTTATAGTGAGTGGCATCCCTACTTTTAAGGATTCTTAATCATAAGATCTTTAATCTCTCATTCAAATACTCTTTTAATTTAAATTAGATTAGTGTCTTAAGATTAATTTTTATTTTTAAAAGTTAAAAATTGAATTTGAAAGATTTGATTTAATCGAATTATAATTTTTTGTTTTAAAAGCTAGAAAATATACATCATAAGTTTTTTCATAATATGTTAAACTAGTTTAGACAAATTATATATTAATGAATCTTATTATGATTAATGTGATCTATGAAGGATTTTGGGGCATCCATTCATGGGCCGTTATCACACAGTATTTGACTATGTCAATTCGAGAGTTGGATTTGCGGATGCTGCATAATAATATTATTATTAATAATAAAAATAATGTACACTTATTTGTTAAATTCATTTATGTTAACAAAATATTTGGGTCAAATTTGTTTTCATTTACCATATTTATATTTGAGTCTTGTACGTCTTATTCTTTTGTTCTGTCTCGTTTTAGGATAAGACTTGAGAGATTTTAAAAATAGGCTCGACTCGAGTATTTGTAAAAAAATGTTTTCGTCAGTTATTTTGCTATGTCCCGTAGTTTACCATATTCTCGAATCTCGTAAAACAAAATGAGAAAATAACTCTATCAAGAGTCTTTTCATCTAAAGTTGAAATGAGAAATCGAGATGTTAGACATACTTTTGGTTCTTTTTAAGAGTCGTTACATAGTTAATTATCGAGAAATTAAGGAAAAAAATTACATTTTTTTTTGGCGTGGAAAAAGGTTTTGATGATATGTTCCACTCGTCCAACCAAATGAAGGGTCACTATTTTGAAACAAATTAGGCCTTTTTAATTTTATCACGACATATTACAAAGTTCTTTTTAAATTTAAATTTCAGAACTTAATCTCGTTTTTCTTTAAAAGATTTTACTTAGACTAGTCTAAGATTTGAAAGTGATACGCTCTTTCAGTAGATAAAATTTCATTTAAATATAATTGAATTATCTACAACGTAGGTAACAAATATGGACCGAAAATTAATAAACGATTCGGGTTAGAAATATAAAAAATTATTCTGAGTCATTTTCTTTTCTTCTTCTTCTTATTTTTAATTTTTAAAAATTTATTAGATAAAAAATGGCTTAAATAATTAAATGTCAAAATACACTTACAAACAATGCCTTAGCCCTTAACTAGTTGGGTGAACGCGGTTTAGAGTTGAACCAGACTGGTCAACGGTAAAAGTCAACCAAACTAAAAAAACTTACCAACGTACATCTTAACCTTAGCCCCATTTGATTTTTTTTTTTCATTTGTTTATCAAATCCTCACAAATTTATCAATATTAATTTACTAACAAGTTTATTGAATTATAATGAAATTAGGACGTGGGTAATAAATCAAATAAATTTTATATAAATTCAAACATTAATTAAAGAGTGAAATTTGATTTAAATATATAATTTTAACAACTCAACTCAATATTCATTATCTTCAGTAGTGAAATTTACTAAAAAAGAAAAATACGAAGAGATAGTAATTGATCAATGACTATAATGAGGGAGCTGATTAAGGACCCTAAATCGAAGACCTATACTATCAGGAGCAACTCTACTTGGAAAGTAAATTATGTATGGAATAAAAATGCAAGAAAGAAAGTTGAAGACCACGCCTACAAAGGGAAAATCTTCTTTGGGGATGTTAAAATAAAAGTGGAGGTACTTAATCCTTTTTTTAAGTTTAAACTGCCCAATGAAGTAGAAGAAAATTGCATAAACGAAAGAGAAAATGTGGTGGTAGAGAATTATATTGGGAAAAATCGAGTATCATTTGCAATCATCAAAGAAGTTTTAATGACACAGTGGAAGGAAAAAGGGCTGAAGAAGATCTCTGCAAATATTAATGATCTCTATTTTTTGCAATTAAAGAAAGAGTCGAATCTTGATGAAATTCTGGAAAATGGGCATACATATATATTGGATCCAACTGAATGAAGTTGGAAATATTATTCGAAGATTTGAACATGTTAAGTAAACCTAAGGAGACAACACAAATATGGTTCAAGCTTTGGAATATCCCTACAGACATGTACAAAGAATAAACCATTAGTCATTTTGCAGGGTTATTGGAAAACTATTATACATGGACCCAATAAAAAAGGAGAAGAGCATATATCCTTTGCTAGAATTAGCATAGAGGTGAATCTTTGTAGCACATTACCAAATAATATTATAATGGTTGACATGAAAGGAAAATCTACTATCATGAGAATCACTTATGAGTGGAGACCAACAGGTGTGTTGAGAAAAGATCTAATCTAAACACACGATAAAAGAAGATATAAAAATAAAGTGGTAATAATAATAAAGAACAAAAGATATAACGAGGTTCGACCAACAATGTCTACATCCTCGGGAAGTCGTCCATTCTATTGTTATTCCATGGAATAATGGTCCAAGTAACCCTATGTTACAATGTCTCTATTTATATAAGTACATCAAAAGCCAAGAGACTAAACTACTGCTCCTAAGCCCAATAAAGGCTTAAAGCCCAATTACAATATATAAACTCTAATTAAAAATGAGTCCAAAACCCAACAATCTCCACCTTGGGTGAATACCGCGCTTATTGAGATGTAATGAATAAATTACAAATTCAAGAATCTCCACCTTGACGAATTTCACATCCCTTAGGAAACACACGAGCCATACCCATCAATCTCCACCTTGAAAAAAGTCAAGCCATCAAGAAATAAGTGGATCTACACTTCAATCTTCACCCTTGCTCAAGCCATTCATGAGATAACTTTTTGTACCTCAATTTCCACTCAAGAGTCCTTATAAGAATAACAATATCCACCATCACGTATATCATGCCATCAAAATATTATGAGCCACACAATAATCTTCACTGCTCGAGCCATTAACGAGATAAATCATTATACCTCTACTTCTGTTCAAAAGCCCTTAGAAGATAAAATTATAGAGTTTATAACATCAAATAAATTTGGGTAAATACGTTATTTCAACGACGAGAGATATTCAACAACTTTTCTCAATCTTTGTTCATACCCGTTGACATATGCGGGAACTAGAATTAACAATTCTTTATTATGTCAAAATAATCATTACCTTTGTTTGTCACAAACCGAGTGTCTTATTTTTCAAGTCCAACAATCGACTGAAATCAAAATACCGAATAGACCCAAGACGAACTTTTATCGTCTACTTTATCAAAATCAAATATCTATTGAAAATTGAGGACACCCAAAATAAACTTCCACTTCCTCAAAATAATATATCGATCAAAGTAAAACCCTTTAACCAATTAATCTAATACGATTTTATATTTTAAATCCTACTATTAATCTATATATATTATATATATATAATGCTTAATTTGAATTTGTCAGGTCGAAAGCTATGATTAATTTGGATATATATGTGAAAGTAAAATAGATACTTGAGTCGGATTGTGGGTTGACCCACCCATAAATTTGAAACAGTTAAAAATAAAATAAAAAATGCTATATGTATGTTTAGAACTTGTAACTTAACAAAAATAAGTAAAACCCTTTAACCAACTAAGCTAATAATACTTTATATTTTAAATTCTACACAAAATTTGATGAACGCGCAACATTCATAATAATATATATATATAATGTTCTATTTGAATTTTTCGAGTAAAAAACTGTGGTTAATTTGGATATATATGTGAGAGTAAATGGATACTTAGGTCAGATCGTGGGTTGATCCGCCCATAAACTCGAAACGGTTAAAAAATAAAATTTTAAATGTTATATGTAAGTTTTAAACTTTCAACCTAACAAAAACAAGTAAAATCCTTTAACCAACTAATCTAATACGATTTTATATTTTAAACACTACACAAAATTTGATAAATTCACGACAATATATATATATAATAATAATAATACTTAATTTGAATTTGTCGGGTCGAGAGTTGTGGTTAATTTAAATATATATATATGTGAGAGTAATTGAATATTTGGGTCTATATCATTATTAACGAAATATTTTTATTTAATATTAGGATAATTTATTTTTATTATATATAATGTTATATATATCATTATTAATGAAATATTTTTATTTAATAGTATGATAAATATATAATTATTTTTATTAAATTTTGTTTTTGTAGGATTATGAAAATTTTATATAATATATATAGTTATTTAAAATGTAACTTACAAAATATATATATACATACATAAAATTATAAAATTATTTCAACAATTATAAGTGGCTAAGAGTGATATTTTTTATGCAAATATTTTCAAATGCTTTTTTAGAGCCCTGGTCTACAATACCTAGAGAAAAAAAATACAAGAATTAATAACACGAATAAGTGAATTGAAGGAAAAGTTTGGGATGATATTTTTTCTGATGGCAACGCTCTCATACATACATGGAGGGGATTCCGATTAATGAAGACAATTGAAAGCTCAGTCAAAAATGAAATATCTCCTATAAAATCATTACAAGGAAAGAAATGTTCAAGTAGTTCTTGTTTGATGACTTGTTTGTAATTTAATTGTTTGTTGTTCTATTAGTTTTCACTAGTAAAAAAAGGACCTTTACCGACGGTTTTTTCCGAAGGTTTTGTAAAACTCTCCTAAATACTCCCGAGAGGAACAAATCCTTAGGTATTAAAAATAGATTCCGAGGGGGGTGTAAAACCTTTGGGTTTATTAATTATTACCGAAAGTTCTTTGTAGAACTTTCGGTTTTTACCTTCCCAAAAAACCAAAAAAAATTCTAAGTGTTGGATGTGGGTTATTTGCGAAAGTTTTTACAAAACCTTCGGTTTTGAAATCCCGGAGATTTTTAATTGCAAAGGTTATTCAAAGAACCTTCGGTTTTACCTTTTTTGAAATTCTCTTTTCCAAAAGTTTTACAAAGAACCTTCGGTTTTGCTCAATTAAAAATAATTCTAAGTTTGGTAATGGTTTGTTCCGAAGGGTTTTTAATAAACCTTCGGTTTTGACTAATATCAAAACTGAAGGTTATATGAAAACTTTCGGCATCTACCTCTATAAATACAAACCCTAACCCTTCTCTTTTTCATTCCACCCTCTCATTTTCTCTCTCTCCCGCGCCGCAGCCGCCTCCTCCACGCCGGTTTTTCTCTTCTCTCGTCCAGGTTTGTTTCATTTGTTTTTTTTGTTTTGTTTATTATTAGATTAAGATTTATTAAGTTTATATATATATATATTATCTAGATTTAGGCTAGTTTAAATTATTTGTTTGTTTCATTGATTTAGATTTGTTTATATACGTTTTTGTTTAGATTAGATTTAAGTTAGTTTGTTAAATATATGTTAGTTTTGTTTTTTGTTTGATTGAAGTTATATATATTAGATTTAGGTTACAGTTATTTTGTTTGATTAATATATATATATACATGATATATCTGAAATGCATGTAGGAATATGGGTGATTCATGGAATAGTCTTCGGCGTACACCGGAGAAACTGCATCCGTGTTACCAGAATCTGATAGCACAATCAGAAATTGCGGCACGTGAGGAAGAGGTGAGACGGATGACGCTGGAAATAGAGCAAATCCGATTGAGGGATGCGGAAACAGGCCGATTGCTCAGTGAAATTAAAACGGACAGGGCCGAAATGGCCCAGAGATTAAAGAATCTCGAACAGGAACTTGTAATATTGAGGAGTCGACTAAATCAACCACCCCCTCCTCCCACCCCATCTAATAATTTCTAGATTAATTATGTGTTTATTTGTTTTTCCGTACGAACGATTATGATATTTTTATGTGTTTTGTTTTAATTTTCATGAAATATTATTATTATGTTTGGTTTGGTTTGGTTTAATATGTTGTTAATTAATTATGTTATTTTTGTTTACTTTTCACCTTTAAAAAAAACAGCATGGCCAAAACCGAAGGTTTATTTGAAAACCTTCGGTTTTGACCCCTACTTAAAAAAATCTAAAAAATTTCTAAGTATGGGGAAGGGTAAAACCAAAGATTTATTTGAAAACCTTCGGTTTTGACCCCTGCTTAAAAAAATCTAAAAAATTTCTAAGTATGGGGAAGGGTAAAAACCGAAGGTTTATTTGAAAACCTTCGGTTTTGACCCCTGCTTAAAAAAATCTAAAAAATTTCTAAGTATGGGGAAGGGTAAAAACCGAAGGTTTATTTGAAAACCTTCGGTTTTGACCCCTGCTTAAAAAAATGGGAAGGGTAAAACCGAAGGTTTATTTGAAAACCTTCGGTTTTGACCCCTGTTTAAAAAAATGGGAAGGGTAAAAACCGAAGGTTTATTTGAAAACCTTCGGTTTTGACCCCTGCTTAAATTTTTTTAAAAATTTCTAAGTATGGGGAAGGGTAAAAACCGAAGGTTTATTTGAAAACCTTCGGTTTTGACCCCTACTTAAAAAAATGGGAAGAGTAAAAACCGAAGGTTTATTTGAAAACCTTCGGTTTTGACCCCTGCTTAAAAAA
The DNA here is from genome assembly GCF_907164915.1 of Impatiens glandulifera. Classification (NCBI taxonomy): domain Eukaryota; kingdom Viridiplantae; phylum Streptophyta; class Magnoliopsida; order Ericales; family Balsaminaceae; genus Impatiens; species Impatiens glandulifera. The sequence continues at coordinate 2,484,006 of NC_061865.1, forward strand.
ATCTAAAAAATTTCTAAGTATGGGGGAAGGGTAAAAACCGAAGGTTTATTTGAAATCTTCGGTTTTGACCCCTGCTTAAAAAAATGGGAAGGGTAAAAACCGAAGGTTTTCAAATAAACCTTCGGTTTTGACCCCTGCTTAAAAAAATCTAAAAAATTTCTAAGTATGGGGAAGGGTAAAAACTGAAGGTTTATTTGAAAACCTTCGGTTTTGACCCTTGGTTAAAAAAATCCGAAAATTTTCTAAGTATGGGATTGGTAAAAACCGAAGGTTTATTAAAAAACCTTCGGTTTTAACACTTCCCAAACACATCCTGTTTAAGGTCAGGACCGAGAGGTTTATTTAAAACCTTCGCAAATACACATAAAAACCGAAAGTTAATGTTATAACTTTCGGTTTTAACAATTCCTAATTTGTTAAATTATTTTGTTTTTAACCCACTAATCTTAACTCCTAACTAATATAATCAAGTATGGGTTATATTTAAAAAATTTATATTGTGTTTTATGTTGAAATGTTTATGATTGTGTTTGATTATTATATAGAAGTGTATTTGAATGTTTATGTATGATTATCTTATTAATGTGTGTAATGTTTGATCATATGGATTGTGCAATATTTTAAGGATATCAAATGTGTTAAATTAATGTTGTTAAAGGTCATTAGAAGGTGAGAAACAAAAGAATTTAACAAATTAGGAGTGATAATCCCGAAAGTTATATATTTAACCTTCGGAAATATCCATCTAAACCGAAAGTTTTATATAAAACTTTCGGGTTTTATACTTCCGAAGAACGAGAGTTATATATACAACTCTCGGTTTATATGATTATTTCCGAAAGTTAATTATATAACTTTCGGTTTTTACATTTTAAATTTTTTAAATTAAAGTATTTTTTCTTTCCAATATAGACTCCTAACTAATATAATCAAGTGTGGGTTATATTTAAAAAATTTATATTGTGTTTTATGTTGAAATGTTTATGATTGTGTTTGATTATTATAGAGAAGTGTATTTGAATGTTTATGTTTGATTATCTTACGAATGTGTGTAATGTTTGATCATATGGATTGTGCAATATTTTAAGGATATCAAATGTGTTAAATTAATGTTGTTAAAGACCATTAGAAGGTGAGAAATAAAAGAATTTAACAAATTAGGAAGTGATAATCCCGAAAGTTATATATTTAACCTTCGGAAATATCCATCTAAACCGAAAGTTTTATATAAAACTTTCGGGTTTTATACTTCCGAAGACCGAGAGTTATATATACAACTCTCGGTTTTTATTCTGTCATTTCCGAGAGTTGTATATAAAACTCTCGGGGTTTAATAAGGGTCAAAACCGAGAGTTTTATATAAAACTCTCGGGGTTTAATAAAGGTCAAAACCGAGAGTTGTATATAAAACTCTCGGAAATGACAAAATAAAAATAAAAAAGCGCCTCTTTCTCTTCTTCTTTCCCGATTTGCTTTCTCTCTTCTCCTCTCATCTCCGCCGCCCGCTTCTCTCTCCCCGACGACCAAGACGCCGCGCCGCCTCCCTGCCGAAGACCACCGAAGACCAAGACGATGCGCCGCCGCCCTGCCGAAGACCAGCGAAGACCACCGAAAGGTTTTGATGAATCGCCCAGCCGCCGCCGAAACTTGAAGAATCTCCTCTGCCGCCGCCGCCGCCCTTCTAGGTTAGTTTATAATTTTTTTTGCAATTAGGTTAGATTATTGTTAGATTGTTGAAATTAGGTTAGATTAATTTGAGATTCTTGTTAGATTTTTGAAATTAGGTTAGATTATTGTTAGATTTTTGTTAGATTTTTGCAATTAGGTTAGATTATTGTTAGATTATGTATATATTATTGTTAAATTAGGTTATAAGTTTAAGATTAGGTTATTGGATTAAATTTTTGAATTGATTTTAGATTTTGATTTAGGTTAGATTTTGTTTAATATAGGTTTTGGTTGATTTTGGTTTGATTGTGGTTGGTTTGATTTGGGTTTAATTGATGTTTGATTTAGGTTAGATGTTGTTTAATTTAGGTTTTGGTTTGATTTTGTTTTGATTGTGATTGGTTTGATTTAGGTTAGATGTTGTTTAATTTAGGTTTTGGTTTGATTTTGTTTTGATTGTGATTGGTTTGATTTAGGTTGGATGTTGTTTAATTTAGGTTTTGGTTTGATTTTGTTTTGATTGTGATTGGTTTGATTTAGGTTAGATGTTGTTTAATTTAGGTTTTGGTTTGCTTTTGTTTTGATTGTGATTATTGGTTTGATTTGGGTGTAATTTATTGTTTTTAGGTTTGGATTACGAATTTCAGTCGCCCCCTGCCCGCCCGTCAATCTACATCCGCTGCTCTTCTTCGTTGCTCGTTTTGTGCAAGGTTAGTTCTTGTTGGTTTATTATATGGTTAGGTTTAGTTTAATGTTAGATTTATGTTAGATTTTCATGTTAGATTTAAGTTTGATTTATGTTCGATTTGATTTATGTTAGATTAGGTATCATGTTTGATTTATATTAGATTATGTTAGTTTTTCATGTTAGATTTAAGTTTGACTTTTGTTTGATTTGATTTATGTTAGATTAGGTATTATGTTTGTTAGATTATGTTGGATTAGATTGGGTTTGAATTAGATTTGATTGTAGGTTAGAATTGTTATATGGAATGAATTATGTATGAATAAAATTATGTTGGATTATAATTGATTGCTTTGAAATGTGTATGAATGATATAATTTTATATTATATGTTTGTTGAACTTTGGTTGGATAATGATATATTAGAAATAAATTATGTTAGCATTATGTAAGCCTAATTAATGTAAACAAATTTAAGTAAATAATAATGCGGGTTGTTTTCCATTTTATTAGAAATATGGAAGTACCCGATAAAAGTTGGATGACCTTACGTCGAGATCATCCAGATTACGAGGAAGGCATTGACAAATTCCTCGAGTATGTTCTTAGGAATACATCCCGACAAATCGTGAAATTTCCCTGCGTGAAATGCTTGAACACGCCGTTTATGGAAATAGACGAAGTGAAGACTCACCTCATCATTTATGGAATAAATGTTCATTATGAGTATTGGTATTTTCATGGAGAAAAGAGACGTACAACTCAAGTGGTTAATGACGATGTCGATGAAGATGCCGATGACTTAGATGATGATGATGATGATGATGACGATGATCAGTCGGAGAATGCCGTGCCGGAATTCAACGATGCGAGACAGGAGATGAATAATACAGTTAATGAAGAGGTCAATGAAGAACGTTATATGCACGAATTTATAAACGATATGTTCCCCAACGTTAATGACGTCCCGAGCAACGATGAACCTGTCGAAGATGCGCATAGATTTTATAAATTGCTTGATGATTGCAAACGGTCATTGTATGAAGGTGCTCGAATAACGAAATCATCGGCACTACTGAAACTACTTCACATAAAAAATGTATGTCAATGGACGAATTCTTCGTTCGATATGTTGTTGCGTCTGCTTAAAGACTACATATTACCGATTGACGCTCAATTGCCAAACTCATACTACGAAAGTAAAAAATTCATTATTGATATCGGGCTTAAATATGACAAGATAGACGCATGTAAGAACAACTGATTTTGGAAGGACGACGTATGTGAAGATTCTTGCAGAGTTTGCGGTCTTTCAAGATGGAAAGTCGACCAAACAAGTGGGACAGTTCGGGAGAAGCAAAATGGGAAATTCATTCCAAAAAAGGTGTTGAGATATTTCCCTTTAATACCAAGACTGCAAAGACTATACATGTCCTCAAAAACGGCTCCAATGATGAGATGGCATAAAGAAGGAAGAGTTGATAGTGATACGTTGAGACATCCCGCTGATTCCTTAACTTGGAAGACGTTTGATGAAAATTATACCGATTTTGCTTCAGAATCTCGAAACGTAAGACTGGGTTTATCAAGCGATGGGTTTCAGCCAATTGCAAACGGGAAAAAATCATACAGTGTTTGGCCGGTTATTCTCGTTCCTTATAATGTGTCACCCACGACTTGCATGGATTCTAGCAATTTCATTTTATCTATGTTAATTCCGGGTCCAAAGAGTCCGGGAGATGCAATTGACATATTTCTCCAGCCATTGATCGAAGAGTTGCATGAACTGTGGCAAACAGGTGTGAAAACGTTTGATGCACACACCTCGCAATACTTTAACATGCGAGCGGCGTTGTTGTGGACCATTAACGACTTTCCCACATACGCGAATTTATCAGGCTGAAGTACGAAAGGTAAATTCGCTTGTCCTTGTTGTAACAACGACACGGTATCTCTTCGATTGGTTCATGGTTCCAAACAATGTTACTTGGGTAGACGTTTCCTTCCACCGAAGCACAAATACAGAAGGGATAAAGAGTCGTTTGATGGTCGAACTGATTATAGAGATCCCCCTAGATTGTTAACGGGGAAAGAAAGTTACAAGCAAGCACGAGACCTAGAAGACATAATTCTTAGTGCGGATCTGAGCAAGAGAACCAAGATATATCATGAAACACGGGGAGACAATTGGAACAAACTTAGCATTTTCTTCCGTCTGCCTTATTGGAAATCACTATTATTGAGACATAATTTGGATGTGATGCATATTGAGAAAAATATCTGTGATAGCGTGTTGGGAACAATAATGAATGTGAAAGAGAATACTAAGGATGGTCTTAAAGCTCGTAAAGACTTAGAACTCTTAGGCATAAAATCATGGTTACATCCTATAAATGATGATGGAGTTGTTCATTATCCAGAAGCGCCTTTCACTTTGACACCCGAAAATAAAAAAAACGTCTTTGTAACTTCTTGAAAGATCTCAAGTTGCCCGATGGTTTTTGCTCAAATATCGGCGGTTGTGTAAATTTGGAAGAGAAAAAGATTTCCGGATTAAAGAGTCATGATTGTCACATTTTATTGGAATATCTTATTTCTTTAGCAACTCGTGGATTACTTCCAGATAATGTGTATAATGCGTTAGTAAATTTGTCTCGTTTCTTTCGGTTGTTGTGCTTCAAAGAGTTGATTCAAGAAGACCTCGAACAATTGTACATGGATATTACATTGACACTTTGCAAATTTGAAATGATTTTTCCGCCGTCAATCTTCGACATCATGATGCATCTCCCGGTTCACTTATTATTTGAGGCTTTGCTTGGAGGACCTGTTCAGTATCGATGGATGTATCCGTTTGAACATTACATGGGTACAATGAAAAGATATTTGCGGAATAATAACCACCCCGAAGCCTCTATAAGCGGGAGTTATCTTGTTAATGAGAGTATTAGTTTATGTGCCAGGTATATGGAGGAACAAGAGCAAGAAAATGCACAAACTGAAATCTCGGGCATTTTAATATTTGCATCGTTGGAAGACCTATCTAACGGAAAAGTATACAACTTGGATTATATCGATCGAGTGACAGCTCATTCTTACATTTTGAAAAATTGTCCCGATGCAGAACTTTTTTACATGTAAGATTCGATGTTGCTGTTACTAATTAGCATTAAAGAGTATGCTATTTAATATTCGATCTATTTGCAGAGATTATAATAACGAGTCCAGTGGAGAAACGTTTGCCGCATATTTCAAGCATCGAGTGAGTAAATTATAAACCATATATCCTAACTCTTTTTATTCATTTTAACAAGTTTATTTCGGATACATATATAGGTCGCCCATTTAGCAGAAATTAACGACATATCAAGAGACCTCAAGATCTTAGGAGAAGGTCCAAGTATGTACTCGTCGATGTATGTTTGATGTAAAGTAAACAGATTCAAATTCTGTACAGAAAAACACGACGAAGGTTTGACCACTCAAAATAGTGAGGTGGTTGTTGAGGGGTACAACGGATCTGAAACCATGTCATACTACGGAGTTTTAACGGATATAATCGAAGTACAATACTATTCTTACAAACGAGTTGTTTTATTCAAGTGTAAGTGGTTTGATACACACTCGGGGGAACTAGGAGTGAAAGTGGATAAATATGGCTTCGTAAGTGTAAATGTAAACCGAATTTTGAAAACCCAAAGTCAAGACCCGTATATATTGGCGAGTCAAGCGAAACAAGTATTCTACGCCCCTGATATGTCAGCCCGACACGGTTGGAAGATTGTGACAAAAATAAAACTGCGGTTTACAAACATATAGTTCAGATTAATTAATTAGGTAGATTTATGTTTTTAACTTTATATTCATTCTTATTACTACTTTATTTCAATTATTCACTCAATTTTATTAATGGTGTGAATTAAGAATGTCTGAAGGTCCTAAAACAACTTGGAAGAGTACGAGGAAGACACCCAAGAAATTGGATAAAAGCTACCAAAACCTACTTGCCCAATCCGAGTCCTTAAAGCTCCGAGGATCGTCTTCTACAGACCAACCACCTATTGTTGTGGTCCCGATAACTACTGCGCCTCCCCAACAGACGAGGATGTTGAGGCTAGTGAGATCCAAGAGTTTATAGAGAGCACATTTGTTGATATGGTGGATAGCGATGAGGCTGAAGACGAGGGTCTTGAGGACCCTATCGAGGAGCAGGATGGCGAGGAGGAGCTCGGGACCACTCCCGACCCATCATCGACAGGTAACTCGTTTACAAATTAGTTAGTGTTTCAATTGATTGACATATCTAATTATGATTTTGATAATTTTGAAGAATCTTCTACCCGCAAGAAACGAGGGAAGAACAAGAATATTGCGCTGTCTAAGAGGGTAACGGGGACAAGGATTCCTCTCACGTTTAGAGAGAAGGATGGTAGGCCAGGCGGTACAGACGTGGGAAGAACACGGTGGTCTAGACATGTGGGGTCGATTATTCGGGACCCCGCAGCCGTCTCACACCGTCTTCTAAAGTGGAAGGCCTTAAGTGCAGACCAATTGGATTCACTGTGGACTACTATCAAGGTAATACTTATTACTTGATTATACATTACGTCATTAAATAATTATTTTTAACATTTGGATGTTATTTTTTCCAGGATCCGTTCGAAGCTACTAATGTTGATATTGAGTCTTTTCGAAATACCGGATTGGGACACGCCAATCAGATATGGGATAGATGGCGGTCGGATTTGAACAAGACATATATCCGCGTCCACAAAGGAGACGAGGCGGCGGTACTGGCTAATCCTCCACCAGACTACGATCGAGATGATTGGGAGTTTGTGTGTCGCAACCATTTTCTTCACAGAAACATTTAAGGTACGGTTTCATAATTCAAATAAAATTTGATATTAATTAATCTATCTTCATTTTTTATTTCAAATACAGAGAAACAGTTCTACAAATATGAAGAACGGGAAGAAGCTGAAATTCCCGCATCGAACGGGAAGTAGACCGTTTGCACAGATTGAAGACGAGTTGGTAAGTAAATTATTTGTAATAACTTAATCTAAAGATTGTTTTAATTATATAAATCATTTATTTCAACAGGCGATTGAAATGGGACGGGCACCGTCTGTAACTGAAGTATTCAAGAGGACCCGTACCTCAAAACCGACAAAAGAAAACCCAACACCCGTCCCGGACGAACACGTGCAAGAGAAAATTGTAAGTGAATTGAATATGCCTCATTTTTTATTATAGAAATGATATTTTATTTGAATTGTGCAGGTTTAGATGGAGGAGGTTGTTAGTAACGAACCGAGAATATCGGATTTCGAATTGACGAAGAGGGTGTTCGGACAACAAAAACACGGGGTCGTGTTCGGAATGGGATCAAGCGTCCGGCCGACACACTTTCGTGAGGATCGTGGAAGTGGAAACAGTTCACAGCGAAACAATGAGTGATTGTTAGAAGAAAATCAAATAATGAAGCTCAAGCTGGAGGAACTGGAGAAGAGGGATGAAGAAAGAAGGCACAGAATGGAATAAATGGAAGCGGAAAAGGAAGAAATTGTGACAAGAATGGAGAGGGAGAAGTTAGAGATGAACGCAAGAATGGAGAGAATCGAATTGTATATGAGGCAACAACCACCTCCTCCCCCCACAAGCTAAGGTTGTTTCGATTCAAAACATGTTTTCATTAATAGTTGTATCAATTTGAATTTATAACAGATTGTTCGGATTATTCGTTTGGTTTCGAATTTTGTAATGATAATTATCAATTAATGTGATGTGGCATTTCTTTTATCATTGATATATTGGTTTGGCTGAACAGGTTTTGGTTGCGAGCAAAATAATCCGCACATTTTTAAAAAATTACGGGAAAAAACTGAAAATAATATTAAAAAACTCTCGGTTTTTACCCAAAGAGAAAACGAAAGTAATATTAGAAAACTCTCGGTTTTTACCCAAAGAGAAAACCGAGAGTTATATGACAAACCCTTTGTTTTTACCCAAAGACGAAAACCGAGAGTTATTAGAAAACACTCGGGTTTTCCACAAAGAGGAAAACCGAAAGTTTTATAATAACCCTCGGTTTTCTTCAAACGGAAAAAATTGAGAGTTTTCATATAACTCTCGGTTTTCTTCAAAGGGAGAAAACCGAGAGTTTTCTAATAACTCTCGGTTTTCTTCAAATGGATAAAAGCGAGAGTTATATGAAAACTCTCGGTTTTCTTCTAATGGAGAAAACCGAGAGTAATATTGAAAACTCTCGGTTTTCTCCGTTTGAAGAAAACCGAGAGTTATTTGTAAAACTCTCGGTTTTTCCACAAAGAGAAAAACCGAAAGTTTTTCAATTACCTTTCGGTTTTACTCTAGGGTATCTAAACCGAAAACTCTACGATATCTCTTGGTAATTGCCCAATTGTTTTTAACGAGAGAGTCAATACCGAGGGATGGCGAGAGTTACCAAAACCTTCGGTAAAGTGTCTATACCGAAAGTTATATGGTCAAAACCGAGAGTTTTTACTCTCGGTTTTGACCCCTTTTTCACCAGTGTTTGTAATTTCGTTGTTTGAAAATTATTTGATATTTTCAACAAAGTTAGGTCTGTCTACCTTTATTTCTTGAAATTCATTTTTTTTCTTTTGTGGTTTTATTGTTAAGTGTAATATATTTTATTTTATTAAATAGATGAAGTTAATGAAAAATAATGTGTGTAATTTGAAAAGGTTAATGGACGGATTTAGGAAATATAACCTCCTGGTTCATTTGCTTTACTGATGCTTTCCCATGTAGATAACGCCACCTTTTCATCAGCAAAAACTACTTTGGGAGAACATGCAATTTCATCTCTAGAAACAATGGCGGATTCGAGCCTCTCCCAACCTTAAAATAAAATATTTTATATACATATTTGATAGGTAACTCTTAGTCCAGTTGGCTTTGTAACCTAACGTCTCACCTTCAATTTTTATTTATTATATTTTAAAATATAATAAAAACTAATATAATTTATATCTATATAATTTATCTATAAACTAATTCATAATTATATTATTTTAATTTTAAATATAATTTTATTAAAATAATTATTATTAATATTTTATTTTATACTAACACTATTTTCTAATATACAAATATTTATAATAATATATAAATTTTAATTAATATAAATAAGATTTATTTATATAAATAAAGTATAAATAATTATATATAAAATAATATAAATCATATAATAATATTATTTATTTTAAAATTATATAATAATTATACATTATTTTTATTTATTTCAATATAATTAATAATACAAATTACTTGTAAAGCTAAAATATAAAAATTAAAATAATAATAGTGTTTTATATTTCTTAATTTTAAATTATTTTAAAAATTTATAAGAAAATATAAATTAACAGTAATAAACAAGTTAAAATAGTTACATTGGTTTGGTTCGGTATCTCGAGTGTTTATTCACTTGATAATATGTGTTTATCACGTTTTTGTATTTTTGTTCTTATATATATATATATATATATATATATATATATATATATATATATATATATATATATATATATTATATTCTCATAAAAAAACTAAGCTGAAATCTATTAAATTAGATTTTCATATTTTTTTTTATATAGTTAGTGTTTTATGAATTTGTTTTTGTGTTGCATTTGATGAAAAATTTATTGGGAATTACAAGTGAGTTGTCATTTTGCCTACAAAGATGAGATCAAAATATAGTTCAAGCCATGTCATTGATTGCGAGTTCGAAAAATCAATTACAAAAATTTAAAGAAGATGGATGACATAATATTTTGGACCAAGTTAACAATTTTGTCAATTACACTCGATCTCGATACTTGATATGAATGAGCATATGATAATTGATAGCAATGGTAGGCGGAGAGGAAAAGGGGAACTCATCACTAATCTTCATCATTATCGTGTAGAAATCTTTTGTCAAGTATAATAAAAATTATTTCTTATCTATTAATAGTTATTATTTCTTATTTATTAATAGTTATTATTTATTATTTAATGCTAAGTTGTTGACTTAATTATGCAAAAATCAATAATCGTTTTTCAGAAGTTAATACAGAATTACTTGGCTGCATATCATGTCTTCATCCCAGAAATTCATTCTCCCAATTTGATATTCGTAAACTCATTCGTCTTGCTAAACTTTATCCCGAAGATTTCACAAGCAGTGATTATTTATTTTTGGAACAACAACTTCGAGCTTACGTATTTAATTTGCGGGATGATCCTTAATTTTCTTCAATTGAATATTTAGAAATTCTTGCTCAGAAATTGGTTGCAACATAAAAACATATAGTATTTCCATTGGTTTATCGATTGATAGAGTTGACTTTAGTTTTACCAGTTGCAACTGCATCCGTTGAAAGAGTTTTCTGCAATGAAGATTGTGAAGACTGATTTGCATAATCGAATGAGAGATGAATGAATGAATGATAGTTTAGTTGTATATGTTGAGAAAGATATTTTCTCAACAATTGAAAATGAGCCAATATTGCAATATTTTCAATAAATGAAATCTCGTAGAATAAATTTGTCTTCTTTTATACCGACTCATGGAAAAGAATAATTTAGTAATTGTGCTTATTAGTATTTTGTAATTATGTTTGTTAGTATTTTTATATAATTACCGAGTAAAATTTTAATTACAAAATACATTTATTTGATTGTCAAAAAAATGCTACATTACTATGTATTGGGCTCCCCGAGAAAACATTTCTAGGTCCGCCACTGTCTAGAAATGTCGCCATCCATCACTATTTCCAAGACGAAAAAGCACAAACATCCAAGTATTTCTCTGCATTTCTGAATCAAATTCTTCAAATTCGCTTTGCAGGTGATCAAGCATGGGAACAATGTTTAGAGCAGCAGTTATCATTCTGTTTCTTTCATCCATCCTTCTTCAGCTGGTGTTTTCTGAATCTAACGATGGATTCGTTAGAATTGGACTAAAAAAGTTTAAGTTAGATGAAAACAACAGGATCGCTGCTCGACTTACCCTGCAAATACTGGGTTCTAAAAATGATGGCGGCATTGTAAAGCTAACAAATTTCATGGAAAAGCAGTACTATGGTGAGATTTCAATCGGTACACCACCACAAAAATTCACTGTGATGTTTGATACAGGAAGCTCTAAAATGTGGATACCTTCCTCAAGAAGGTGCTACTTATCTGTAAGTTTGATCATATTTATACAATGTACACATCATTCATACAAATTTTATTAGGGGAGAAAATTTTGTTGAATTTTCCTCTGTTTCTGTTTCTGCTGCAGCGTTGGTGTTTCTATGCCCGTCGTTCAAGAACATATATAAGGAACAAATACGATGCCCGTCGTTCAAGAACGTATAAAAAGAACGGTTGGTGTCTGCTGCAACTTTTATAAAAATAACTTAATGTAAGTAACTAAGCAGGAAGGTGATATTAACTTGAAACATAATACTGTTGTTGTTTTGCACAGGAACATCTGCTGAGATACACTATGATTCAGGTTCAATAGCTGGCAGGTTTAGCCAAGACAATGTTTTAGTTGGTGGTTTAACAATCAAGAATCAGGTTATATATACAACATTAGCCTTCCATAGATTTTCCAAATCATAATTTCTTTAAATTTTCTACAACTATAGGACTTCATTGAAGCAACAAAACTGTCCGGTTCTGTGTTTGACTTTACTAAGTTTGATGGCATTCTTGGCCTTGGATTTCGGGAGCTATTTGATTGTGGTGTTGTTCCAGTATGGTATGCTCTATCTTATGTAAAATCAAATTTGTTTTGATATTCCTCTTTAACCTCTCATATTTGCAGGTACAACATGATGAACCAAGGTCTGATTCAAAATCCGGTGTTCTCATTTTGGCTTAATCGAAACACAAAAGAAGAGGAAGGAGGTGAACTTGTGTTTGGTGGGATTGATCCAAAGCATCACAAGGGGGACCATACTTATGTCCCTGTCACCCACAAGGGTTATTGGCAGGTTGGGAAACTTAAATACATATTTTTAATTTGTATGATTCTTTCTTTTATAACCTTATAATGTGCTTGCTCTTGTAGTTTGATATGAATGATGTTTCAATCAATGGTCAATCAATAGGTAAGCTCTTTCATCAATTATTCATAAAAGAAGAGGTCATTTCTTAAACTAAGCGATAATGTGTAATGGGAGGTCATGTTGGTGGCATGAAAAAAAATAAAGAGAGAACATGTCATTTATTGATTATAAAAGTACATTTTGAAGGTGTTTGCAAATCTGGTTGTTCTGCAATTGCGGATTCGGGAACTTCTTTGTTATCCGGTCCAATGGTATGTGAAACTGAAAAAAGGTTTTATTTTGTTGTTAATACAACGGTCGTTAAATAATAAATAATTTTAATAAGTGTAGACTGCCATTACCATGATAAACCATGAAATTGGTGTCACTGGAGGAGAAGTAAATCATAAATGCAAGTCAATCGTTGAAGAGTATGGACAAACCATTCTGAAAATGCTCCCAAGAGAGGTTGTTATTTTTGTTAATTAAAATATGATTTTTCTTAAAATACACAAATTCTAATGTTGTCTTAACTTTTAATAGGCTAAGAAAATTTGTTCCCTAATTGGATTATGCCCAATTAATGGAACTAAGCGTATGAAGAAAAGTAATAATAGAAGAACATCGATCAGTATGTGCAATACTTGTGAAATGATAGTTGTGTGGATGGAGAGTCAGTTAGTGAGGAATCAAACAAAAAATGATATTTTTAATTATGTAAATAAGGTAAATATTTATTATTCTCACTTAAAATAATTTAAATTAACATTAGAATTAAATAAATTATAAAGAAAATGTTTACATCAGCTCTGTGGTTCACTTCCAATACCATATCAAGCGTCAGATGTGGATTGTTCGCAAATTTCTTCAATGCCTATAGTTTCGTTTTTAATTGGTGCTAGAAATTTTACTCTCTCGTCTAAGGAGGTAAATAAATGTCTATCTTATTATTTTACCTTAACTATTACATATATTGTGTTCTTATTGAACTTGTTGATAAAATATTTAATTTTCCATGAATTAGTATATATGGAAGATTGGAGAAGGTGCTGATCAAGAATGCATAAGTGGCTTTCTTTCCATAGATGTTGTTTCTCCTCCTTACAAACCGTTCTGGTCTGACACAATTTCTTTTTCTTTTCTTTTTTAAAATGCAAAAAATAATAAATGTATTGATGAATTTATGATTAATGTGTTTTATGAAGGATTTTTGGAGACATATTCATGGCACGTTATCACACCGTATTTGACTTTGGAAAATCCATAATTGGATTTACGGATGCTGCATAATAATAATAATAATAATAATAAACACATATTCATTAAATTCATTTATGTTTACAATAATATTTGAGTCAAATTTATTCGTTTACAATATTTATATTAAGTATATTATCAATTAAAATATTCTTTATGATTAAATATACCTTAAATCTCTTTTATTTATATTTTTTTAACTCATTAATATATTTTAAACTAGAATAGTCTCTCATTAGAACTAGGAGGGAGAATTATAGTCAAATAAAATAAAAAATATATTTAATAACTATATTGGTAAATAGTAACTTAGTGGGTAGATATTTTTTTTTTTTGATTTTTTGACTTTTTTTTGTTAGATAAAATAATAGGGTTGATTCATTAATATAAACTCAACCCACCCTAACTAACAATTCTAAGTAACGGATATGAATATAAGTTATATAAAAAAATAAATAATTAATTATGAAACTTTATTAATGTGAAAAGTTTTGTTTCTCTTTTTAATTATACTTTAATTTTTTTGAGTGGTTAAATAATTTTTAATATATAAATTATTTCTATTTTTACTAATTATTTTTTAATATATATATTATATTTTAAATATATATATATAATAATTTATTTAAAAATTAATTCTCAATATTAAATAAAAAGAAATAATTTTGATTTAATTATTTTTCTCTATATATATTTATTAAATTAATCTCTAATATTTTTTATTTATATTAAAATATTTTTTACTTATCTTCATATTTATTAGATATATTATTATTATAACTGTTATTTTAATTTAATTTTTTAAATAAATTATATATATATATATATATATATCAATAATTCTATTTGTATTAATTATTTTATAATATATAATTATATGTTAAATTTTAAAAATATTTTTATTTATTTTTATTATTAAAAATTACTAATTTTTATATATTCTATATATATTTATTTTTTTATATGATTATTTTTTTATTCATATTTGAGAGAATGGTGGTGTGAATTTAGGTGGTGTTAATAATGAGATTCTAATTCTAAAAGATGGATGGAATAGTGGTTCGAAGGCCATTAATAATAAAATCTTTGAAGGATAGGAATTGAGGATTGGTGGTGCGAATTTGATGATGAAATAATGGTGGTTTGAACTTCATAATATAATCTTTGAAAGATAAGATATGATGATGGAATATGTGAATTTGAATTGAGGGATCGATGGTTCAATGTTGTTTATAATGAAAATTCTTAAAAGATAAGATAGGTAAGGTAAAGTTCTTCTTAAATTTAATCTTTGAAGCATAAGATATGATGATATAATATGTGAATTATAGATAAGAAAATGGTGGTTCGAATTTGAGGGTGGTGTTAATAATGAGAATTCGAATTAAGAATGATTAAGGGAATGTTGTGCAAATTTGAGGATGAAAGAATGGTAGTTTCAAATGCCATTATTAATGGAAATCCTTAAATGATAAGTTATGTAAGGTAAAGTTCTTAAATTTAATTTTTGAAGAATAAGATATGATGATAGAATTTGTGAATTCTAATAAAATAGATTGAGAAAATGTGGTGCAAATTTGAGGATGAAAAAATGGTGGTCTTATAGATAAGAGAATGGTGGTTCAAATTTGAGGGTGGTGTTAATAATGAGAATTTGAATTAAGAATAATTGAGGGAATGGTGTTGCGAATTTGAGGATGAAAGAATGGTGGTTTAAACTTAAGGGTGGTGTATAATGAGAATTCAAATTAGAATGATTGAGGGAATGGTGGTGCGAATTTGAGGATGAAATAATGATGGTTTCAAATGCCATTAATAATGTAAATTATTAAAGGATAAGATATGCAAGGTAAAGTTCTTCATGGAATATGTGAATTTGAATTAGATGAGGTAGATTGAGAAAATGTGGTTTGAAATTGAGGATGAAAGAATTATGGTTCTAATGTCGTTAATAATGAAAAATTATAGATAAGAGATATGATTATGTATGTGAATTCGAATCGAGGAATAAATGGTTCGAATGCCATTAATAATGGAAATCCTTAGAGGATAAAATATGTAAAATAATTTTTTTCTTAAATTTTAAGTACATTTTTTAATATTTTATGTATATTTTACTTATTATTTTGACAAATGTGTATAATGATTTGAAAAAATTAATTAAAATATTTTATGAGAAAATAATAAACACATTTAAAATAAAGTAAAATAAATGTTTACCAATTTTAAATTTTGACATTTTTAATTTGTCCAACTGAACAAACAATATAGTTTAATTTGACTAATTTTAATATCCATTTAGCTGTCCTTTTTTTCTTTCTTTTTTTATGCTAATTGTGAATGTTTAATTAGAATATTAAAAAAAATATTATAAATTCATTGAAAATGTAATAAAATATTTATTTATGTACTATAATTATTCAATTATGTGTTTAATTTTTTTTTATTATCAATTTTGATCCTATGATATTTGTTAATTAAATTGAATAGTTATTAAATGCTTTTTAAACATGTGATCTTAATTATTAATTTTAAATTGAAAAGCTATTTTTTAAAATTATAATATAACAGATTAATTTTTGCAATGCAAGGTATCTATGCTAGTTTATTAAAATAAAATATATTACACAAATATTAAAATAAAATATATTAAATAAAAACCAAAACATTTATAAATAACTAAATAAAATATTAGTTCCACTAATTTGATTATCGAATTTTAACGAAGTGATAATTTTGATTACCGAATTTTAAAAAATCGATAATCAAAACTATTAATTCGATGAAATTCGGAAGTTAAATTAGTTAAATGATTTTTTCAAAATATTTTTAAACATAAATGTCAAAGTAGATAATATATTAACGACGTTTGGAATCATTAAAACAAAACCTAGTTTTGTATAACTTTAACAATAAGAAACTCAAATTGTAAAGTTTAAAAAGAATAAATTCGAAATTTATATTGACCTCAATAAATAGCCCCAATTTCACAATTCAATCAAAAATAAAATATATTTTACAAACATTAAAATAAAATACATTATAAAATAAATTTAGTAAAATTTAATAAAATAATATATATGTATATAATATAATATTGATTAATTTAGTTGTGGTTAATTTTGATATGTATATAAGAGTAAATTGATATTTGGGTCGGGTCGTGAATTGACCGGTCCATAAACTTGAAATAGTTAAATTTAAAAAATTTAATTATAAATGTGATACACAAGTCTCAAACTTGCATCCTAAGAATATAAATTCAACATTTTAACCAACTATACTATCAATATTTATATTTTAAATTCAACATAAAAATTTATAAACATAAACATTTATAACCATTTAATTTCAATATTTTAACCAACTAAACTAATAATATTTTAAATTCCTTTATATAATTTTATTATATATATTCGTATCATATTTTTTTCTCATAAATAAGATAACACCCATAATTATGACCCTCCACTTTAATTAAAAAAAAAACACTTCCAGTTGATCATATATATATATATATATTAAAAATGTTAGAACGAAGATATTTTATTAATTTAGTGAGATATTATTATATCATTAAATTAATAATTTATTAATTTAAAGAGATTTTACATATAACCTTTAAATTTTTAAGTCCAATTTACCAGTTAAAAGGTATATTAGTTAGAAAAAAAATAAATTACAAAAACAATTTTAATGCAAAATCTATGAATGTACATTCACAAATTAATTGAATTTTTAATTAAATAAAAAGTTAGTTTATGGTAAAAAAGTTGTATCTATATTAAATATGGTTAAAAATTAATCAATATAAAATGTCCAAGTAACGGTAGATGAACTTAATATAAATTTAAAGTTTAAATAAAAATAAGTGACTATAAGTTCCTTTTTTACTAGACGGTCTAAGTTTGAAATTTTTTAATAATTATTAATTTATAGTTTCGTTGGGTCTAAGATTTCAAAAATATTATTATCTTGTTATTTTATTGATTGGAGTCTAATTTTGTATTAGTCCATGTTGGGACTAGACAAATTATTAATTTAATCGAGGTTATTAATTTATTGAGTTTTAATTTATAATAGTGATTTTACTGCATATAATAACACTTAATTCTGGATTTGTAAAAATTTATGGGTTGCACGTTGTGAACGATTTAAATATTTTTATTAGACAAAATGAATTGGGTTGATTCATTTAAATATATAAGCGTGTATGAGTAAGTTATACAAAAGTCATTTTTTAATTAATGTCTCCAATTTAATAATATATATATATATATATATATATATATATATATTTAAAAAAACATTAATGAACTTGTATTAACTAAAAAGGTAAAAAATATTTTCTTTCTAATTTTCTTTTATATATTTTTTAATAAATAATTATATATATAACAACTTATTTAAAAATTAATTAATTATATATATATATATATTTATAATTATATATTCAATATATATATATATATATATATATATATATATATATAACACCTTATTTATAAATTAATTCATAATATATTTATATAAAATTGAATTAATTTGTCAGATTATTTGTTATTCTTTATATTTAAGAATAAAAGGTGATAGTGTGAAGGATTGAGTATTAAGAATATATATTTTTTAATATAAATTGAATGATTTATTTTTAATTGTAAGACATATTAATTATATATTTGTATATAAAATTATAAAAATAAATTAATAATCTTTAGTGTTCATAATTCATAATAAAAATCAAGAGTTCGAATCTCGTTAGTTGCAAGTGATATATTAGTTGACCGAAATAATAAAGTCTGTAATATGATAAGATGGTTGTATTACAAAATGTTTTGAATAATAATTCAATTGGGGTAAGGGATATGTCCGAATAGTTTTATTTAATTTATCTTTAATAAGTTGTATAATATATATTGACTTATATTATAATATATTTTTATTTTGTTTTATTTAATGTATTTTATTTGAATGTCTTATATAATGTCTTTTATTTTCCTATATATATATATTTCGATTAGATTTTGGGATGACATTTGGTGTAGTATCAAAAGTCTAGCTACGACGTATCCTAAACTTGTTTCCATTGTTATAGGTAGAAATGTCACAGTTAATGACATGTTTGATCATCGGTCTAGTGGTTTCGTTCGCCGAATTAGATATAGAAGGAGATTAAACATTATGAAAACTTAGTCCCATAATAGAGTTTTACTATTGGTAGGGCACAAACAAGTGTCACCATCTAAACAAGAAATTATGCATTGACAATATATGGATAATTTCCATGTGGGGGCATTATTACAAGTTGTTCGCTAAGATGATTCTATATCATTTTTATTGGGAAAAACTTTGGGAGTCAAAGATTTCATCTTAGATCTCATTCTTTGGATGAAGCGTTATTCATGGTGGAATTCTAACAGATGATACGTGCATGAAAAAATATTGTATTATGGCTAGTCGTTGTCATGTGTGTCAAGAATAGGTTGAATCAGCACCTCGCTTACTTTTACATTATCGAGGGGTGACTAGTATTTGGAGTCTTTTGTGAAGTATTACTAAGATTCATTGAGTGATGCCGGAGTCTTTAGGTAGTTGTTGAGAAGTTTGGATTGATGTGACTGATATAGCATGCCTACATATTTGGGTTAACATCCCAATTATTCTTTGGTGAACTATCTAGTTGGAGAGAAATTGTCGAACTTTCAATGATCGTAGTCGTCCGATTCACATAATTTATAATACTATTATTATGATGTTTTTTGAGATACGTCGGGAATTTACGAGCTTGATAACTTATTAATTAGTATTGTTTTTTCTTATTTGTTATTTTCATGTCATGCTCTGTTGTTATGCTTAAACGATTTTTATTTTTATTTTTAATATATATCTTTTTTAAAAAAACAAAATTAATTTCCAAATTTAAGTTAATCTTTATTTTAATTATTTAGATATAGAAAAGTTAATAATTTGAAGAAAAAGATGGTAATTTGAAAAATTCTGTATAAACGGTCGAATTCAGGAAATGTAACACTAAACCTTCAGCTCATTTGCTTTACTAATGCTTTTCCGTCGTTATTAACATGATCTGCATTTAACGCCACCTTTTCATGCGCAAAAACTACTTTGGGAGAACCATTTCATCTCTAGAAATGTCGCCATCCATGGATTCGTTAGAATTGGACTAAAAAAGCTTAAGTTAGATGAAAATAACAGGATCTCTGCCGGACTTTCCACGCAAATACTGGATTCTCAAAATGTTGGCGGCATTGTAAGGCTAAAGAATAACATGAACACAAAGTACGAGATTTCAATCGGTACACCACCACAGAAATTCACTGTGGTTTTTGATACAGGAAGCTCTAATCTGTGGATACCATCCTCAAAGTGCTACTATTATGTAAGTCTGATCATTTTTATACACAAGATTATACACTATAAGGGGGAGAAAATTATGATGAATTTGCCTCTGTTTCTGTTGCAGCGTGCGTGTAATTATCATTCCAAATACTATGCCCTTCGATCAAGAACATATAAAGTGAACGGTTGGTGTTTGTTGCAACTTTTATAGAAATAACTTCATGTAAGCATGAAGGTGATATTGACTTGAAACATAATGTTGTTGTTTTGAATAGGAACATCTACTGAGATACACTATGGTTCAGGTTCAATAGCTGGCAAGTTTAGCCAAGTCAATGTTTTAGTTTGTGGTTTAACAATCAAGAATCAGGTTATACATATATATACAACATTTTCATAGATTTTCCAAATCATCATTTCATTAATACTTAAGTTTACTACAGCTACAAGACTTCCTTGAAGTAACAAAACTGTTCGGCTTTGGGTTTGAGTTTGAGTTTGGGTTTGAGTTTAAGTTTGTGTTTTCCAAGTTTGATGGTATTCGTATTCTTGGCCTTGGATTTGAGGAGATATCAGCTGGAGGTGTTGTTCCAATATTAGGGATGACAATGGGGCGGTTCGGGGCGGAGAATGTATTTACCATCCCCGTCCCGTTTTTATTTCGAGAATTTTTTTAATATCATCCCCGCTCCGTTTGGTTTTTTCGGTTTCGAAAAATTCCGCAAGGCACCGTTAATAAAATATTTTTAAAAAAAATAAAAATAAATTATACAAAAAAAATTATATAAACGAATTTTTATATTGTAATATATTAAAATTTTATATTATTATAATTAAACTTATTACTCTTATAAAATATATAGTGAATAAATAAATATATTGGTGATTTAATATATTTAATTATGTTTATAGTGTTCGGGGTAGAATCAGGGTGAAATCGGGGTGGGAGACACAAATACCATTCCCGCGCCATCCCCGTTTGATTTTGGGGAAAAACCGTCCCAAATGGGACAATTCGATTCGATTTTCTTAGGGAAGTTTCATATTCCATCCTTATCCAGTATGGTATGTATTATCTCATGTATGATATTCCTCTTAAAATAAGGAAGTAACCACTCATATTTGCAAGTACAACATGATGAACTAGATTCTGATTCAAAATCGAGTGTTACAAAAGAAGAGGAAGGAGGTGAACTTGTTTTGATTCAAGGCATTACAAGGGGAACCATATATATGGTTGTTTCTTTTACAACCTTATAAAGTGTCTGCTATTATAGTTTGTTATAGGTGATGTCTTCGTCAAGGGTCAACCAATAAGTAAACTCTTCCATTCGGTTGTTCATAAAAGAAGAGGTTATTTCTTAAACTAAGAGATATTGTTTGATGGGAGGTCAGGTTGGTGGAATGAATTAAAGAAAAAGAGAGAAATTGTCGTTTATTGATTAAAGAGTATATTTTTCAGGTGTTTTTTCTTTTGTTATGTAAGTGTGGATTCTGGAACTTCTTTATTGTTAGGTCCAACGGTACGTGAAACTGAAAAAGAGTTTTATTTCTTGTAATTCATACCATTACCGATAAATAATGAATGATTTTCAAAAGTGTAGGTTGTGATTATCAAGTTAAACCATAAAATTGAAGTATGTATTTAACCATAAATGCAAGTCAATCGTTGGAGAGTATGGACAAATCGTTTGAGAGTATGGACAAATGATTCTAACATGCTCCTAGTAAAGGTTTGTTATTTTTTTTGAAATCTGATTTTTCTTAAAATACACAAATTCTAATGTTGTCTTAACTTTTAATAGACATCACCATCTGAAAAAAATTTATTCCCTAATTTAGATTATGCCCAGTCTATGGAAGTAATAATAGAAGAACATCATATATTTTCGCTATCGATATGTGCAATATTTGTGAAATGATAGTTGTGTGGATGAAGAATAAGCATAAAAGGAATCAATGAAAAAAATGATATTTTAAACTATATTGATAAGGTAAATATTTATTATTCTCACTTAAAATAATTAATATTAACATATGAATCAAGTAAATAATAAAAAAGAAGGTTTACATCACCTCTGTGATTGGTTGTGAATACCAAATCTGAAATCAAACGTGGATTGTTCGCTAATTTCCTCAACGCCTATAGTTTCATTTTTATTTGGTTCTAGAAATTTTACTCTCTCGTCTAAGGAGGTAAATAATTGTTTATCTTATTTTACCTTAATTGTTACGTATTTTGTTTTCTAATTGATCTGGTTAATAAAATATTAAATTTGTCATGAATCAGTATATATTGAAGAGGAAGAAAGTGACTTTATTTTAGAGATCTTCTTTTTCTTTGTGGACCCTGGTTTGATATAATCTTTTATCTTCTCTATACTTACTTGCAAAACTAAAAAAAATGAAAAATTTATTGATGAATTTAAGAAGTAGAATGAATCTTATAGTGAATGGGATCCCCACTTTATAGAATTCTTAGATCTTTAATCTCTTATTTAAATACTCTTTTTATTTGAAAGCTGATTTTTTTTTTTAAACTAAAAAATATACATTATAAGTTTTTTCATAATATGTCAATCTAGTTTAGACAACTATATGTGTTAATTCATTGATCTTAATTAGATAAATGTGATCTATGAAGGGTTTGGGGGACCTATTCATGGGACATTATGATTTACCAATGCAGCATAATATTATTATTAATAATAAAAATAATGGACACGTATTTGTTAAATGTATTTATGTTCACAAGAATATTTGGGTCAAATTTGTTTCCATTTACAATATTTATATTTCAGTCTTGTGCGTCATATTTTTTTTTGTTCTGCCTCGTTTTTTTATCTTTTAAACTCCGTCTTTAAGGGTGGTTCGTAGCTCGCGATTGGTTTTAGTCTCATGCCTTATTTTCCGCTCGACTGCTCCCGCGATAAGAGACGAAGAATTTTAAATGTAGGCTCGACCCAAGTACATTTAAAAAATTTGTAGTCGATTATTTTGTTAAGTCACGTGATTTACCTTCCCCGCGCTCAAATCTCGTAAAATGAAACAAAAAAATGACTGAGTCTTCTCATCTTAAATATATATTAGAAATCGAAATATAACTTAATAATAGTTAGACATAGTTTTAGTTCTTTTCAAGAGTTGTCACCTAGTTCCTTATTGAGAAATTAATAAAGACAAATTTTAGAAAAAAAATGGTTCAACTCGTCGCTTGGTTACGCATGAGAAAGTGCCTCGGCGCTATGTTCCACACACTCGACAAAATTAACGGTCTCTATTCCAAAACAAATTTGATTTGTTTATTTTATCATGACATGTTACACGATTATTTTTAGATTTAAATCCTGAACCTAACCTCGTTTCTCTTTAAAAGATTTTAAAGAGATACCCTAGTCTAAGATTTGAAAGAAATATGCTCTTTCTACCTAAAATTCATCTAGGCTAAGACATTTCAGTAGAGTATTTCATTTAAGTTTAATTGAATTACTTACCGCGTAGGTGACAAATATGGACCGAAAATTGATGAACGATTCGTGTCAGAAATTTAAAAATTATTTTGAGTCATTTATATTCTTAATTTTTTTTTAAATGTTTAGATCCTTCTTAAATCGAAAATGACTTAAGTAATTAAATCTGCCAAAATACACCTACAAACAATGCCTTAGCGTAAAAGTCAACCAAAACAAAAAAATCTCACCAACATCTTTACCTACACCCTCATTTGATTTTTTTTTTTTATCAAATAATCCAAAATTGCTCACAAATTTATCAATAATAATGCACTAACAAGTTTTCTTACTTTCAGTTGAATTCGCATTCCTTCTTCCTTCGTTAGGTTTGATTATACAAATTTCTTCACTTAAGTTCACTATAACTACAGAACTTCATTGAAGCAAGAAGAGTGTCAATTTTTGATGGAATTCTTGGCCTTGATTTCGGACGGTCAAGTATAGGAGGAAGATACGGATCTGGAAGAAAATCTTAACTCCTACCGGTTAGCGCGATATAGATACCATATGACATTCGGAGCTCTAAAGAGATTTAATTACTCCGATTTGGCGGCTTTTGCATTCCTTGTGGCTGATGAGGTACAAGATTCAGAGCCAATATCGTTTAGAGAAGCGATGAAGATTAAGGAGAGAATCAAATGGAAGCGTGTTATGGCGGAGGAGATGACATCGCTTGACAAAAATGAGACATGGGAATTAGTTGACAAACTCAAGAGTCAGCGAGTGGTTGGTTCAAAGTGGGTGTTCAAATGAAAAAAAGTGTAGAGGGGTAATAACAAAGCATGGTTTAAGGAAAAATTGGTAGTTAAGGGTTTTACACAACGCGAATGAGTCGACTTTAACGAGATCTACTCCATGGTAGTGAAACACATGTCCATTCATGTGTTGCTCGCTATAGTGAATCAGTTTGGTTTGGAGCTCGAGCAAATGGATGTAAAGACAAAACTTTTAATGGGAACTTGGATGAGAAGATCTTTATGATGCAGCCCGAGGGGTTCGTCAAACCCGGTCATGAAAGAAAGGTATGTCTCCTTAAACGCTTGATTTATGGTTTGAAACAATTCCAAGACAATGGTACTTTTGTTTTGATGATTTTATGGTTCGTAACGATTTTGTGAGGAACAATTTCGATAGTTGTGTTTATATCAAGTGGGTTGATGGTTATGGGGTCTTTCTATTGTTATACATGGATGATATGTTAATCGCATTGGGAAATAAGGAAGAAGTTCACAAGGTCAAGAGTTTGCTAGGGAATTATTTGAGATTAAGGATATGGGACCGAGAAATAAAATTTTGGGATGGTGATTGAGCGGGATTAGGAGAAAGGCTCCATGTTCGTGTCTCAAAACGATTACCTTTGAAAAGTGGTTGCCAAGTTTGGGATGCCTGGCGCTAAGGCGGTTCAAACACCATTAGCTACTCATTTCAAACTCTCCTCAAAATTATCACCCAATATCGAGGAAGAAAAAATGAGAATGGAAAACACCCCATATGCGAGATGTCGGGAGCTTAATTAATGTATGTCATGGTATGTACGCAGCCCAATTTTTCACGCGGTTAGTCTTGTTAGTCGATTTATGGCCAACCCGGGGAAAGAACATTGGGAGGCGACGAAATGAGTTCTCCATTACATTGGAGGATCCTTAAATGTCAGTCTTTGTTTTAAATGGGCGGGTGTAGGGAATGATATGTTGAGAGGATATGTTGAGAGGATATGTTGATGCTGATATTGCAGATGACTTGGACAAGTGATGGTCCCTAACGGGATATGTGTTTACCCTATTTGGATGCTTGGTAAGTTGGAAGGTACAATTACAATTTGTAGTTGTCCTTTCAACAACGGAAGCCGCCAAGTATATCGCTATGACGGATGGTGTCAAGGAGACACTTTAGTTGAAGGGTCTCGGGTGAATTTGTGGTGAAGCATGATAAAGTGGAGTTGTTCTGCGATAACCAGAGCACCATACACGTCTAAGAACTCGATCTTTCACGAGCGCACAAAAATAAAGTAAATTATGAAATTTGATTACTAAAATTTAAATTTTAAAAAAATTAAAAATGAAAAATGAAGGTGAACCTAAAATTAATTAATTTTCAACCAAAAAAAATATTCTACCCACCAAACTTAGGGCATCACAGCTCTTTGGTCGATTCTGATAGGTACCTTAAAATTGTTTAGAACGAAAACAAAATTTTGCCTATTAGAAGAAAATATATTTTTAGGTTTTTAAACCTGATAATAGACCTATTGAAAGAGCATGTCGCCCAAACAATACTTAGACTTTACACTAATATTTGTAAGTCATTTGTTAGTCATGTAATCAAATGATACATAATTCTATTTGCTTTAAGAAGTACATTAAATACTATATGTACTTTTATTAGTTAAATGAAAAGTTTGTCGATGAAGAACGGCAATTTATTACCAAACGAGAGATGATGGGAGAAATTTGACTTAAAATATCGAAAAGTTAATAATTTGAAAAAAATTGAAATGGTCGGATTCAGAGAATATAAACCTAAATCTGGTTCATTTGCTTTACTGATACTTTTCGTCGTCATTTTAACCCGATCAACCAGTGAACGCCACCTTTTCATCAGCATTCAGCAAAAACTACTTTAGGAGAACAATTTAAGCTCTAGAAATGTCGATATATATCCATCAACATCGATTCATTGCGTCTTCGTTTTGCTACGGAGGAGGCGTCTGTAGGTGATCAGCAATCTTATATATATATACATGTCGTGTCAGTTAATTAATTAGTCGATTTCTGCATTTTCTGAATCAACTTTTCAGGTGATCAAGCATGGGAACAAAGTTTAGTGCAGCAGTTATCACTCTTTTTCTTTCATCCCTCCTTCTTCAACAGGCGTTTTCTGAATCCAACGATGGAATCGTTAGAATTGGACTCAAAAAGTTTAAGTTAGATGAAAACAACCGGATCCCTGTTCAGATTACCACGCAAATACTGGATTCTCAAAATGCTGACGGCATTGTAAAGCTAACGAATTTCATGGACATGCAGTACTATGGTGAGATTTCAATCGGTACACCACCACAGAAATTCACTGTGCAATTTGATACAGGAAGCTCTAATCTGTGGATACCTTCCTCAAGAAGGTGCTACTTATCTGTAAGTTTGATCATATATCATTCATACAAATTTTATTAGGGGAGAAAATTGTGTTGAATTTGCCTCTGTTTCTCCTGCAGCGTTGGTGTTTCTATGTCCCTCGTTTAAGAACATATAAGAAGAACAAATACTATGCCCGTCGTTCAAGAACGTATAAAAAGAACGGTTGGTGTCTGTTGCAACTTTTATAGAAATAACTTCATGTAAGCAGGAAGGTGATATTGAATTGAAACATAATAATGTTGCTGTTTTGCACAGGAACATCTGCTGAGATACACTATGATTCAGGTTCAATAGCTGGCAGGTTTAGCCAAGACAATATTTTAGTTGGTGGTTTAACAATCAAGAATCAGGTTATTATATATATACAACATTAGCCTTTCATAGATTTTCCAAATCATAATTTCTTTAATACTAATACTATACTTAAATTCTCTACAACTACAGGACTTCATTGAAGCAACAAGAGTGTCCCGTTCTATATTTAAGTTTGCTAAGTTTGATGGCATTCTTGGCCTTGGATTTCGGGAGCTAACAGATTATGGTGTTGTTCCAATATGGTATGCACTATCTATGTAAAAACAAAATTTGTTGTGATATTCATTTTAAGATAAGGAGTAACCTCTCATATTTGCAGGTACAACATGATGAACCAGGGACTGATTCGGAATCCAGTGTTCTCATTTTGGCTTAATAGAAACGCAAAAGAAGAGGAAGGAGGTGAACTTGTGTTTGGTGAGATTGATCCAAAGCATCACAAGGGGAGCCATACTTATGTCCCTGTGACCCACAAGCCTTATTGGCAGGTTGTGAAACTTATATATATATTTTTAATGTGTATATTTTTAATGTGTATGGTTGTTTCCTTTATAACCTTATAATGTGTTTGATCTTGTAGTTTGATATGAGTAATGTTTCAATCAATGGTCAATCAATAGGTAAGTTCTTTCATCAATCATTCATAAAAGAAGAGGTCATTTCTTAAACTAAGAGATAGTGTGTAATGGGAAGTCATGTTGGTGGTATGAAAAAGAAAGAAAAAGAGAGAACATGTCATTTATTGATTATTTAGTACATTTTGAAGGTGTTTGCAGATCTGGTTGTTCTGCAATTGCGGATTCTGGAACTTCTTTGTTGGCAGGTCCAACGGTATGTGAAACTGAAAAAGAGTTTTAATTTGTTGTTAATATAATGGCCGATAAATAATAAATTATTTTTATAACTGTAGACTGCTATTACCATGCTAAACCATGAAATTGGAGTCAAGGGAGTAGTAAGTCATGAATGCAAGTCAATTGTTAAAGAGTATGGACAAACCATTCTGAAAATGCTCCTAGAAGAGGTTGTTATTTTTCTTATTAAAATTTGATTTTTCTTAAAATACACAAATTCTAATATTGTCTTAACTTTTAATAGGCTAAGAAAATTTGTTCCCTAATTGGATTATGCCCAGTTAATGGAACTAAGCGTATCGAGAAAAATAGTAATAGAATAACATCACATGTTTTCTCTATCGGCATGTGCGATACTTGTGAAATGATAGTTGTGTGGATGGAGAGTCGGCTAGTGAAGAAACAAACAAAAAATGATATTTTAAACTATGTTAATAAGGTAAATGTTTATTATTCTCAATTAAAATCATTTAAATTAACATTATAATCAAAAAATAATGTTTACATCAGCTCTGTGATTCACTGCCAAGACCATATCAAGCATCAACTGTGAATTGTTCACAAATTTCCTCAATGCCTATAGTTTCGTTTTTAATTGGTGGTAGAAAATTTTCCCTCTCGTCTAAGGAGGTAAATACATATCTATCTTATTTTACCTTAATTGTTATATATTTTGTGCTCTTATTGAACTTGTTGATAAAATATTTATTTTGTCCTAAATTAGTATATATGGAAGATGGGAGAAGGTGCTGCTGAAGAATGCAAAAGTGGCTTTATTTCTTTGGATGATAATTTTAATTTGCCTCCTTATAAACCCTTTTGGTTTGACACAATCTCTCCTCTTTTTTTCTAAAATGAAAATAAATAAATAAATATATTGATAAATTTATATTAATGTGTTCTATGAAGGATTTTGGGGGACATATTCATGGTTCGTTATCATACCGTATTTGACTTTGGAAGATCGAGAATTGGATTTGCGGATGCTGCATGATAATAATAAACACATATTTGTTAACTTCATTTATGTTTACAATAATGTTTGGGGTAAATTTATTCCATTTACAATATTTATATTGAGTATATTATCAATTAAAATATTCTTTATGATTAAACATGCATTAAAACTCATTTATTCATATCTTTTATCTCTTTTTTAACATATTTTAAACTAGAATAGTCACATTATCAAGAACTATGATAGAGAATTGTAAGTCAAATTTAATAAAATAAAATATATTAAATAAAAACCAAAACATTTAAAAATAATTAAATAAAATATTAATGTCGAACTAATTTGACTATCGAATTTTAACGAATTGATAATTTTAAATACCGAATTTTTGAAAATCGATAGTCAAAACTCTTAATTCGATGAAATTCGGTAATTAAATTAATTAAATATAATTTTTTATTTTTAAATTTATAATTTATAATGCCAAGCATTTTATTTGAAATGGTTGATCCATGGGATTAACCAGGATTCATCTAGCATAGGCATGATCTGTATCACAGAAACAACTATAAACAATGATCTCCTTTTGATTTTAGAAAAATGAGATCTGACTTGTAAATGTTCATTTAGTCGAATTTTCAAACATATATATAGCAGTCATCTAACTATTTGATGATGTGTTTTTGCTATTTTGTATATTGTATCCGGAATTTTGTTGATATGGGGAGATCATAAAAGAGTATTTGTTCACACCAATAATGGAGAGGTTAACACTTTTATAAATCGGAAAACATAAACTCAATTGAAAAAAAGTTATTATCTACATAATAATGTCTTTGAGGACAAGGAATATCGATTTATTGCATTCTAGATTAAACATCTCGTAACATTGTGTTACGGTCTGTTCATCAAAAACCTCGGTCCTAAAATATTTTATTCACCCGTCTCTCGGCCCAAGTGTGCATATGGGTCAGTTTATGTTTTTTTATGGAATAATTTTGTTTTGTCTACTCTCTCTCTTATTTCTCTTGAAACCGAATTCTGTTATGTTAGAAGTAGTTGTAACCGAATACTTTTGGGTAAACCAGCCTCTTTAAATGGTGATGTCCACCCCACTTTTTGGGGCTATGAATTGAATATTTTGGAACTTGGTGCTCTAAGTTATCTCTCGGCCCTCATCCCCTTCCTGGACTACTAGGTGTAATCTAGTGGTATTTCTCTTCTCCCCTTTGGCTCTTCTCTCCTTAACCTCGAATTCTCTTCTCATTCTATGTCCGCTGCGCTTGAGTATTGAATCCCACCATCGGTCCCGATCATCAAGAACCCGTTTCTTGAATTAAAGAACTTGAAAGGCTCGGTTATAGTTTAATGCTTAACAATTGGTATCAGAGCTGACCGATTCTCAACATGGAAGAAACTCGCTAGCAATCAGAAATGGATGCGCTCAAGGCCCTTATTGAAAACCTGTCCCAACTAACAGCTGCGATGCAAGCTGCCATAGACTGAAGATTTGATGCGGCTGAAGAAAGAATGGCAGCCTTTGAGAGCGGGCATCTGGAAATGTGCAAGAACCCCGCCACAGACCCTATGATGATAATTTTTTCCACGGTCCTTAACCATCTAGGCCCCCGCACCCTGGCCAGAACCGCGACCAACACTATGCTCCTCCTACTCGGCTAACCAAGGTCAATTTTCCTCGGTTTGATGGGTCGGATGTCGAGGACTGGCTAATATCTGTCGAACAATTTTTCAGGGTGGACAAAACTAAGGATGCCACTAAATTATAAATCGCCCCCATTCATTTTTCTGGCGAAGCAAGAATGTGGTACGAGTCATATCTTCAAAACCGAAATCATATGGAAGCCTTATCTTGGGACGTGTTCAAAAGAGACTTTATGACTCAATTCGGGCCCTCTATACATGACACACCAATGAGACAGATGATGAATTTAAAACAAGTTGGGTCCGTTCAAGAATATAATCTCCGGTACATGTCGATCTCTCAAAAGTTATTACATATGCCAAGGGACTACGTCATAGATTGCTACTTGTCCAGTCTAAGGGAGGAAATTGCAAACTGCATTAGGTTGCGATTCCCGGATTCTTTAAACGAAGCCATGGCCATGGCTAAAGTTCAAGAAGCAACATATCGGTCCTTAATGAGAAGTGGTAACTTGTACAGCGATGAAGCACCGTTGCTGCCCACGCCATACAATATCAACACAGCCGGGCCGAGCACCAATACCGACTTCAAGAATTCATTATATGGGTCCTCTTCAAATGCAAACCAGGGCCATGTTAAGCAATTAGACCCAGCCTCAATGGATGAAAAGCGAAAGAAGGGCCTATGCTACTCTTGCAATGAAAAATGGCAACCAAACCATAGGTGTAAATCAAATTTATTTATGGTCTCGACCGATCAAGAAGATTAAGAACCCGACCAAGAACCTGTTTTGGATGATCTACCTTCATTGCTCGGCCCAAGGGATGAACCAACCATATCCTTACATGCCTTGACCGGGTCTAAAGCTTTTTAAACGCTCCAGATTCTTGGCAAAATTGGGAACCTTCCAGTGGTGATCTTGATCGATACAGGCAACACCCACAATTTTATCAATAGCAGTATTTTGGATAAAATAGACCACAAAAGCATAGCAATCCAGGTGCAATCGGTTAGAGTGGTCGATGGGTCTAATGTGTTATGTTCTAGTGTTTGCAAGGACTTGAAGTGGACGATGGAAGGCAATGAATACCAAACAGAAATGAAAGTAATTTCCATGGACGGATATGATATTGTGTTGGGAATTGAATGGTTGATTACTCTAGGCCCGTCTTCTTGGGACTTTGAAAAGCTGACCCTATCCTATGAGAAGCAAGACAGAACCACGGTCCTAAAAGGGATTCCTCGGTCGCAGGCCAGTTTGATGCATGGAAACCAGCTGGAAAAGACCTTAGATGAATATAGTGTTGTTTCCAAAATGCAAATAAAGAGTAAGCCCGAAGGCCAAACTGTTTCACTCGCGGCAATGACCTTGGAAGATATCCCTAACGATCTAATTAGAAGTTATGGCTCCTTTGATGCTACTGTTATGCTGGTTTGGAAAAAAGACTTGGCCTGGATTTTTGAGCCAAGTATGGAGTTTAATCGAAGTTGGAAGAAATTATTTTTGCACCAGGCGCTGGGGACATTGCAACAACCAAGGCCAGCTCTAAACACTGAAAAAATCGACCTTAGGTGCACAGAAATTCCTCACATGGGCGGGAGTGGCAAGCGACCCGGCAACGCAAAAGACCGCAAGGACCCGGCCAGTTCCACTACTGAAGCGATTCTACCGAAAGTTTTTTGAGAAAATACGGTCTTATGCTGCGACCATTGCTGAATGTGTCGAAGCCCGACCGAAGCAATAGTTTTGAAGTTGAAGATGTGTATTAGAGGCTGACCAGTCCACGGTTTTTTCGTCGAGGGTGACGAACCTCGAAGGGGGAGATTATGTTACGGTCTGCTCATCAAAAACCTCGGTCCTAAAATATTTTATGCACCCGTCTCTCGGCCCAAGTGTGCATATGGGCCAGTTTATGTTTTTTTATGGAATAATTCTGTTTTGTCTACTCTCTCTTTTATTTCTCTTGAAACCGAATTATGTTATGTTAGAAGTAGTTGTAACCGAATACTTTTTGGTAAACCAGCCTCTTTAAATGGTGATGCCCATCCCACTTTATGGGGCTATGAATTGAATATTTTGGAACTTGGTGCTCTAAGTTATCTCTCGGCCATCATCCCCCTTCTTGGACTACTAGGTGTAATCTAGTGATATTTCTCTTCTCCCCTTTGGCTCGTCTCTCCTTAACCTCGAATTCTCTTCTCATTCTATGTCCGCTGCGCTTGAGTATTGAATCCCACCATCGGTCCCGATCATCAAGAACCCGTTTCTTGAATTAAAGAACTTGAAAGGCTCCGTTATAGTTTAAAGCTTAACACATTGCTTGATTTGTAACATGTCATTCCTTGCAAGTAATTATAGAAGTACAAACATCATCTCTGATGGCGGGTTGAGGTGGGTTATATATTTACTTAAATTTTTATATTTTTCTTTATTTATATAGTTAGTCTTCACTTATTTAAAATCTAAATAATTTAAATTTTTACGTTTTTCTTATTTAATTTTTCTTTAACTACCATCCACTATCTGCCCCTCTCTTGAATCTCTTGATTAGTGGATACTATGATAGTCTCTTGGTTAGTGGATACTATGATAGTTTATATTGAGTGAGAGTTTGTTGAAGATGTTGATTCGAAATCTATATTAGATGAATTTTAGTCTTCAAAGAATAGAATGTTGCAACTAAAATAATATGTAAAAGTTTGTTAAATTTTATAAAAAAAAATTGTCTTATTTTTACATTTTCAATAATACAAGATATATAAAATTTTAAATATAAATT
The DNA here is from genome assembly GCF_907164915.1 of Impatiens glandulifera. Lineage (NCBI taxonomy): Eukaryota > Viridiplantae > Streptophyta > Magnoliopsida > Ericales > Balsaminaceae > Impatiens > Impatiens glandulifera. The sequence continues at coordinate 2,517,258 of NC_061865.1, forward strand.
TTTTTTATTTAAATCTAGTATTCCCATCATTTTTTATATCATGTATATTTATTTTATTTTAGTAGGGCATTCGTATATAAATTCGATTAAAATGCTATAATATGCTCACTTATTACCCGTAATATATTATTATTTATTTTATTTTTTTGTAATATAATACTTTTATATTTTATGTCATTTCAAGATAAGATTACTGACCATCATAAAATAAGTTCGTGTACTTTGCTTTTTAGTAGCTTGTGCCATCGAATATTCTTGTCTTTAATGTTTCAAGAAAAAAGTTGAGTTAGAGAAGAAAATATGAATAATAAATTTTCTCTAAAAACAAGACAGAAGACCATAAACAGCAAAAATTATTCGATGAGAACAAATCTAATTGTGGTTCGAAGTTTGGATGCAATAGTGTGTGGCAAGAGACACTAACTATGTTAGTTGCAAAAATTATTTCGATGAGAACAATCTACCCAAATTTGTTTTTTGAGCATGCATAGTCGCTTCATGTCGATTATTATTATTCAAAATATGACAATATAAGTGTTTCGATTAAGACAAGAAATACATTTGTAGTTATATTTTATTTTATTATGTTGCTAAGTGATTTTTAATATATATCATACATATTGGCTAATGATATGATTCATATTCATTCATAATAAGTATGATTATCTAGCAATTTGTATATATGAATAAAGATCTATTGTTTATCTATTTTGTTTTAATATATAATTTAGAAAATTGTCACAAAATTATGTGTCTTTTGTTCGACAAATATTTTTTTTATAGAAAGTTAAATGTAATCTAATTAATTAAGACACAAATAATTAATGACATAAATAATTATTTATAGTAATTAAATAGTTTTATATTTGATTAAAAATAAATAATCAATATTCGAATTAATTGTAATAATTAATATTCTAGTTAGATGACAGAGAAGGTTATAAAGAGATTAAAAAAGTTGTCTGTGTTAGAACTCATTCTAATCATTCATTTAAAGAGACATGGCGATTTTAGTCAAAAGAAAAATTTGTGTCTCGGTGAGAACAATCTACCTAGATTTATTTTGAGCATGCATAGTTGCTTCACGTCGATTATTGTTCAAAACGTGACAATGTAAGTGTTTCGATTAAGACATGAAATACATTTGTAGTTATATTTTATTTGATTATGTTGCTAAGTGATGTATATTGACTAATAATATGATTCATGTTCATTCATAATAAGTATGATTATCGAACAAATTGTATACATATATGAATAAAGATCTATTATATATCTTTTATTTAATAGATAATTTTGAAAATTGTCACAAAATTGTGTGTCTTTTGATTGATAGAGATTTTTTTTTATAGAATGTTAAAAGTTATATTAATAATTAAGGAATGGATAATTGATGATATAAATAATTATTTATAATAATTAGTTAGTTTTATATTTGATTATAGATAAATGATCAATATTGTAATTAATTGTAATAATTAATATTCTAATTAATTATTATATATTTTATAAAGGTGTTTTTAATGATATATAAAATTATATATATTTGTTTAATAATATATGATTTATTATTTATTGGATTACGTTTCAAAGTCATTGACTATATATATGAAAATATTTGTTGGTGGAGATAATTAAGTTAAATATTTTATGTATAAATAAATAATTGATGGCTCTTCATGAGAATTTTATAAAATAGATGAAAAAGAAAATTAGCTTGTAAAATCTTTTTATGACTTATAACAAGTTTTATAATAATTATATGAAATATTAGTCCTACTATGATTTTAAGTTAATTTAAATGAATGAATGTGACAGTTATGTGGGTTCAAATCGGATGTTCCAAATAACATATTCCACTATGTATCACCTTCATAAAAATTAATAATTTTATTTAATAAGTCAAAAGTAATGAAGAGAGAGAATGAAAAGTCCACCTATTTTGTGAAGGTGGTACAAAATTAAACATAAATTTTGGAACAACAGATTTGATCTCTAGTTGTGTATATCGTACATACAATGAATGGAGTTATTTCATTATGTGTTTTTTTGTATATAATATTTATTTTCGTTAAAATGCGATAAAAATGATTAAATTCACTATAAATGTTAGTTGCACCAAGGGGTGTAAACGAGCCAAGCTCGAACTAGCCCTAGCTCGAGTTCGGCTCGACTCGTTTTTTATTAGCTCGGCTCGAGCTCGAGCTTTTAATATTAAGCTCGAACTCGACTCGATCATATAATCATAGACTCAAGTTCGGCTCAAAAGGCTCGAAAAACTCGAATTTAAATATATTTATATATTAATTTCTTATATTAAAAAAACATAATGGACGTAGAGAGTCCATTCATCGGACTATACAAATCTCTGCTTATTTTTTTATTTTACGCCCCGTAACTCTTCCTCGGTCTTGACTTGGTTCACGTAAGAATGGATGTATTAATTCGCGTAAGAATACACGTAAAATACCTAAGGAAGTTATTCATGTTCAAACAAGTTTAAGAATAATACTAAGTCATGTATTGTATTTGAGATGGACTTCAAAACATATTTAACTCTTTTATATTTATTTTTAAAATTAAAACACTTTATAGTGAAATAAAAAAATTATATCTTATAAAATATAATACATTGAGATTGCATATATTAAATAATATTACAGTATAATTATATTTTGATTTAATTTTTAAAAATTATATTTTTATAATTAAATTAATGTCAAATTTATTTATTTCCTTATAACTTATAAATATTATAAAATATTTATTTTTTAATTTATAAATATTATTTTAGTATATCTTGATAAATACTTTACAGTGAAATAAAATAGTTTTATATCTTATAAAATATAATATATTGCGATTACATGTATTAAATAATATTACAGTAAAATTATATTTTGATTTGATTTTCAAAAATTATGTTTTTATAATTAACTTAATATCAAATTTATTTATTTCCTTATAAGTATTATATAACATATATTTTATTAATTTATACATATTTTGGGGAGGCCCATAAAAAATAAGTATATAGATAGTCTTATGGGTATGTTTTAAATTTTGATTAAAAAGTAATATATAATAAAAACAATTATTTGATTAGGCTCGAAAAAGCTCGACGAGCCATCAAACGAGTCTTACATAAGTCTTAAAGGAGTTGGTTCGAGCTCGACTCGATTTCGATTTTGACCGAACTTGAATCGAACTTTGATCGAGCCACTCACGAGCGACTTGATTCATTTACACCCCTAGTTGCCCCTCACGATATATCTTGTTGTTCTCAAAATATATATCAGTGTTATTACAAATATAAAAGATTTTACCTCTACACATGAATATGTTAATAAATTTTAACATGTGTTGTAAAAAGTATGTAGTCATCTACAATAATATATGAATATATAATAGTTTAAAGATATTTTTTTTGGGTCTATTAATAGTTAGTCAGGGGTTTGGTTTAGGGCTCTGATTGTGAATCCAAACAAATGGAGAGCTTCCCCTCCTAGCTATGTTTCGGAGTCAAATTTATTAAGCAGAATCCAGCCTTCTAAAAAAACAACCTTTCACTAATTTATACCCTGAAGTTTTTATGCTTAAAGAGTTATTAAGGTTGGAAGCAAAGTAGGTCAACCTAATCAAGACAATTTATTTGGAACCATAACTATGTGGATTTGATAGATTCATCGGATTTTCATAACAAGTTAACAACAATGATTTCAAAATCAAAGTGATTGGTGTTAGAATTGTATGCCAAATGTATGTTTTGCTGTATTATAATTAATTTGACAAAAACCTATACAAAAACAGCATACCAGCCACTTTTGTTCCTTCCTGTTGATTTATGTTATTCGGTTTCTCTTTATTTGAATTGAATTAATGCAGGCTGGGATGGGAGGATGAATAGGAATATCCAAGTCAAAGAAGGGATTGCATCTTTAAAAGAAAATGACACTATATATGTTGACACCAGTTTTCCTTTCAATTCTAACCTTGTTAACGATATTGTCAGGCAAGCCGATCATTGAATCTCTGACACAATTACGCGTTCGAAGAAAAACTTGAATTAGTGATGTAATATTGTGTTTAGAATATAAGCAAAGCGAATGTTATTGACCTGGTTATGATGGGCATTTTGAAATTATTTTGTTATGGTGTCCATCATTTTGTCAACAAAGATGAAAACCTGCAATGTATTTTGGTGTTTTATCTCATTTTATTTTATTAAATTATGATATACTTTAAGTATATTTTTTTATATTTAAAAAAATTATGATGTAAATAATAATGTGATATAATTTTAACTAAATATAATATAATAAAAAGTGACATGATATAGTAATACATTACAAGAAAATTAAACAAACAATATCATTATGTATTGAATTGTAAAAAAATGGATCTACGTTATATCCTTTCAAACTTAAAATTATACAAAAACGAGATTTTATTTTAACGTTTCAAATATCATTAATTTATTATTTACGTGTTATATATAAATACATTAAAAAATATTTATGTCACTAATTTAATGACAAGTTACTTTTTTTAATATATATATATATATATATATATATATATATATATATATATATATATATATATATATATATATATATATATATATATATACTAATTAAAAAAAATTAAATGTCACGAATATAAATATGTGTTCTGTCCAAAAAAATAAATTTTATTTGGATCTTGTTTTTATTTATTTGTAAATATCACGTAAATAATTTATGTGTAACTAAAAGAAAATAGATTCTCATTTTTTAAATCCTTATTTATAGTAAGAAAAACCTTGTTTTTATTTAATTTTGATCAAATTATTTTTTATCTCTTTAGATTTTTATTTAATAATTAATTTATATTAAAAAAATAAATAATAATTTTGGTATTTTAAAAAATAAATAAATTGATTAAATATAATATAATAATTGAATTTTGAGTTAAAAACCAGATTTTATTCTAATAACTCATTCATCTTCTAACAAAAATAAGAAAGATCAAATTATACTTATTACACTTAGATTACAAAAAAAAAAAAAAAAGACATAAATGAAACTTAGCTTTTTAGAGCTGCTATTTTCTCATTTATTGATTTATTGTTACGAGACTAGTTTATAATATTTATTTAAATTATTTAATTTAAAGTAAATTTATAATTCTTAATTTATTAGTTTAAAATTTTACTAACTATATGTTTAATTTTAATTATATATTTTATACTTGTAAAATTAAATAAAAATAAATATTAAAATAAAATACATAAAGATAAATTAAGTTATATAATAAAATTGAATTATGTCCTAACCACAAAAAAAAAAATTAATGTCTTATAATAAAATTAAATATTATATATTTATAAAATTGAGCAATGATAAATATAAATATATTATATAAAATGTATAAAGATAAAATAAAGTTATAAGAATAAAATAAAATGTAAAAAGATAAAATAAAGTTTTATTTTATTTTATATTTTATTTTAATTTATAATATTTATTTGAGCTATTTAATTTAATATGTTTAATTTTAATTATACATATTATATTTATAAAATTAAATAAAGATAAAAGTATGTTAATATTTATTTAATATATTTTAATTAAATATTTATATAATGTATTTTATTTTAATATATATTATTTAAATTTTGTTTAAATTATTTAATAGTATTATTAATTTTAATTATATAGATTATGTTTATAAAATTAAATAATTATTAAGTTTTATGGAGAAAAATATGTAATTAGTGGATTAACTAATGAATTTATTAAGAGAATGTATGTATTTTAGGAAAGTCAATTAAAATTTGAATATAGTGTGAAAAAAAGTGAATAGGAGTTGGTAAATAGAAAAATGGTTTTAATAATATACTAATTTTCTCTCTTTCTATTGCAATTTGTAAGCGTTTTATTATTTTTTAATAGCATATTTTTATCTTATATTAGGTAACATTTTTATAGGACAAGCATATGTTGTCCCCTTTAGATAGACAACTTTCAAAAGTATAAAAAAGATGTAGATAAGAGATTTTGTGGACCTTACAAAGTTTTTAAAATACACTACTTTTAAATAGTGCCTCAGACTTTGGCCATCACATCATTCCCTCTTTATATTACTATCACTAATTCTAATTATATTATAAATATGTCATTTATATCTATAATATTTTAAATTTTTTTATAATAAATTTAATAGAAATTAAAAATCATATTAAGTTTACAAAGATTGTTATATATTTTGAAATATTTTATGTATTAGTTAATTAATATTGTTATATATTTAATAAGGCAAATTTTTTGAGCGGTTATCTGGTTCTCTAATTATTCAGATCGTTCACTTTTAACCCTAAAATTAATTTCTAAAATAAATCAATCCTCAACTTTTAGAAATGTTACCAATAACCCCATTTCGTCAACTTTTTGTTTAACCTAACGGTTTCAGCTTAAATTATTTTTATATATATATTATCTTTAATCTTATTGTTATATATAATTATTAAAAAGTTTATATATATATATATATATTATCATTAATTTTTATGTTTATATAACTATTAATTCTCTTTTATATATAGATAATATATATATATATATATAAAACAAAGTTTAAAAATAATATATATATTGTCTTTAATCATTAATTTTTAATATATATATATATATATATATATAATATATTAAAAATTAAGGGTTAAAAGTAATGATGACTTTTTAATTACTTAATTATTTTTAATCCTTAAATTATTTTTTTAAATATATATTATATAAATAAATTATTAAAGATAATATATATAAATTATATATATATATATTATATAATATTTTAAACTTTATTTTATATAGATATAGATATATATAGATAAAAATAAATAATATATATATATATATATATATATATATATATTATATAAAAGATTTATTAATTATATAAATATAAAAATTAATAATAATATATATACATAATATTATATATAAATGATTTAATAATTATAAAAAATTGATTAAAGATAATATATAAAAATAATATTTTAAGCTTAAAAGTTGACGGAAGGGTCGTGACCTTTCTAAAAGTTGAAGAGATAATTTGTTTTAAAAATTAATTTGAGGACTAAAAGTAAGCGATTGAAGTAATTAAAGGGTTAATAAAATATATAATTATTATATTTATTTTAATTTTTTTTTTTGTAGAGTTACAAAATTTGAATTGCATTGACTCCCAACTCTTGGGGTCGTTTATGGGCGCAGTATTGGCCGAAGTCAAAGCGGGGCGAGTGGAACATGGTTTAAACGGACGCGAAACAATCAAAACTCGGTCTAATTGGTCAAGTTTTGGCCGAGTTATTTTCGTCTTTAACTTTCTATCGAACAAAAACTGTAGGTTTCAACTAGAAGGTTAAGGTTCAATTGAATCCAAACAAATGGGGACTTAGTCTCCCCATTTAGAACAAGTTTGCTATGTCTCAAGTCAAATTTAAGAAAATAAAATATATATTTGATTTGATTTCTCTTGTTTAATAAGCTTTATAATATTATTACTTTTATTTTTATAATATAATCTCACTGTAATATATTTTATTTTAATTAAACAGATAATTTAAATAATTAAAAAAATGAAAAATAATATGTGTAATTTGGAAAGGTCTGTATAAATGGACGAATTTAGGAAATATAACCTCCTGGTTCATTTGCTTTACTACTGATGCTTTCCCCATCGTCACTAACACGATCATACTTTGGGAGAACATGAAAGCAACCTTTTCATTAGCAAAAACTACTTTCATCTCTATAAAATGCCGGCCGCCAACATCCAAATCATCGATCGTTCTACTTCTCATTCGTTTTGCAGGTGATCAAGCATGGGAATAAAGTTTAGAACAGCAGTTATCACTCTTTTTCTTTCATCCCTCCTTTTGATCAGCTGGTGTTTTCTGAATCCAACGATGGATTCGTTAGAATTGGACTCAAAAAGTTTAAGTTAGATGAAAACAACATGATCGCTGCTCCACTTACAACGCAAATACCGGATCCTCAAAATGATGGTGTCATTGTAAGGCTAACGAATTGCATCAACTTGCAGTACTACGCTGCTCCAAAACATCAAGATGCTTCAAAATAACCTATACCCAACAAGATTAAGTCAACAAATAACATAATCAAACTAATTACCATGTCACTTGTTCATCAAAATCTCAACAACATAATCGATCATGTTCATCAAAATACAGACTTCTTGTTATTCTAAGTTTGTGAAAGTTTGAAACTAAAGAATCAAACACATTAAATCATATCAATTCAAACTAACACCAAGACTTCCTGTCAATTCATTGTTAGAAATCTTGTCTTGAAAAATAACAGAAATATATATATAAATTATGTTACAAATAGATGAAATAAATAAAATATATGAAAAACAATATCACCGAATAAATTGTTGATTCGAGGCATGTGCTTAGCACATTTCCCTTAAAACAGTTCCACCGTCTCTCCGTGTGCTAGAGCTTGTCACAGATGGCTGTCTCCCAGGGTACAACGAATCTAGTAGTGATTCAGCACCGGAATCACTACACAACGAGCTTGACAAAGTACCTGAACTATCATCGGGTTTCAACAGAAAATATCGAGCGAAGAACTCGAAGAAACACTCACAAGACAAGAAGAAGGCCTTTTGGAATTCTAGAGTGAGAAAGATGAAGGATTAAGTGATGTGGTTTTTTTGTCCATCGAATGGTGTGAGATAGAATGCCTATTTAGATTGTTGAAATAATAAACTGTTAATTAAATCATCAATTGATCCAACGGTTGGCATTGCTTGCCTCTTCATTTGCCTTAATATTTCTTCTTAATGAAGGATAATTGTTTGCCAAAATTAATGAAGACATTTATTTTGCAATACTCACGTTACATGGTTTTTTAATCTGTTAATAATAATAATATTAAATTATCATAACAATTAATAATAATAACAAACTCATGTAAGTCACACTACAAATTAACAACATTTTGTTAATTGGTCATCAAGGCATTTTTGATTAATTAATTTAAATTAATTAATTCAAACATTTGGATCAAATTTCACCCTATAATTCACATTTGAATTTCACATGAAATTGATTTAATTTTATTACCCATATTCTAATTTCCATTCATTAATAGAATTTATAGAATTAGTTTAAAAATTCCAACAATCCCCCACATTAATGGAAATTGAAAGATTAACCCGGTGAAGGTTCAACAGTTGAATTCTACATAGGATAGGTAGGTGTAACCCTTTGAACCTTCCCTTGTGAAAGCATATAACTTTACTAGCTGATTAGTAGACTCGATGTCCTTGAACTATTCTGCCTTTTGTGTAAACGATTACACACTTTCACATAGAATTCTCCCTGATACATGTCAAACTCTCATGGTTGTGTCCATTTTGGCCATGGAACACGCGCCTGGTTCTGTGAGAGGGTCTAGAATTGAGCCGTGCAATTCCTTCGAAGCGGCCCCACTTCTCCCTCACATAGGTGATCTCTTTGCTCACAAAGAATCATTAAAAGCGATATGCTTATCCTCGTCAAAATATATATTGTTTTATTATAGGATTAATCCTCAACAATAACTTTCCAAGTCAGTACAATTAGGTTGTCCCATTGAACCTAGTTCTTGGGATCTCCAGTCTGCATAGGTTGGGTTTTCCTTCATACCAACTTATAGTAGGCTCATGTCTCAAAAGACTTCAAACTATCTCTCTATTCAATAATTTGATTAGTGGATCCACAATGTTATCTTTGACTTACATAGTCAAATTTGATAACTCCATTAGAGAGTATAGTCTAATGACATTATGTCTAAGACGTGTATGTCTAGACTTGTCATTGACTCTAAGTTTATCTAATTTCAAATTATTATTACAATAGTTAGAAATTTCTGATAATCTTGGAATATCTTCTAATAAGAAGTATAGTCATTCGTACATGCTTACCATTTAAACATTTTATTTTTTATGAAAATATTGTTTACTTGGCTAACTAGTAGACAAAATGTCTTTGAACTATTCTGCCTTCGTGTAAACGATTATATATTTTACATAAAAATATTTTATTTTTCGACATAAGTCAAAAATATAGATTATAACGTTTAATCTATCCATCATAAGTTTATTAGAAGATTTCCATGCGTAGATTGCACTTCTAAGTGTAAACATATTCACTTTAAGACGTAAAGTCTTTCATTTAATAATATCAATATATCATTTGATAACAACATGATATTTTGTTTAGTGCAATTCATATCCTTTATGGATTTAACAATTTTTATCGTAATTTTCAACGATAAAAATATCGTACAAAAGACACGTAATGAAATAATTTTCATTGTCTTCATGATATATATAATTGTCACATTCACTTTTTAATAAAAGTATGATCAAATTTTCATATCATTATTATAAAATTTGTTATAAGTCATATCAAGACTTTATAAACTTTCTTTTTCATTTATTTCATAAAATTCTTTTGAAGACATTGGTTCTTCAAAATTTTATGAAAATAATGTCAAAATATGACACGTTTCTTGATTTCAAAATCCTCAAATCTAAAATATCGATTTGAACACCAACTTAGCAAATATAAACAAGACATTTCTTGTTATTTTATTTCTTTTTATAAAGTTGCGCAACTTTATCTTTTATAGAGAACATGTTTCTCTAACAACAAATTATTTTAACATTTATCATAATATACACAATCATTTTTGTGTTATAATCAATAAAAATATTTGCCCCCACATTCGTGTTGGTATCCTTTTTAAATCACACACATTTGTATAATTTAAATCAAGATTTTCTAATCAAGAAATTGTCACACAATTCTTTTACAAATTTCTTTTGTTATACTTATCATACATTGAATAAGATAACTATATTATAAATATTTAATTAAATAAATCATAATTTCTATACAAGAGATTAGAATGTTTATTCATTTATAAATCATTCTTCACATAATCTCTACATAAGAAATTAAAAATATTTAATCAATTAAAATATTTATTTCAACACTTAATTTCTATAAAAGAAATTAGAATATTTAATCAAATAAATATTCACCATATCACATGATTTCTACAAAAGAAATCATAATGTTTCAAGCACCTTTGACCGAAGTCGCTTAAACATTTATTTCCGGTTGCACGTTTGCATCCCGTAATATCGGCACGTTTGCCACAATATTCTCAAATCAAAGAAGACTTTACTTGTAATTATTTGATTTCAAAATTATCAAATTAAGTAAGTCTTAATGATGCAATTGGACAATGTATATCAAGTATCTTATATTAAACCAAAGTTAATATATATATATATATATATGATATTATATATTATTGCTTCTTTTATTTTAGTCACCACGATGACGAAACAACTATAATATATATAGTCAATAACATAGAAACGTAATCAGATAAATAACATTTCATATATATTATTAAACAAATATATATACAACTTCATTTATCATTAAAAATATCGTTTAAAAAATATATGATAATTAATTAGAATGTTGATCATTTATTTTTAATCAAATATAAAACTAACTAATTATATGAATAAATATTCATGTCATCAATTATTCGTTTCTTAATTAATTAGATGACCTTTAACATTCTATAACCAATCTTTGTCAATCAAAGAACACATGATTTGTGACGAATTTCAAAATTATCTATTAAAATAAAAATAGATAGAAAATAAATCTTAATTTATATATATATATATATAAATTTCTAGATAATCATACTTATTATGAATAACATGAACCATCATATTATTAGCTAATATGCATGATTTATATTAATAATCAATTAGCACATAATCAAATTAAATATAACTACAAATATATTTCATATCTTAATCGAAGCACTTACATTGTCATGTTTTGAACAATAATCGACGTGAAACGACTATGCATGCTCAAAATAAATCTGAGTAGATTATTCTCACGGAGACTAATTTTCATAGTCGTGTCTCTTTAAATGAATGATTAGAATAAGTTTTAAAACAAATAACTTATTTAATCTCATTATACATATGACCTTCATTTTGTCATTATGAATCACATAATTTCTATAAAAAAAATCATTAGGATACCCATTTCATTTCATAATTTCTACATAAGAAATTGTTATGATTTCAACCTTCATGATTAATGTCATTTAGACAAATCATATTATATATTTATATATATATTATAAAAGTCATTATGAACACATTAATCTCATAATTTTTACACAAGAAAATTATAATGATTTCCACATCAAGACCTCAGGTCTGATTTCTACCAAGAAATCATTGACTACTCATTCATCTCTACACAAGAAATTAGAATGATTTCAACATCAATGACTTTAACAAGTCTGATTTCTACCAAGAAATCATTGACTACCCATTCATCTCATAATTTCTACACAAGAAATTCGAATGGTTTGAACATCAATGACTAAAGTCATTTTAACTAGTCTAATTTCTATCAAGAAATTATTGACTATCCATTCATCTCATAATTTCTACACAAGAAATTGGAATGGTTTCAACATGAATGACTAGTGTCATTTATAACAAATCAAATTTCTTATGAAAGAAATCATTGGCTCCATTCATCTAATGAATGGTTCCATCAAAGAAATCATTGGCTAAATGGGATTCGAACTAGGGACCTTTCGCCTCCTCACACCTTTGAGTCGTCTGAACTTTGAACCACTATGCCAATGCACCCTTTTCTTGTTGTATTACTGTTTACGACCTTTTGTCTTCTCTTTATAGAAACTTATTTTTCTCTTATTTTGACTTAAACTCTGTCAAACAAAATTGATAACTTAGTATCATAATCAAATGGTAAATATATAAGATAATTTATATGTACATATATAAATAGACTATATTTCGTTAATAATCAACATATCACATTCTTATTAATCATATTGCTTAATTAAAAAGAAGGTATATATTATAATTAATTATTTTAAAACTGAAACCATATGTTTCAATTATAATTAATTTTAACACCATAAATTTTATAAAAATTGAAAGCTAACATATTAGTTACTTTCTTATTTTCATTCATTATTATTAATAATTTTAATAACCAAACAAATCTTTAAATAAGATTAGAACAAATTAAATTATTGCGTTCTAATTTATTTTCTATATAACATTTGTATAATGAATATACAAATTAATGTTTCTTAGAAAATTTTCATATCAAAATATATTAGCTTATAAAGCTAAGTTTTAACAGCATAAGACATATGTGTTAATAATCAAACATATTTATATGCAATAAAGACTTATCTTTATTTGTTGATTCCTTAAGATGAATCTTTTTCATTTTTTTCCGAAATGAACATCATCTCTTTCGCAACACCGCGACTCGTATTTCTGAAACATCAAAGACAAAGATTTTCGACGGCAAAAGCTACTAAATAACTTAGCACACGGAAGTGTTTTAAGATTGTTAGAAATCTTGTCTTGAAAAATAACAGAAATATATATATAAATTATGTTACAAATAGATGAAATAAATAAAATATATGAAAAACAATATCACCGAATAAATTGTTGATTCGAGGCATGTGCTTAGCACATTTCCCTTAAAACAGTTCCACCGTCTCTCCGTGTGCTAGAGCTTGTCACAGATGGCTGTCTCCCAGGGTACAACGAATCTAGTAGTGATTCAGCACCGGAATCACTACACAACGAGCTTGACAAAGTACCTGAACTATCACCGGGTTTCAACAGAAAATATCGAGCGAAGAACTCGAAGAAACACTCACAAGACAAGAAGAAGGCCTTTTGGAATTCTAGAGTGAGAAAGATGAAGGATTAAGTGATGTGGTTTTTTTGTCCATCGAATGGTGTGAGATAGAATGCCTATTTAGATTGTTGAAATAATAAACTGTTAATTAAATCATCAATTGATCCAACGGTTGGCATTGCTTGCCTCTTCATTTGCCTTAATATTTCTTCTTAATGAAGGATAATTGTTTGCCAAAATTAATGAAGACATTTATTTTGCAATACTCACGTTACATGGTTTTTTAATCTGTTAATAATAATAATATTAAATTATCATAACAATTAATAATAATAACAAACTCATGTAAGTCACACTACAAATTAACAACATTTTGTTAATTGGTCATCAAGGCATTTTTGATTAATTAATTTAAATTAATTAATTCAAACATTTGGATCAAATTTCACCCTATAATTCACATTTGAATTTCACATGAAATTGATTTAATTTTATTACCCATATTCTAATTTCCATTCATTAATAGAATTTATAGAATTAGTTTAAAAATTCCAACATTCATATCATGAACTCGAGAACATTCCTAATAAACAACAGTTAGAAAGCAGATCATACATCAAATAGGATGATTTCATTGCAATTTGTATCAATTTCAATCAATTCACATATGTAAATAATTTCTTGCCAAAATAAATCACTCATTCATCATTGTATGAGTGAGATTAAAAGAACTTACAACTGAAGCAAGAACTCCCATGCAGTCTTCTTCTTCTTCTTCCTTGAAGCTCACAATATACATGAATCAAATCTATCAAGGGTCAAAAATGATTCTTCTGGTTTTCCTTCAGACCCACAAACCATATTTCTGAATCAGCCACCTCTGTTACAAAACACAACTATGAAATATCCGTTTTCAAGCATTACAACACACAAGGAAGAAGTAGAGAGTGCGAGAGAACATACCGAGTGATTTGTAAAGCTTAGCTAAATCTGCACAGTTGTGCATCGCAATCAAAGCAATGTGCACGTCTTTCTTGCACACCTCGCTACAAACAGAAACAAAGATTAACAAATGATTGATTGATACTCCTCATTACATATTTCTCAACATGCAATTAGCTAGATCATATTCGTATAGATAATAGATAGATAGATAGATACTCCTTAACAAACAAAAAAGACTATTAAACTATATAAAGATTAATAAAAGACTAGCTTGATAGATACTCCTTATTAGATCCAGTAAGAGTAGGTCTCTCCTTATTTAATATATATATATATATATTTTTTTTTTAAAATTGGTTAAGAAAAAATGATATAAATAATCATTATATAATTATTATATATTAAAAAATAAATTAAGTGAGAAATATTTTTAATTAGAATACTATATATATATTTATAAGAGGAAAAAAAATAAAATAAAATTATTTTTGTTAATATATTTAGAAAAATTAGAATAATAAATTTAATAATTTTTATTATATATAATCTTATATCATTATTAATTATATATATGTTTCCTTACTCAATGTGATTGTGAATCCAAACAAATGGAGAGCTTCCTCTCCTGGCTATGACTATGGCTATGTTTCGGAGTCAAATTTATTAAAATAAAACTTTTATATTTTATTTAACTTCTCTGGTTTATTAATGTTTATAATGACTTTTATTTTTATAATACAATACAATTTTTATTGTAATATATTTTATATTAATATTTGTATAATGTTTTTTATTTTAAAATATAATATTCAAATTAATATTTATTTTAATTAAATAGATAAAGTTAATAATTTAAAAAATAAAATAAGGAATTTAAGAAATATAACCTTAAACCTCTTGATTTTCTTTCCCGTAGTCACTTACACGATCATGTAAAAACGGTTAGATATATTGTTTTATTATTTTTATTAGCATTCAATGGTATTTTAGTCTATTAGCACTTAAGGATATTTCAGTTTGGTGTAATCATTAACTATATAAACTCTTTCATTACATTTAGTTTATTTAAATTTGCTAATAAGAAACCCTAGCATTTCTCTCTTTATTTTATCGTGTATCAGAGCCTTCATTAAAGGATTCTCTTCGTTCAACCTAAATCATTCAATCTACATCTTTCGATTTGAATTTGGTGTTTGAGACTGCAATCGTCAATGGTATTTTTTTTCATTTTCACTTCCTTTCGCTCTAGCTGATTTTGTTTGGAAATTTGTATTTGTGCCAGGACGTGCCGCATTGTGTCGCGTCGTGCCATATTCGTGTTATTGTATTTGTATTGTCGTTTTGGTATTTGTATTTGTGTTGCGTCGTGTCGCATCGTGTCGTTTCGTGCCATATTTGTGCTGTTGTATTTGGGTTGTTGTTGTAGATTTGAATTCGTGTCGCATCGTGTTGTGTCGTGCAATATTTGTTGTTGCTGATTTTGAGTTGGTTAAACCAGGTCTTTACATAGTTTGCCAATATTTGTTACTGATTTTGAGTTGATTTATTTTGAGCATGCATAGTTGTTTCACGTCGATTATTGTTCAAAACGTGGAAATGTAAATGTTTCGATTAAGACAAGAAATACATTTGTAGTTATATTTTATTTGATTATGTTGGTAAGTGATTATTTATATATATAATGTATATTGGCTAATAATATGATTCATGTTCATTCATAATAAGTAAGTATGATTATCTAGCGAATTGTATACCTATATGAATAAAGATCTATTATATATCTTGTTTTTAATAGATAATTTTGAACATTGTCACAAAATTGTGTGTCTTTTGATTGTTGACAAAGATTTTTTTTTATAGAAGGTTAAAAGTTATCTTATTAATTAAGAAATTAACGGATAATTGATGACATAAATAATTATTTATAATAATTAGTTAGTTTTATAATTGATTATAGATAAATGATCAATATTCTAATTAATTGTAATAATTAATATTCTAATTAATTATTATATATTTTATAAAGGTATTTTTAATAATATATAAAATTATATATATATATTTGTTTAATAATATATGATATATTATTTATTCGATTATGTTTCTATGTGGTTGATTATATATATGAAAATATTTGTTGGTGGAGATAATTAAGTTAAATATTTTATGAATAAATAAATAATTGAGATTATAGTTGATGGTTTTGATGGCTAAAAGTAAAAAAATAATAATATTATATATATATATATATATATATATATATATATATATATATATATATTGTTCAATTCCATCTAGTTTAATTTGATATTTCTAAAATAATAAAAAAACTATAAGAAAAGTCTGATTTGATTTGAGAAATAATGTGATGATTGTGTCGATATTATAGGATGCAAAAGTACAACGGTAAATAAATGCACAAGTGGTTTCGTCCAATCCTTGAAATATTATGATTTCTTTTGTAGAAAATATGTGTTGAAATAAATATTTTAATTAATTAAATATTATAATTTTTTATGTAAAGATTACATAAATAAAAAATTATATATAAATAAACATTATAATATCTTGTATAAAAATTATGTAGGAATGATTTATTCATTTAAATATTCACCATAATAGTTATCTTATTTATTGAACAATAAGTATAACAAAAGAAAATTTGTTAATGAATGGCGTAGCAATCTTTTGATTAAAAATCATTAATTTAATTCACATATATGTGTGATTTAAAAGGTACCAACATGAATGTGGTGACAACTATTTTTAAACCAACCTGAATGTGATGACAATTATTTTTATTGATAATAACACAAAATATTATTGTGCATAATATGATAAATAAATAGAATAGATGAATCTATTGTTTGAGAAATATGTTTTTTACAAAAAGATAAAGTTGTACAACTTAACAAATATAAGTAAATAACAAAAAAAAATTGTCTTGTATTTGATTTTTCAAATTTAAGGGTTTGAAATCAAAGATATGGTTTTTCTTTGACATTATTTTTATACAAATTTAAAGAAATATCTTCATAAAAATTTTATAAAATATATGAAAAAGAAAATTGGCTTGTAAAATCTTTCTATAACAGGTTTTATAATAATTGTATGATATATTAGTCCTACTATAATTATAAGTGAATTTAAATCAATGAATGTGACAGTTGTGTGGGTTCAAATAACATGTTCCACTATGTATCATATTCACAAAAATTAATTATTTTACATAATAAGTCAAAAGTAATAAAAAGAGAGAATGGAAAATTTACTTATTTTATGAAGGTGGTACAAAGTGGAACATAATTTTAAGAAGATCAGATTTGATCTTTAGTTGTGTATATCTTAAACACAATGAAGGAAGTTATTTCATTACGTTTCTTTTGTATATAATATATTTTTTCGTTAAAATGCGATGAAAAGATGATTAAATTTACTAAAAATCTTAGTTGCACTTCACGATATATCTGGTTGTTATCAAAATATATATCGGTGTTATTAAAAATATAAAAAAAATTTGACGTCTATAAATAAATATGTTAATAAATTTTAACATGCGACGAAAAAAATATATATTTCTCTAAAAAAAAATTATGTAGGCCACACGAATGTATAATAGTTTAAAGACATTTTTTTTTTTCTATTAGGGGTTTGATTTAGGAGGAATCCTAACAAATGGAGAGTTTCCCTCCGGGCTAGGTTTCGGAGTCAAATTTATTAAAATAAAATATATATATTATTTAACTTCTCTTGTTTAATAACATTTATAATGATTTTTATTTTTATAATAAAATAGGATTTTTATTGTAATATGTTTTATATTAATATTTATATAAAGTATTATATGATATTTAAATTAATATTTATTTTTAATAAAATAGATAAAGTTAATAATTTAAAATAAAAAAAAAAGATAAGGTATATAATTTTAAAAGGGATTTAGGAAATATAACCTTAAACCTCATTGTTCATTCGCTTTCCCGTCGTGAATAACACGATCATGCAGTGAACGCCACCTTTTTTCATCAGAAAAAACTACTTTGGGGGAACAATTTCAGCTCTAGAAATTCGGTATAAATAGTCAGATTCATGGAATATTACACTAACTAAACTCATTTGCTTTAGTCATGCTTTTCCCATCTTCATGAACACGATCATGTAGTGAACGCCACCTTTTCCACCAGCAAAAACTACTTTGGGAGAACAATTTCATCTCTAGAAATGTCGCCATCCATCACTTCAAGTATTTCTCTGCATTTCTGAATCAAGTTCTTCAAATCGCTTTGCAAGTGATCAAGCATGGGAACAAAGTTTAGAGCAGCAGTTATTTTCCTTTTTCTTTCATCCATCCTTCTTCAACTGGTGTTTTCTGAATCCAACAATGGATTCGTTAGAATTGGACTGAAAAAGTTTAAATTAGATAAAAACAACATGATCCCTGCTCGACTTAACCCGCAACTACTGGATTCTCAAAATGCTGGCGGCATTGTAAAGTTAAAGAATTTCATTAACGTGCAGTACTATGGTGAGATTTCAATCGGTACACCACCACAGAAATTCACTGTGCTTTTTGATACAGGAAGCTCTAATCTGTGGATACCTTCCTCAAGAAGGTGCTACTTATCTGTAAGTTTGATCATATATCATTCATACAAATTTTATTAGGGGAGAAAATTGTGTTGAATTTGCCTCTGTTTCTGCTGCAGCGTTGGTGTTTCTATCCCCGTCGTTCTAGAACATCTAAAAAGAACATATATGATGCTCGTCGTTCAACAACGTATAAAAAGAACGGTGGGCAACTTTTATAGAAATAACTTCATGTAAAGCATGAAGGTGATATTGACTTGAAACATGATGTTGTTGTTTTGCACAGGAACATCTGCTAAAATACGCTATGGTTCAGGTTCAATAGCTGGTAAATTTAGCCAAGACAATGTTTTAGTTGGTGGATTAACAATCAAGAATCAGGTTATATATACAACACTAGGCCTTCATAGATTTTCCAAATCATCAATTTCTTTAATACTAATACTATACTTAAGTTTACTACAACTACAGGACTTTATTGAAGCAACGAGACTGTCCGGTTTTGTATTTTCCAAGTTTGACGGCGTTCTTGGCCTTGGATTTCCGGAGCTAGCAGAAGAAGATGCTGTTCCAGTATGGTATGCACTATCTTATGTCAAAATAAAAATTGTTGTGATATTCCTCTTAAGAAGATAAGGAGTAACCTCTCATATTTGCAGGTATAACATGATGAACCAGGGACTGATTCGGAATCCAGTGTTCTCATTTTGGCTTAATAGAAACGCAAAAGAAGAGGAAGGAGGTGAACTTATGTTTGGTGGGATTGATCCAAAGCATCACAAGGGGAACCATACTTATGTCCCTGTGACCCACGAGGGTTATTGGCAGGTTGAGAAATTTATATAAATATTTTTAATTTGTATGTTTGTTTCTTTTATTATAATGTGTTTGCTCTTGTAGTTTGACATGAGTAATGTTTCAATCAATGGTCAATCAATAGGTAAGCTCTTTCATCGATCATTCATAAAAGAAGAGGTCATTTATTAAACTAAGAGATAATGTTTAATGGGAGGTCATGTTGGTGGCATGAAAAAAAAGAGAACATGACATTTATTGATAATAGGGTACATTTTTAAGGTGTTTGCAGATCTGGTTGTTCTGCAGTTGTGGATTCTGGAAGTTCTTTGTTATTAGGTCCAACAGTATGTGAAACTGAAAAATAATTTTATTTTATTGTTATAATGGCTGATAAATAATAAATGATTTTAATAAGTGTAGGCTGTGATTACCATGATAAACCATGAAATTGGAATCACCGGAACAGTAGTAAGTCATGAATGCAAGTCAATCATTGAAGAGTATGGACAAACCATTCTGAAAATGCTCCTAAGAGAGGTTATTTTTGTTGTTGAAATCTGAATTTCCTTAAAATACACCAACTCTAATGTTATCTTAACTTTTAATAGGTTAAGAAAATTTGTTCCCTAATTAGATTATGTCCAGTAAATGGAACTAAGCATATTGAGAAAAATAATAATGGAAGAAAATCAGACGTTTTCGCTATAGGTATGTGCAGTACTTGTGAAATGATAGTTGTGTGGATGGAGAGTCAGCTAGCGAGGAATCAAACAAAAATTGATATTTTAAACTATGTTAATAAGGTAATATTTATTATTCTCACTTAAAATAATTTAAATTAATATTATAATCAAATAAATTATAAAAATAATGTCTACATCAGCTGTGTTTCACTGCCAAGACCATCTCAAATATCATCATTTGTGGATTGTTCGCAAATTTCCTCAATGCCTAAGGTTTCGTTTTTAATTGGTGATAGAAATTTTATTCTCTCATCTAAAGAGGTAAATAAATGTCTATCTTATTTTACTTTAATTGTTACATATTTTGTTTTCTTGTTAATAAAATATTTAATTTGTCCTAAATTAGTATATAATAAAGTTTGGAGAAGGTGATGCGCAAGAATGCACAAGTGGTTTTATCTCAAGAGATGTTTCTCCTCCTTATGGACCTTTCTGGTTTGACACAAACTCTTTTTCTTTTATTTGCCAAAATGTAATTTTTTTGGATGAATTTATGATTAACGTGTTTTATGAAGGGTTTTGGGGGACATATTCATGGGTCGTTACCACACTGTGTTTGACTATGGATCTTCCATAGTTGGATTTGCAGATGCTGCTTAATAATAATAATAAACACATATTTGTTAACTTCATTTACAGGAATATTTGGGTCAAATTTATTTCATTTTACAGTATTTATATTGAGTGTATTATTAATTAAAATATTCTTTAGGATTAAATATGCATTAAATCTCTTTTATTAATTTCTTTTATTTCTTTTTAAGATCGTTAGTATATTTTAAATTAGAATAATCTCTTGTTATCAAAATCTATGATGGAGTATTGTAGGTCAAATCTATTATAAATTTATTATGATAAAATATAATACACCAATATTAAAATAAAATATATTAAATAAAAATTAAAATATTTATAAATAACTAAATAAAATAATAATATCACTAATGTGACTATCAAATTTTAACAAAGTGATAATTTTGATTAACCAATTTTAGAGAATGGTTAGTCAAAACTTTTAATTCAATTAAATTCGAAGTTAAATTAGTTAAATAATTTTTTATTTACTTTTTATTTATAAATATCAAAATAATAAAAAATTAACGGCGTTTGAAATCGTTCGAAACAAAACTTCATTCTATATAACTTTAATAATAGTAAGCCCAAGATGGTAAGGTTTAAAAGAATAGTTTTGAAATTTTTATTGACTCCAATAAAGAGTCTTTGACAATTCAATCAAAAATAAAATATATTTTACAAACATTAAAATAAAACACATTACAAAATAAACTTAACATATATTATTAAAATAAAATAAATATATATATATATATAATGTTTAATTTAAAGTGTTTGGATTGTTGAGTCGAGAGTTTGTGATTAATTTGGATATGTATGTAGAGTAATGGATACTTGGGTTGGGTCCAGTGGCGGACCTACAAGGGGGCCTTGGGGGGGCCGGGCCTCCCCCAACCAGGATAAAACTTTTACGATATTTTATATATATGTTTACCAAGTTAGGCTTTGTCCTACTGGTTTTGGAGCAGAAATATATAATAGAGGTCAGATTGATCACCCTGTCTCTCACATTTCTTTTATAATAACTTCACACTTCTTTTTATAAAATTTTTATTTTATACAAACACTATTTTCTAATATTTATAATAAACTAACACTTTCTTTTATAAAAAATAATAAAAAAAATAATTCACAATTATATTATTCTAATTTCAATTATAATTTTATTAAAGTAATTATTATTAATATTTTATTTTATAAAAAAAAATATTTTCTAAGAAACGATATTTATAATAATACATAAATTTTAGTTAATATATAAATAAAATTTATTTATATAAGTTAAAATATAAAGAATTATATATAAAATAATGAAAATCATATAATATTATTATTTATTTTAAAACTACGTTTATATTATAATTTATTTATATATATATATATTATTAATTTTAATATAATTAATAATACAAATTACTTATAAATATAAGGGTAAAATAACAATTTATATAAATATAAGGGTAAAATATTATTTTATATTTCTTAATTTTAAATTAGTTTTAAATTATTTCAACAAATAAATATATTTGTTAGATTTTATTTAGGGGCCTAGGGTTGTGACACGTATTTATTTTTAATTATTTATTTTATGTAGGATATAGAATAATGGAGATGTTCTATAAACGAATTTGTACTTCTACATCACATGATCAGCATGAGTCTTCTCAATCAATTAATGAGCCTACTAACGAGTCTAATGTTACTGATCAAATATACATGGTTAGAATATAGCATATCAAAATATGCATCATTTTGTTTTTGGTGTTATCTTTTCAAGTCTTTAAATAGAGCAAACGTAGATGATACATTTATAGGAGATGGGTACAAAAATTGGAAAAGGGCATTAGAAAGATTCAATCGTCATATGAGAACTTCAAATAGTTGTCATAATGAAGCTAGAGTTCAATTTGAATCATTTTAAGATCAAAGACATAACGTGAAAAACGTTTTACGTACACATGGTCGTGATATAGAAATAAATTATCGCACCCGTTTAACGACAATGTTTGATGTAACACGCTTTCTATTGAGGCAATGATTACCTTTTCGAGGACATATGAGTCAAGTAGTTCATCAAATAAAGTTAATTTTCTTGAATTGATTGATTGGTATAGTCAACGTAATGAAAATATTTTGTCTTCTTTTGTACCGACTCATGGACAAGAATAATTTAGTAATTGTGTGCTTGTTGTATTTTTATGTAATTATCGAGTAGAATTTTAATTAAAAAATGCATTTATTTGATAGCCAAAAAATGCTAAGTTACTATGTATTTGGCCCCTCCGAGAAAATATTTCTCGGTCCGCCACTGGTCGGGTCGGGTCGGGTCATTAGTTGACCCGTCTATATACTTAAAATGATTAAATTTAAAAAATTAAATTAAAAATGTGATACTTAAGTCTCAAACGCAACTTAACCATATAAGTTTAACATTTTAATCAAATAGACTAATAATAATACTTTATATTTTAATTAATTGAACTAAACATAATATTTTAAATTTAATTATATAATTTTAAATTTATATATAATATATATATATATATATATATATATATATATATATATATATATATATATAATTAATGAGAAAGGATAGAGAAGGAATGGGAAATTTGATGATGCCACGCAACTGAAAAAATAAAAATTTTCTTCACACTATTTTTTTCAACCAATAACCCTCCTTCGTCACCTTTCTCAATTTACCTCCCTCTATTACTTCTTATATATAATTATAAAATTTTGTAGATTATTTTATATTTTTATTTTATTTTTTGAATTAAGGAGAACTATAAATCTGTAATATTTTGGTCATTAATTAAGTGGACTCTTACAACTGGACTACCTTGATCATAAATTATATATATAACGTTTAATTCTTGATAGTAAGGATTTTTTGGTCGCGTATGGTGAGTAATTTGAATATTTTTGTTAAACAAAATTAATCGAGTTGATTTATTTAGATATAAATTCAACCCTAAGTTAATAGGTATGAGTATAAGTTATACCAAAAGTTTTTTTAAAAATTATTTTTTCTACGTTAATATATATATATATATATATATATATATATATATATATATATATATATATATATATATATATATATATATATATATATATAAATGAATGTATATTAATTAAGAATGTCAAAATTATTTTTTTTCTAATTTTATTTTATATTTTTTAAAACAATTATATATATAGATAAATAATTTTACTTTTATTAATTATTTTATATCTATATAATTATTTTATATCTATAGATAAATAATTATATGATTTCTTTTGTAAAAATCTAACGTGATAAAAAGACTTTAGTCATTTATATTGAAACAATTCTAATTTCTTGTGTATAAATTATGAGATAAATGGGAGTAGTCAGTGATTTTTTTTTATAGAAATTAGACTCCTTAAAATGATTCTAGCAATTGATGTTGATATTAATGGGTAGTCAATGATTTCTTTATAAAAATCAGACTCCTTAAAATGACTCTAACCATTGATGAAGAAGGGAGAAGGTGATGCGGAAAAATGCAAAAGTGACTTTATTTCCATAGATGTTTTTCCTCCTTACGGACCCTTCTGGTTTAACATAACTTCTTTATCTTTCTTTGCTAAAAAGAAAAAACAAATTAAAGTTTTATTATGAATTTATGGTTAATGTATTTATGAAGGGTTTTGGGGACATATTTAATGCAGCTTAATATTAATAATAATAATATTAATAAACAAATATTTGTTAACTTCATTTATGTTTATCAGAATATTTGTGTCAAATTTATTCCATTTTACAATATTTAAATTGAGTGTATTATCAATTAAAATATTCTTTAGGATTAAATATGCATTAAATCTCTTTTATTTCTTTTTAAGAATAGTTCCTCGTTATCAAAAACTATGATGGAGAATTGTAGGTCAAATTTATTATAAATTTATTAAAATAAATATATTACACAAATATTAAAATAAAATATATTAAATAAAAATAAAAATATTTATAAATAACTAAATAAAAAAAATAATATCACTAATTTAACTATTGATAATTTTGATTAACGAATTTTAATGAAATTCGGTTGTTAAATTAGTTAAATAATTTTTTTATTTTTTATTTATAAATAATAAATTAACGACATTTAAAATCATTAAAATAAAACTCAGTTATACATAACTTTAACAATAATAAGTCCTCTATTGTGAGGTTTAAAATAATAGTTATGAAATTTTTATTGACCCCAATCCTTAATTTGACAATTCAGTCAAACATAAAATATATTTTATAAACATTAAAATAAAGTACATTATAAAATAAATTTTATTAAAATAAAATAAATATATATATATAATAATGCTTAATTTCAAAGTATCAAGTCGAGAGTCTATGATTAATTTAGATATGTACGTAGAGTAAATGATGAGTTGATGGCATGTCCATAAACTTGAAATGATTAAATTTAAAAAAATAAATAAAAAATGTGATACAAAAGTCTCAAGCTTGCAACTTAACCATATAAATTTAACATTTTAATTTTAGATTTTAAATTTAACCTAAAAATTATTGAACTTAAATATTTCTAACAATATAACTTTAATATTTTAACAACTAAGTATAATATTTTAAATTTATATATATATATATATATATATATATATATATATATATATTCTATCATTTTTTTTTCTCAAAATTATATATGTATAATGAGAAAGGAGAAGAAAGTTATAGTACGCAATTTGATTCAAAATAAAATAATTTATCTCTTCACATTTTTTTTAACCAATAATCATTGCATTCCTTCTCTCATCACCTTTATCAATTTCCTTTCGTCTATCACTTCTCATATATAATTATAAATTTCTATAAATTATTTAATATAATTTTTAATCAAGGAGAGTTTCCTTGATTAAAACGTTTACCAATGTAATCGAATCCGTGATAATTTGGTCACTTAAGCCGACTCTTACGATTAGACTATATTGAGTTATATATATATATATATATATTAATTCTTAATGGTAAAATTTTATTTTTAAATTATTTTCTTTATTCTAATAAAATATATATATATATATATATATTTAAAAAAAGAATGAATGTGTATTAATTAAGAATGTCAAAAGTATTATCTTTTTAATTTTACTTTATATTTTTAAAATAAATAATTTTATATATAGATAAATAATTTTATTTTTATTAATTATTTTATATCTATATAATTATATATTAAATATATATATACAAAATTTTATTTAAAAAATAATTCATTTTATATCTATATAATTATATATTAAATATTTTTATATATAACAATTTATTTAAAAATTAATTCATAATATATTTGTATAAAAATGTATTAATTTGTTTCTCTTTTGTATTCAAACAATAAATAGTGATAGTGAGGAAGATTGAGTATTGAGAATAATTTTATTTTATTTTAATATAAATTGAATGATTTATTTTTAATTGTTAGTTATATAATTATATATATGTATTTATATTAATGTATAAAATTATAAAATAAATTAACAATTAAATGATATAATGGTTACGTGTTCATAATTCATAATAAAGATTTGAATCTCGCTATAATATAATGAATTGACTGTGATGCATAATAGTTCGATTGGGGACTAAAAATAAAATATTTCGATTATGGGTATATATTGACTTATATTATAATATAGGAAAAAAGTTCACTTAGACATGTATTTGTAGAACTAGCTCACTTAAACGTATGTACTAATAAAATATCATTTAAACGTACTATCAAAAATTGGCTCATTTAGCCTCTTTAGTAACTATGATTAACTTTTATTTTTAAATTTATATATTTATTAATTAAATATTAATATATTTTCTCTCTCTCTTTCTTTTTAATTTTTATTTCATTTATTACTAATAAATGAACCCTCTATTTTCTCTCTCTATTTATAATTTTTTATTATTTATATGAGTATTTATAGTTGATTATTTTAATTTTAATATATATATATATATATATACACGCATTCATCATTAATTATTTTAACTCTATATTTCTTTTTTTATATATTTTTTTTATATTCACATTAATTATTAATTATTTTAAAATTATTTGATCTCAATAATTGAATATGACAATGAAAATTCTTTCAAAAATAAAAATCCTTCAACACAAAAATAAATTAATTAAGAATTGAATAATAATAAAAACTCATTCATCAAACACTAAAAGAGTAATAATCAAATATTAGACAAAACAATTCATTTACTACTAATATAAGTCGTGAATAAAAATTAAATAAAAAATTATTATTTTTATTTTTATTTATATTAAACTAAATAAGAAAAAAAAACCTTTTTCATTTTTATTATATTAAATTAAATAAGAAAAAATCCTTCAAAAAAATATTACAGTAAAACATAAAATTCATAAATAAATTGTTAATTTTTAAAAAAAAATGACAATTTAAGAAATATGAGAAATAAAAACTAATAAAAAAAAAGATGAAATATAAAAAAAAAATTAATATTAAAATAATAAAAAATTTAAGAATAAAATAAATTACCTAGTTTAATTAATGAAAAAGAAGGAGAGAGAAAATATATTAATATTTAATTAATAAATATATAAATTTAAAAATAAAAATTAATCATGGTTATGAAAATAGGCTAAATGAGCCAATTTTTGATAGTACATATGTTTAAATGACCTTTTATTAGTACATACGTCTACGTGATAGTTTTACAAGTATATACTCTAAGTGAACTTTTTTCCTATAATATAATTTTATTTGAATGTCTTGTATATTATATATTTTATTTTCATATATATTATTTAAATTAATCTTTATTTTAATTATTTAGATATAAAAAAGATAATAATTTGATGAAAAAGATGGTAATTTGAACATTTCAATAATAAATTGATGGAGATTCAGGGAATATGACCCTAAACATTCTTTTCCGTCGTCATGAAGACGATCATGCATTTAACGCCACCTTTTCATCAGCAAAAGCTACTTTGGGAGAACAATTTCATCTCTAGAAATGTCGTCATCCATCACTATTGTCAAGACGAAAAATCACAAACATCCAAGTATATATTTCTCTGCATTTCTGATCGAATCAAATTATTCAAATTCGCTTTGCAGGTGATCAAGCATGGGAACAATGTTTAGAGCAGCCGTCATCACTCTTTTACTTTCATCCGTCCTTCTTCAGCTGGTGTTTTCTGAATCCAACGATGGATTCGTTAGAATTCGACTCAAAAAGTTTAAGTTAGATGAAAACAACAGGAACGCTGATCGACTTACCAGGAAAATACTGGATCCTCAAAATGCTGACGCCATTGTAGGGCTAAAAAATTACAGGAACATGCAGTACTATGGTGAAATTTCAATCGGTACACCACCACAGAAATTCACTGTGCTTTTTGATACAGGAAGCTCTAATATGTGGCTACCTTCCTCAAAGAGCTATTTCTCAGTAAGTTTGATCATATTTATACACAAGATTATACTATGAGGGGAGAAAATTATGTTGAATTTGCCTCTATTTCTGCTGCAGTGTGCGTGTTATTATCATTCCAAATACTATGCCCGTCGTTCAAGAACTTATAAAAAGAACGGTTGGTGTCTGTTGCAACTTTTAAAAAAATAACTTCATGTAAGCAACTAAGCAGGAAGGTGATATTGACTTGAAACACATAATTATGTGGTTTTGCATAGGAACATCTGCTAAGATACACTATGGTTCAAATTCAATATCTGGCAAGTTTAGCAAAGACAATGTTTTAGTTGGTGGTTTAACAATTAAGAATCAGATTATATCCTTTCATTTCATTAATACTAATACTACTTAAGTTTACTACAACTACAGGACTTCATTGAAGCAACAACACTGTCCGGTTTTGTGTTTCAGTTTACCAAGTTTGATGGCGTTCTTGGCCTTGGATTTCAGGAGATCTCACATGGAGGTGTTGCTCCAGTATGGTAAGTACTATCTTATGTCAAATTAGAATTTGTTGTGATATTCCTCTTTAAGATAAGGAGTATCCGCTCATATTTGCAGGTACAACATGATGAACCAGGGTCTGATTCAAAATCAAGTGTTCTCATTTTGGCTTAATAGAAATACAAAAGATGAGAAAGGAGGTGAACTTGTGTTTGGTAGGATTGATTCAAGGCATTATCAAGGGAACCATACTTATGTACCTCTTACCCACAAGAGTTATTGGCAAGTTGGGAAATTTATATACATATTTTTAATTTTTATGTTTATTTCTTTTATAATCATATATTGTGCTTGCTCTTGTAGTTTGATATGGGTTCGTCAAGGGTCAACCAATGGGTAAGTTTTTTCATCGGTCATTTCTTAAACTAAGAGATATTGTTTAATGGGGGAGGTCATGTTGGTGAAATGAATAAGAGAAAAAGAGAAAAAAATGTCATTTATTGATTATAGAGTACATTTTCAGGTATTTTTCGTTGTTCTGCAATGGTGGATTCTGGAACTTCTTTATTGTCAGATCCAACGTTATGTGAAAATGAAAAGGGGTTTTATTTTTTGTCATTCATACAATGGCCAATAAATATTAAATGATTTTCATAAGTGTAGGCTGTGATTATCATGATAAATCATGAAATGGGGTCACCAAAGTAGTTAACCATGAATGAAAGTCAATTGTTGAAGTGTATGGACAAACCATTCTGAAAATTCTCTTAGTAAAGGTTTGTTATTTTTGTTGAAATATGATTTTCCTTCAAATACACAAATTATAATGCTGTCTTAACTTATAATATGCGTCACCATATCAGAAAATTTGTTCCATAATTGGATTATGCCCAGTTTATGGAAGTAATAATAGAACATTAGATATTTTCTCTATCGTTAAGTGCAATACTTGTGAAATGTTCTGTGGATGGAGAGTGAGCATAAGAAGAATCAAAGTAAAACTGTTATTTAAAACTATGCTAACAAGGTAAATATTTATTATTCTCATTTAAAATAATTAATATTAACAGTTGAAAATAATTAATATTAACAGTTGAATCAAATAAATGATAAAAAAAAACTAATGTTTACATCAGCTATGTGATTAGTTGTCAATACCAAATATGCAATCAGATGTGGATTGTTAGCTGATTTTTTCAATGCCTATAGTTTCATTTTTAATTGGTTCTAAAAATTTTACCCTCTCACCTAAGGAGGTAAATAATTGTCTATCTTATTTTACTTTAATAGTTACATATTTTGTATTTTAATTGAACTGATATAAAATATTTAATTTGTCTTGAATTAGTATATAATGAAGACCGGAGAAGGAGATAAGACTAATTGCACAAGTGGCTTTATTTCTAGAGATCTTTCTACTCGCGGACATATCTGGTTTGACAAAATCTATTTCTTTCTAAATACTTGCAATAATGAAAACAATTTGAAAATTTTATTGATGAGTTTAAGAAGGTGTCTCAAAGTGTGGCTATCCTCAATTTAAAAAAATTGAGGATCATGAGATCTTTAATCTCTTATTCAAATATTCTTTTTATTTGAATTATATTAGTGAGTTAAGATTAATTCTTATTTTTATAAGTTAAAAAGTTGAATTTGAGATATTGATTTATTAACTAAATGATAATTTTTTTTAAAATCTAGAAAATATACATCATAATTTTTTTCATAATATGTCAAAGAGGTAAAGAGGTTGAGGGTGTGTTTGATAACCCTGGAATTGGCATTGAAATTGGAGGGTCCAATTCCAATTCTTATGTTCGTTAGACACTTTAATATTAAGAATTGGAATTGGAAATAGAATTCCAATGGAATTCAATATAGTGTAATTTGATAGTTCTCAATTTCAATTTTTTTAGGTCGGAATTGTAATTCCAAATTAACACGTTTCTCATTTTTGACATGTTTAACACGTTTTTCAAACATTAAACACGTTTAACATATTTTTAACACGTTTAACACGTTTTTCACACGTTTAACACGTTTTTGACACATTTAACACATTTTTGACACATTTAACACGTTTTTTACGTCATTGACACGTTTAACACGTTTTTGACACGTTTAACATGATTTTTACGTTTTTAACACGTTTAACACGTTTTTGACACGTTTAACACAATTTTGACACGTTTAACACGTTTTGACACATTTAACACGTTTTTCACATCCTTGACACGTTTAACACGTTTTTGACACATTTAACACGTTTTTCACGTCCTTGACACGTTTAACATGTTTTTGGCACGTTTAACACATTTTGATACATTTATCACGTTTTGACACATTTAACACGTTTTTCACGTCCTTGACACGTTTAATATGTTTTTGACACATTAAACACGTTTTTCACGTCATTGACACGTTTAACACGTTCTTGACACGTTTAACACGTTTTTGACACGTTTAACATGATTTTCACATTTTAAACAGGTTTAACACATTTTGACACGTCTTGGGCACGTTTAACACGTTTAACACATTTTGACACATTTAACACGTTTTTCACTTCCTTGGCACGTTTAACACGTTTTTCACGTCCTTGACATGTTTAACACGTCCTTGACACGTTTAACACGTTTAACATGATTTTCACATTTTTAACACGTTTAACACGTTTTTGACACTTTTAACACGTTTTGACACATTTAACACGTTTTACACGTCCTTGACACGTCTAACACATTTTTGACACATTTAACACGTTTTTCACGTCCTTGACACGTTTAACACGTCCTTGACACGTTTAACACGTCCTTAACACGTTTTAGACATGTTTAACATGTTTTCACATTTTAACACGTTTTTAACACGTTTTGACACGTTGAACACATTTTTAGCACCTTTAACACGTTTATGACACATTTAACACATTTTGACACATTAAAACGTTTTTTACGTCCTTGACTCGTTTTTGACACATTTAACACATTTTTCACGTTCTTGACACGTTTAACACGTCCTTGACATGTTTAACACATTTTTGACACGTTTAACATGATTTTCACGTTTTTAACACATTTTTGACACGTTTAACACGTTTTTGGCATGTTTAACACGTTTTGACACATTTAACACATTTTCATGTCATTGACACGTTTAACATGTCCTTGACACGTTCAATGCGTTTTTGACACGTTTAACATGATTTTCACGTTTTTAACACGTTTAATATGTTTTTGACACGTTTAACACGTTTTTTACATCTCGGCACGTTTAACAAGTTTTTCACATTTTTTACACGTTTTTGACACGTTTATCACGTTTACACAATTTTGACACATTTAACACGTTTTTTTTACGTTTTGACATATTTAACACATTTCTTTACAATTTTGACACATTTACCTCATTTTGACACGTTTAACATGTTTTCACGCTTTGGACTATTTAACACGTTTTTTTTACGTTTTTGACACATTTATCACGTTTTCACGTTTTTGACACATTTAACACATTTATCTCATTTTTGACACGTTTAACATGTTTTTCACGTTTTGGCACGTTTAACAAGTTTTTTAAATGTTTGGAACGTTTAACACATTTTTGACACGTTTTCATGTTTTTAACACGTTTAAAATGTTTTTAACACATTTAAAACGTTTTTAACACATTAAACACGTTTAACACGTTGTTGACACGTTTCACATGTTTTTTACGTTTATGAAACGTTTGACACATTTTTAATACATTTAACACGTTTTTAACACATTTAACACTTTTTCACGTTTTGGCACGTTTAACAAGTTTTTCACTTATTTGGCACGTTTAACACATTTTTGATACGTTTAACACGACACTACGTTTTTGACATATCTAACACGTTTTAAACCTATTAAAATGTATGAAAAACATGTTAAACGTATTAAAATTGTCAAAAACGTGTTAAATGTGCCGAAAACGTGGAAACGTGTTAAAAACGAGATTAAGTGTAAAAAATGTGAAAACGTGTTAAAACGTGTGAGAAACGTGAAAGCGTGTTAAAACGTGTGAAAAACGTGTTAAAACGTGTTAATCTTGTCAAAGTATGAAAAACATGTTAAACGTGTCAAAATGTGTAAAACGTGTTAGACATGCCAAAAATATGTTTAACGTGCCAAAAACGTGAAAAACATGTTAAACATGTGAAAAACGTGTTAAATGTGAAAAACGTGTGAAAATGTGTTAAATGTGTTAAACGTGTGAAAAATGTGTTAAATGTGTCAAAACATAAAAAAAACGTGTTAAACGTGTCAAAAATGTGTAAAACGTGTAAAAATGTGAAAACATGTTAAACGTGTGAAAAACGTATTAAACATGTTAAAAAAGTTCAAATACGTGAAAAAACGTGTTAAACTTGTTAAGAAGTGTGAAAACATGTTAAACGTATTAAAAATGTCAAAAACGTGTTAAGCATATCAAAAACGTGAAAAACATGTTAAACGTGTGAAAATGTGTTAAACATGTCAAAAACGTGTTAAACATGTCAAAATCGTATTAAACGTGCCAAAAACGTGAAAACATATTTAAAAAATTAATATTTTGAACCGATATTTTATTTTACAAACATAAGAATTAGAATTGAATTACAATTCTATCATTTTTCCAAACATAGGAATTGGAATTGAATTACAATTCTATATTTTTTTCAAGCATAGGAATTGAATTGTAATTCAATGCCAATTCTCATGAAATTAGAATTTCAATTCCAATTCCACCTCGTCAAACACACCCTAAGACAATTATGTATTAATTCACTAATCATGATTATCTTTGTTTTATCTATGAAGGGTTTTGGGGGACATATTCATGGGTCGTTACCTCCACAGTATTTGACTATGGCGGATTGAAAGTTGGATTTGTCGATACAGCATAATATTAATAATAAAAATAATTGACACATATTTGTTAAATTATTTATGTTCATAAGAATATTTGAATCAAATTTGTTTCCATTTACAACATTTATATTGAGTCTTGTATGTTTTATTTTTTTTCTATGACTCATTTTTCGATCTTTAAAATATTTTAAACACGTTTTAAGATAATTCATAGCTCGCAATTGGTTTGAGTCTCATGCCTTATTTTCTACTTGACTGCACCCGCCGTAAGAAACGAGGAATTTTAAATGTAGGCTCGACCCGAGTGTTTTTAGAAAAATGATTTAGTCAATTATTTTCTTAAGTCCTGTGGTTTATTTTCCTCTTGAATCTCGTAAAACAAAACGGGAAAATGACTCTATCAAGAGTCGTCTCATCTTAAATTGTGATGAGGAACTGCAATATTACTTAGCAATAGTTAGACATACTTTTGTGCTTTTTAAGAGTCATCACCTAGTTACTTATCGAGAAATTAAGAATGAATTTTTTTTAGAATTTTTTTTGGCTCAGCGCTTAGTTATGTATGGGAAATGGCCTCGTTGTGGTGTCACACACGTCCATCAAAATGAACAATCACTATTCCGAAACAAATTTGATTTTATTTTATTTTATTATGACATGACATGTTACACAATTATTTATAAAATTTAAATCCTGAACTTAATCTCGTTTCTCTTTAAAAGATTTTAATTATGCCCTAGTTCTAGATATAAAAGAGATACTATTTTCACCTAAATTTTATCTATATTAAGACATTTCAGTACAGAAAATTTCATCTAAGTTTAACCGAATTACCTGCGGTGTAAATGGTAAATTTGGACCGAAAATTGATAAACGATTAGGGTCAGAAATGTAAAAAAATTATTCTAAGTAATTTTCTATTTTTTAAAATTTTAAAAAATGTTTAGAACCTTCCTAGATTAAAAATGACTTAGATAATTAAATTTCCCAAAATAAAACTAAAAACAATGCCTTAGCCCTGAACCAGGAGTAACATATTGTATAGATATCCTTGCTAATTAGAATATTTTTGAGTATACTCGAGGTAGCAGGTAGCATTTGACTTTCAATGATCAAGATTCATCTTTGATGAAATTACTCTATTTTGAGATTGTGAAATATATGTGTTTATTTTCTTTCATACAAATAATTGTCTGTCCAAAATATCTGTACGTTAGTTATGAGTATGAGAAACTAACATGTTGTTTTGAGTATTAAGTGAAACAATATTGATAATTTTTTTTTATTAATCTAAATAAACCTGCAAACTAGTTGAATTTGATGATTAAGACATAATAATATCATTGTAACTTACTTAAGTTATTCCTTGTTTGTGGCAATAATACTTAGAGGTCATGAGTTGAATTTTTACTATTATCTTATTTTTGTTTTAGAATATAAGATTGAGCTTGAATATCTAGTGAAATATGTTGAAATCAAGTTAGTGAAATTACTTGGAGCAAAGAAAAATGATTTTTATAAGTATGGCTTTACAACTTTAGTCATATTTATAAAATGTCTAATTTGACTTGACAAAAACGTGAATGTGAAGAAGAAGAATGATAATCATTTTCATTTGATTAAATTCTCAAATATATTAATTATCTTCAAGCTGCAATCTAAATTCTAAAGAAAATTATTGTCATTACGTCGGATTGCGATATTGCCGATGCTGACATTAATCATGTTTTTCTAAGGGATTAAGAAGACTACGAACTCAAGCTGATGTCAATATAAGTAAAAAAATTTACTTTGTGATAATGTCTTTTTTTAAGGTTAAAATTATTTTTTTATTAATTTACAATTTATTTAATATCGTATTAACCATGATGAACATTTAGGCATCATTTACATACTCTTTATAATTTAAAGATTGGACAAGTCAAAAGCTCTTGAGAGTTCTGCACAAGAAAGGAATTGGCAAGAAGCATTTGATGGTAGTCAATCTGTCAAAAATATATTATGTATGAAATGTATTTGGATAAACAAACTTTTGTAGATTTTGGGGCAATTTAATGTTGATAGTCTGATAGACTTAAAAATTTGTGAGTTTAGAACATTATTTGTTGTATTATTATCAACTTTTTTGGTAACATTTGATATTATGTAGTGGACTAGAAATAGTTGTGCAGAAAGATGAATGGTTATATAAGGTTAAAATTTTAACAGAAAAGATAATGTAAGTTAATCTTTGTTAAAAATCTAGTTTATTTATTAAAATTTATGGTTTTGTTTGTAGGGAATCAATCAAAACATAAGAAGAGGAAAGGTTGATATTTGGAATTCAGATAATATATTTCCAGATTATTTGCTTTAGACATTATTAATGTTGTCTTAGATCTGATGAATTCTCTATTATATTTCCCAATATTCCACCTGGATAAATGAATAGTACCTTTAAAATCCTGGATAAATGAATTATACTTTGATTTTTTTTATCTGATAATATAACTCAATTCATTTAAATCTATGATTTATGTTGTCATATAAACATGGTAATTGACTAAATAGTACCTTTAAAATTTCTTTTTATATTATGGTTTTGACATATTACATAACTAACATGCAAAATTTCTTTTCAAATTTTATTTTATCTAGGATGAAGATCGGTTTAACTACAGATATTAATATTACTCCCTCTTAATCAATTATAAATTTTATTTGTAGAATTATCATCTCATTCATTGTTTTTATCATGGACAGATATTGAAGACTATGTAATAATAATAAAAAAGAGTTTTCTGATGTGATGTGAGGATTCAAATTTATATCTTTAATTTTATAATTGATGTATTTTATATTCACTTTATATCATTGAAAAACAATAATTATATTTAATAGAAATATTAATATGTTTCTTTGTTTTTGCTAATGAATGTTCTAGTTTCTTATTTTTTTAATTTTTATAATTTAAAAAATTGCTTATTTAGTATAAATAATTATAAAAACATTGGGCGAGTTTTAATTTCCCATAACACATTATTAGCGACGACGACGACAGTAAATTATTCCTGTAGTTATATTTATAACGACGGTTATTTATTACTATAGTCATTTTTTAGCGATGCTACTTAATCATGTAGCTAGCAACAGTTAACTAACTGGGTATATTAAATGCGGCTAAGATCAATAGCCACAATATATTCATCAATAACGACGGTATTTCGATTGAGTAGACTTAAATATTTGGGCATCGTTAATGGGCTGACCTAATTCTATATTGGATAGGATTATGATAAATATATATATAATTAGGACTTTTGGAAATCTGAGACTTATAGATTTCTTATATAAACTCATTCACAACTAGAGCGGTCAGACGGGCCAACCCACGGCAGGGCAGGCCTACCCACCAAAACTCATTGTTTGACGGATCAATGGCAAGTCGGCCTCCATCCCGACGGGTTGAAAATCCCCAACCCAACCCAAGGTGGATTGCATGTTAGGCAAGTCAACCCGCGGATTATCTCACTATAAATAAAAATCATTAATAGTTTTAGAAAACAAGAGTTAATAACATGATCAAATAGTCATAATACATACCAAACAATTGAGAACTTTTCCATAATGGAGGGGGTAACACTATCATAAAAGAGTATTTGCTCACCAATAATGGAAGGGTAACACTATCATAAATCGAGAAGCATAAACTCAATTGAGAACTTTTCCATCTCCACAATGCATGTCCAGAGGATATCTCATCATAGGAAAGAAGATCAATCCTTTGCATTCTAGTTCAAATATCTTGCAACATCGATCCTTGGTTTGTAACATATTTTCATTCATCATTGACATTGACAGACCTTGCAATTAATTATAGAAGTACTTTCATCATCTCGTGATACTTCTTCATAAGAGGATTATGTACCTTTTTTTATTTAAACATGTCTAGTAATTATTAGGATAAAGCTCTAGACAACTTTTGTGTGGCATACCTTCCTAATATGTCTATTATCAAGAGTTTAAAACAGTAAAAACATAAATTTTTATAGTCAAAATTTTGTTTTTCGAGTTAAACAGGATAAACCCCAGTAGAGTCGCCAAGGAGAAGTGCTCTCTCGATGCATTTTATGCCTCGGGTTTGGGTCCGTGAGAATTTGTTTTTATCAAAATGGGATAGCTCAATTAAGTTTAAAAAAAATCCTTTTAGAAATATCTTTTAGGAAAAATTATTTTTAAATTAACTTTTTTTTTTTAGAATCTCGGCTATGAGTATTTTTTTTTTTTACAATTTGTCATATCAAACCGCTAGCAACTTAATTTGAAAGAATTTATATTTGATTTTTAAGAATATCAATAAAATATTTACGTATACAAACGTAAGTTAGATAATTCTTTTGAATTCGCTATTTGGTTACACTTAAGTAAAGAGTTTTCGCAATAAATTAACAACGCTCGTTAAAGAATAAGGTCTATTTCAAGAAATTTTGGCTTTAAGAAGTTGGATTGTAGGTTTTATTTGTCCGATTATTTTTTAAATTAAATTTCAATACATGTAATTGGTGTCAAGATTTATTGAAAAGTACTTGAAAATATTAGTTTAAAGAAGTTATATTTAAAAATAAATTTAAACTAGTCTTTAATAAAATATTTTTTTATGATATTATTTTATAAATAATTTAAATTAGTTTTTTATTTTTCGAATTTTTAAAAAATTATTTAAAACTTTTAAATATCAAAAATGTTTGAAATTAAAAAAATAAGACTCCAGGAACGAGTTTAACCGTACGCGAGGTAGACCACCTGTTCTTGGCGTGGTTTGTGCGTGAGTTGGGTCGTCTTTAGGCGTGGTTTGAGCTGAAGTCAAAGTGGCTTAGGCTTTGGTCAAGGTCAATTGGAACGCTGGTTGAACGGACGCGGCACGGTAAAGAATTGGTCTCATCGTTCAAGGCGCGATAAACTTTTTTTCGTTTGTTTGATATCCGTTTGATTTCAATTTTGTTTTTTTCCTTAGAGGATTAATAAACTGAACGAAAGATTCAACGAAAGCAGGTCCACAAATCCGACGTGGCCTGCCAGGTGTCTCCATGTCCCAAAAGCGCTCATTTCGGGTCCCAAAACCACTCATTTCGGGAAGAAGAAAAAAAAAACAAATTTTTTCGAAATGGCCGTTTCGGGTCCCGAAACCACTCATTTCAGGAAGATTTTTTTTTCTTCCGAAATGGCCGTTTCAAAACTTGAAATTACCGTTTCAGGATCCGAAATTACCGTTTTGGGACATTTGAAAATTTTCT
Source organism: Impatiens glandulifera (assembly GCF_907164915.1). NCBI lineage: Eukaryota > Viridiplantae > Streptophyta > Magnoliopsida > Ericales > Balsaminaceae > Impatiens > Impatiens glandulifera. Next base: position 2,556,800 of record NC_061865.1, read on the forward strand.
CTCTCCTACCCACGTGTCATGCCACGTTGATTCGTGGACTTATTTTCATTGAATATTTTGTTGAGTTTATTATTTTTCTTTCCTTACGCGGTGGTGTGTCCATTTCATTTCAAAACTCCATATTTCCCTTTTAAGTTTATTTAGTAGAATGATGTCGTTTTCTTAAAAAAAATAAAATAACAGGTCTTATCCAGATTGTGAATTCAAAACAAATGGAGAGCTTCCTCTCCTTTTCGAAGTCAAAACTATTAAAATAAAATACATATTTATTTGACTTATCTTGTTTAATAAGTTTTATAATAATTTTTATTTTTATAATACAATAAGATTTTTATTACAATATGTTTTATATTAATATTTATATAAAGTATTATATGATATTTAATTAATATTAATTTTTAATAAAATAGATAAAGTTAATAATATTTTTTAATAAAAGGGATTTAGGAAATATAACCTTAACCCTCCTTGTTCATTTGCTTTCCCCGTTGTCACTTACACGATCATGCAAAAACTACTTTGGGAGAACAATTTCATCTCTAGAAATGTCCCCATCCATCACTATCGATTCGCTAAAGCGAAGAAACATAATCATCCAAGTATTTCCAAATCTTCGTTCTTCTTGCACTTCTACTTCTCATTCGTTTTGTTAATTAATCAAGTTCTTCAAATCGCTTTTGCAGTTGGTCAAGCATGGGAACAAAGTTTAGAGCAGCAGTTATTCTCCTTTTTCTTTCATTCATCCTTCTTCAGCTGGTGTTTTCTGAATCCAACGATGGATTCGTTAGAATTAGACTCAAAAAGTTTAAGTTAGATGAAAACAATCGGAACGCTGCTCGACTTACCAGGCAAATACTGGATTCTAAAATTGCTCGCGGCATTGTAGGGCTAAAGAATTACATGAACATGCAGTACTATGGTGAGATTTCAATCGGTACACCGCCACAGAACTTCACTGTAATGTTTGATACAGGAAGCTCTAATCTGTGGATACCTTCCTCAAAATGCTACTTATATGTAAGTTAGATCATATTTATACAATGTATATATCATTCATACAATTTTTCATACAATGTATCGCCTCTATTTCTGCTGCAGCCTGCGTCTCATTTTCATTCCAAATACAATGCCAGTCAATCAAGAACATATAAAGTCAACGGTTAGGTGTCTGTTGCAACTTTTATAGAAATAACTTCATGTAATCATGAAGGTGACATTGACTTGAAACATAATGTTGTTGTTTTGCACAGGAACATCTGCTGAGATATTCCATGGTTCAGGTTCAATTGCTGGCAACTTTTGCCAAGACGATGTTTTAGTTGGTGGTTTGACAATTAAGAATCAGGTTATTATATATATATATATATATATATATATATATACAACATATCCTTTCATAGACTTTCCAAATCATTATTTCTTTAATACTAATACTATTACTTAAGTTTACTACAACTACAGGACTTCATTGAAGCAAGAAGACTGTCCGGTTTTGTGTTTAAGTTTACCAAGTTTGATGGTGTTCATGGCCTTGGATTTCAGGAGATCTCAGCTGGAGGTGTTGTTCCAGTATGGTATGTACTATCTTATGTCAAATTCAAATTTGTTGTGATATTCCTCATTAAGATAAGGAGTATTCACTCATACTTGTAGGCACAACATGATGAACCAGGGTCTGATTCAGAATCCAGTGTTCTCATTTTGGCTAAATAGAAACACAAAAGAAGAGGAAGGAGGTGAACTTGTGTTTGGGGTGATTGATCCAAGGCATTACAAGGGGAATCATACTTATGTCCCTGTGACCCATAAGGGTTTTTGGCAGGTTGAGAAAATTTATAAACATATTTTTAATTTTTATGGTTGTTTTTTTTATAACTATATTCCTCTTGTAGTTTGATATGAGTGAAGTCTTCGTCAGGGGTCAACCAATAGGTAAGTTCTTTTATCGGTTATTCATAAAAGAAGAGGTCATTTCTTAAACTAAGAGATATTGTTTAATGGGAGGTCATGTTGGTGTAATGAATAAAAGAAAATGAGAGAACATGTCATTCATTGATTATAGAGTACATTTTTCAGGTTTTCTGGTTGTTCTGCCAGGGTGGATTCTGGAACTTTTTTTTTGTCAGGTCCAACGGTATGTGAAACTGAAAAAGGGTTTTATTTTTTTGTGATTCATACAATGATGATCGAGAAATAATGAATGATTTTCATAAGTGTAGGTTGTGATTACCATGATAAACAATGAAATTGGAGTTAGAGGAGTTGTTAACCGTAAATGCAAGACAATCGTTGGAGTGCATGGAAAATCAATTCTGAACAAGCTCCTAGTAAAGATTTTTTTGTTTTTTTTTTTTAAATCTGATTTACCTTAAAATACACAAATTCTAATGTTATCTTAACTTTTAACAGGTGCCACCATCTCAGAAAATTTGTTCCCTAATTGGATTATGCTCATTTAATAGAAGTAATAATAGAAGAACTTCAGATGTTTTACTTATGTGCAATACTTGTGAAATGATAGTTGTGTGGATATGGAGAGTCAGCTTAAGAGGAATAGAAAAAAAACTGTTATTTTAAAATATGTTAATAAGGTACTTATTTATTATTCTCGTTTAAAATAATTAATATTAATATTTGAATCAAATAAATGATAAAATAAAATGTTTACATAGCTCTGTGATTCGCTGCCAATTCCAAATATTCATTTAGTTGTGGATTGTTGGCAAATTTCCTCGATGCCTACAGTTTCATTTTTAATTGGTTCTAGAAATTTTACCCTCTCGCCTAAGGAGGTAAATAATTGTCTATCTTATTCTACGTTAATTGTTACATATTTTTGTGTTTTTATTGATTTGGTTGATAAAATATTTAATTTGTCTTGAATTACTATATATTGAAGACCGGAGAAGGTGACGCGGCCCATTGCAAAAGTGGCTTTATTTCTCGTGATCTTTTGAGTTATTATAGACTTACTTTTTTTTACAGGTCAAGTCCAATCTAAAGGACCAGGTCCAGCCTCTTAGAATGCCCAAGCCCAAAGGATAAAATTTTAAGAATAAAAAAGGAAAGAATTTTAGGTTTGTTTGGTTGGAAGCCTATTTTATTTTTGGATTAATTAGAAGAGAGATAATGATGGGTGTTTGTGTTGTTAATAAAAATGGGTTGGGCCAAGAAAAAATATTATAGCTCACAAATTAAAAAAGTTATAGCTCACAAAGTTAAAAAAATATATATATACTTAAAATTCCTTTACTAGTGAGGCATTAAAATATAATATTGTTAATTTATCTTTGAATAATTTTAATATATATGGTTAGTATACCCACTTTAAAATTGTCTTATAACGATTTATTACGAGAATAATAATATTAAAATAAATGAAATTCATTTTTTTTAAAAATTTTTAATCTTCATTTTAATTTCTTGAGTAGAAATTATGAGATGAATGAGATAGTCAATACTTTCTTTATAGAAATCATACTCATTAAAATGACTTTAGTCATTGATGTTGAAACCATTCTAATTTCGTGTAGAAATTATGAGATGAATGGATAGTTAATGATTTTCTTGGTAGAAATAAGACTCCTTAAAATGACTTGAGAGTCATTGATGTAAAAATCATTCAAATTTCTTGTGAATTATGAGATTAATGGGATCGATGACGATTTCTTATAAGAAATATGATTTATCAAAATGACATTAATCATTATTGTTGACATCATTATAATTTCATATGTAAGAAATTATGAAATGAATTAGGAATCTAATGATTTCTTATGTAAAAATTTAATTTGTCAAAATGATGTTGTCATTAATATTTTGAAACATTTTAATTTCATTATAGAAATTATGTGATTAGTAATGACAGAATGAATGTCATTCGTGTTATAACTCATTATATTAGCATTCAAAAAGATAACTATGTAAATCGAAATATTTTCGCAAGAAATATCTCGGTGAGAACGATCCACCTAGATTTGTTTTAAGTGTTGTCGCTTCACGTGGATTATCGGTCAAAACACGATAATGTAATTACTTCGATTAAGACATGAGGTACATTTGTTGTTATATATTGTGTTGCTAAGTGATTGCTTATATATATATATATATATATATATATATATATATATATATATATATATATATATATATATATATATATATATATATATATATATATATATATATATATCATGCATATTAGCTAATAATATGATAACTTGTGTTACATTAACTTGTTATTTATATACATACGTGAATAAAAATTATTGTATATCTATTTTATTTTAATAGAAAATTCTAATTTTTTTTCATAAAATTATTGTGTCTTTTGGTATACAATAACTACTATGGAAAGTTAAAAGTCATCATTAATTAAGAAATTGACGAATTGATGACATGAATAATTATTTATAATAATTATTTATTTTATATTTGATTAAAGATAAATTGTCAATTATTGATGTATTTTAGAAAGGTATTTGTTTAATGATATATGAAGTAATTATAATATATATGACATATCATTTGATTATGTTATTTGATTATATATTTGATATACATAGTTCATCATAAAGACTTGTTTAATTTGATGTTTTTGAAATCTAATAATTACAAGAAAAGTTGTGTTTGATTTGAGAAATAATGTGGCAAATGTGCCGATATTATGAGATACAAACGTGCAATCAATATAAATGTTTAAGCGGCTTCAGTCAAAAATGCTTGAAACATTATGATTTCTTTTGTAGAAATAATGTGACATGGTGAATATTAATTTGATTAAATATTCTAATTTCTTTTATAGAAATAATGTGATGAAATAAATATTTTAATTGATTAAATATTATAATTTCTTATGTAGAGATTATGTGAAGAATAATTTATATATGAATAAACATTCTAATCTCTTGTATAAAAATTATTTTTTATTCAATTAAATATTTATAATATAGTTATCTTATTCATTGTATGATAAGTATAACAAAAGAAATTTATAAAAAAATTGTGTGATAATTTCTTGATTAGAAAATTATTGATTTAAATCATAAATGTGTGTGATTTAAAAAAAGGTACCAAAACAAATGTGGGGACAAATATTTTTATTGATGATAATAAAAAAAATGTGTATATTATGTAAAAAGATAAATTGGTAGAGAAATATGTTGTCTATAAAAGATAAAGTTGCGCAATTTCACAAAAAAAAAATAACAAGAAAATGTTTTGTTTATATTTGCTGAGTTGGTGCTCAAATCGATATTTAAAATTTGAGAATTTTGAGATCAAGAAAAGTGTCATTTCTTTGACATTACTTTCATAAAAAAAATTGAAAAACCAATGTCTTCAAAATGATTTTATGAAATAGATGAAAAAGAAAGTTTATAAGTCTTTGTATGACTTATAACAATTTTTAGTAATGATAAGAAAATTTGATCATACTTTGATTAAAAGTGAATGTGACAATTATATATATCATAAAAACAATGGAAATTATTTCATTGTGTCTTTTGTACGATATTTTTATTGTTAAAAAATACAATAAAAATGATTAAATCCATTAAGGATGTGAATTGCACTACACGAAATATCATGTTGTTAACAAATGATATATTGATATTATTATATGAAAGACTTTACATCTAAAAATAAATATGTTTACATTTAGAAGTGCAATTTACGTATGAAAATCTTTTAAGAAATATATGATGGATAGATTAAACGTTATAATATTTATTTTTGACTTATGTCGAAAAATAAAGAAGGTAGAATAGTTCAAAGACATTTTGTCTACTAGTTAGCCAAGTAAACAATATTTTCATAAAAAAAATTAAAAAAATTAAATGATAAGCATGTATGAATGATTATGCTCTTATTAGAAGATGTTTCAAGGTTAACTAAGAATGTACCAATATAAATTTCTAATTATTATAAAAGTAATTTAAAATTGGACAAGCTTATAGTCAATGACAAGTCTAGACATAAACGTCTTAGACATAAGACTACTCTCTAATGGAGTTATCAAATTTGACTATGTTCAAATATAACGTAACATTGTGGATCCAGTAACCAAATTATTGAATAGATAGTTAGTTTGAAAGTCTTTTAAGACATGAGCCTACTATAAGTTGGTATGAAGGAAAACTCAACCTATGTAGATTGGAGATCCCAAGAATTAGGTTCAATATGACAACCTAATTGTACTGACTTGGAAAATTATTATTGAGAATTAATCATATAACGAAACAATATATATTTTGACGAGGATAAGTGTATCGCTTTTAATGATTCTTTGTGAGAAAAGAGATCACCTATGTGAGGGAGAAGTGGGGTCGCTTCGAAAGAATTGTACGGCTCAATTCTAGACCCTCCCATAAAACCAGACGCGTGTTCCATGGCCAAAACGGACACAACCATGATAGCTTGACATGTATCAGGGAAATTCGATTTGAAAGTGTGTAATCGTTTACACATATGGTAGAATAGTTCAAGGACATCGAGTCTACTAATTGGCTAAAAAAGTTATATACTTTTATAAGGGAATGTTCAAAGGGTTACAACTACCCATCCTATGTAGAATTTAACTGTTGAAACTTTCACAAAGTTAATCTTTCAATTTTCATTAATGTGGGGATCGTTGAAATTAAACTAATTCTATTAATGAATGAAAATAAGATTGTTAATAAATAATATCAAATAAAATTCACACAAATTTAAACGTGAATTAACGGTGAATTTAGTCCAAAATATAATTTAATTAATATTTAATGTATAATTAGAAAATTAAAATTTAATATTACGATAAACATAACTTTAATTAGTCTATGAATTAGCTAACGTATGGACTTTTTATTAGCTAGCATTGAATATTAAATGTATATGCAATGAATGAGAAATATTTATTACCAATATACCTTTTGAATGATTTTATTTGAAAGTTTAATTCTCAGCAATATATACTCATTCTTTATTCATTTCAGCACACAACATCGTCTTATTATTTCTCATTCTAGAATTTTAAGAGTTCTCTCTTTATTTTGTGAATAATAATCGAATTCCTTGCTTGATTTTTAGTTGAAACCCAGTTAAGTTCGATGCATAGTGATTTCAGTGTAGAATCACTATTGGATTCGTTATACCTTGGGAGACATCGTTATACCTTGGGAGACAGTCATCTGCGATAAGCTTCAGCACATGAACTGTTTTAAGATAAATGTGTTTAACACATGTCTCGAATCAATATCAAATTCGGTGATATTGTTCTTCATATATCTTATTTCATTCTTATTTATTTGTAACATTGTATTTTTATATATTTATGTTATTTCAAGACAAGATTTCTAACACTTTGAACCTTTGGGTGGTCTGTAAGAATTTGTTGTAACAAAGTAGGCTAGTCGAATAATTTTTTTTTAAAAAAAGTCCTCTTAGAAATATCTTTTAGGAGTAAATTTACTTTTTTTTTAATTAACTAGTAATTTGATTTAAAAGAGTTGTCCTTTAATTTTTAAAAAAATCAATAAAATATTTACCTCACAAACATAAGAATTCATTTGGATTCGCAATTTGGTTACAATAGGAAAAAACTTGTGCACATCAGTGCTGGTTAAAAACGGTGTCTACTTCATGATTTAGGTCTTAGAAAGTTGGATTTTACGTTTTATTTATCGAAAGGACCCGATAAGTTTTGACCGGGTTATCTTCGTCATTAACTTCCTGTCATACACAGTTTTGATCTTGAACTAGAAGGCTAAATCGCGAAACCAAACAAACGGGGAATTTGGTCTCCCCATTTAGAACAAATTTAAGAAAATAAAATATGTATTTGATTTGATTTCTATTGTTTAATAAGCTTTATAATACTATTACTTTTATTTTCATAATAAAATCTCACTTTAATATATTTTATTTTAATTAAACAGATAAAGTAAATAATATAAAAAATGAAAAATAATGTGTGTAATTTGAAAAGGTCGGTAAAAATGGACGGATTTAGGAAATATATCCTCCTGGTTCATATGCTTTACTACTGATGCTTTCTTCATCGTCACTAACACGATCATATATACATGCAATTTCATCCCTATAAAATGCCGGCAACATCCAAGTATTTCCAAATCATCGTTCTACTTCTCATTCTTTTTGCTACGTACGTACACGGCGCCGTCTGTCTGTCTGTCGGTGAGTAATCAATCACTTATTATATACATTTTCTGAATGAAGTTCTTCAAATTGCTTTGCAGGTGATCAAGCATGGGAACAAAGTTTAGAGCATCAGTTATCACTCTTTTTCTTTCATCCCTCCTTCTTGATCAGCTGGTGTTTTCTGAATCCAACGATGGATTAGTGAGAGTTGGACTGAAAAAGTTTAAGTTAGATGAAAACAACAGGATCGCTGCTCCTCGACTTACCCCGCAACTACCGGATTCTCAAAAGGATGGCGTCACTGTAAGGCTAAAGAATTACGATAACATGCAGTACTACGGTGAGATTTCAATCGGTACACCACCGCAGAACTTCACTGTGCATTTTGATACAGGAAGCTCTAAAATGTGGATACCTTCATCAAGGTGCTGCTTATCTGTAACTGTAAGTGTGATCATTCATACAAATTTTATTAGGGGAGAAAATTGTGTTGAATTTGCCTATATTTTTGCTGCAGCGTTGGTGTTTCTTTGCCCGTCGTTCAAAAACATCTAAAAGGAACAAATACAATTCCTGTCGTTCAAGAACGTATAAAAAGAACGGTTGGTGTCTGTTGCAACTTTTATAGAAATAACTTCATGTAAGCAACAAAGCAGGAAGGTGATATTGAATTGAAACATAATAATTAATGTTGCTGTTTTGCACAGGAACATCTGCTGAGATACACTATGATTCAGGTTCAATATCTGGCAATGTTAGCCAAGACAATGTTATAGTTGGTGGTTTAACAATCAAGAATCAGGTTATATATACAACATTAGCCTTTCATAGATTTTCCAAATCATAATTTCTTTAATACTAATACTATACTTTAAGTTTACTACAACTACAGGGCTTTATTGAAGCAACAATACCGCCTGATTCTGCGTTACAGTCTAGTAAGTTTGATGGCGTTCTTGGCCTTGGATTTAAGGAGCTAAATGATTTAGGTGTTGTTCCAGTATGGTATGCACCATCATATGCTAAATTAAAATTTGTTTTGATATTCCTCTTAAGATAAGGAGTAACCACTCATATTTGTTTGCAGGTACAACATGATGAATCAGGGTCTGATTCGGAATCAAGTATTCTCATTTCGGCTTGATAGAAACAAAAAAGAAGAGGAAGGAGGTGAACTTGTGTTTGGTGGGATTGATCCAAAGCATCACAAGGGGGACCATACTTATGTCCCTGTGACCGGAAAGGGTCATTGGCAGGTTGTGAAACTTATATACATATTTTTAATTTATATGGTTGTTTCTTTTAAAATCTTATAATGTGCTTGCTCTTGTAGTTTGCTACGAGTAATGTTTTAATCAATGGTCAATCAATAGGTGAGCTCTTTCATCAATCTTACATAAAAGATGAGGTCATTTCTTAAAATAAGAGATAATGTGTAATGGGAGGTCATGTTGGTAGCATGAAAAAGAAAGAAAAAGAGAGAACATGTCATTTATTGATTATAGAGTACATTTTGAAGGTGTGTGCAGATTTGATTGTTCTACAGTTGTGGATTCTGGAACTTCTTTGTTGTCAGGTCCAATGGTATGTGAAGCTGAAGAAGTGTTTTATTTTGTTGTTATACAATGGTCGATAAATAATAAATGATTTTAATAAGTGTAGACTGCAATTACCATGATAAACCATGAACTTGGAGTCAGCGAAACATGATTAGTAAGTCATGAATGTCAGTCAATTGTTGAAGAGTATGGACAAACCATTCTGAAAATGCTCCCAGGAGAGGTTGTTATTTATGTTACTGAAATTTGATTTTCCTTAAAATACACAAATTCTAATGTTGTCTTAACTTTTAATAGGCTAACAAAATTTGTTCCCTAATTGGATTATGCCCAGTTAATGGAACTAAGAGTATCGAGGAAAGTGATGATAGAAGAACAATAGATGTTTACTCTATGGGTATGTGCAAAACTTGTGAAATGGTAGTTGTATGGATGGAGAGTCGGCTAATGAAGAAACAAACAAAAAATAATATTTTAAACTATGTTAATAAGGTAAATATTTATTATTCTCACTTAAAATCATTTAATTAACTTTAGAATCAAATAAATTATAAAGATAATGTTTACATCAGCTCTGTAATTCACTGTCAAGACCATTTGAATCATATTTTGTGGATTGTTCGCAAGTTTCCTCAATGCCTATAATTTCGTTTTTAATTGGCGATAGAAATTTTACTCTCTCATCTAAGGAGGTAAAAACTGTTTATCTTATTTTACCTTAATTCTTACATATTTTGTGTTTTTATTAAACTTGTTGATAAAATATTAATTTGTCATTTGAATTAGTATATATGGAAGGAAGGAGAAGGTGATGCTGAACAATGCATCAGTGGCTTTTTTTCCAATGTTGATTATTATTCTACATGGTTTGACACAATCTCTTTCCATTCTCTAGCTCAAATGAAAAAAAAAATAAAAAATATATTGATGAATTTGTTATTATGTTTTCTATAAAGGATTTTGGGGGACATGTTCATGGGTCGTTATCACACCGTATTTGACTATGGAAAATCTAAAATTGGATTTGCAGATGCTGCAAAATAATAATAATAATAAACACATATCTGTTATCTTTATTTATGTTTACAATAATATTTGAGTCATTTTATTCCATTCACAATATTTATATATATTGAGTGTTCATTAAACATGCATGCATTAAATCTCTTTTATTGATATCTTCTATTTCTTTTTAACTTATATTTTAAACTAGAATAGTCTCTCATTATCAAGAACTAGGATATGTCAAATTTATTATAAATTTGTTAAAATATATATAACACAAACATTAAAATAAAATATATTAAATAAAAACCAAAACATTTATAATAACTAAATAAAATATTAATTCCCCTAATTTGACTATTGAATTTTAATGAAGTCATAATTTTGATTACCGAATTTTAGAAAATCGATAGTCTACATGGCGATTTTTTTTGAAAAAAAATGTCAAAACTCTCCCTTCGAAGAAATTCGGTAATTAAGTAAGAAACATCGTATAACTTTAAAAATAAGAAATGTCAAATTTTAAGATTTAAAAAAAGATATTTCAAGTTTCTATTTACCTCACTAAAGAGCCCAATTTGACATTTCAATCAAAAATAAAATATATTTTATACATTACAAAATAGACTTACCAAAATTTATTAAAATAATATATATATATATATATATATATATATATATATATATATATATATATATATATATATATATATATATATATATATATATATATATATATATATATATATAATGTTTAACTGTGTCTAGATTGTCAGATTTTTGTTCAAGAAATATTAATGGAACTGTCCATATTTGATTCATCCTTCGAAACCATAGCACATCCTGAATCTGATGAAATACGATGAATTGAGAGGGTATTTTGTAAATACGTAATTATTTTGAATATATTAATAATTTCTTTCTTTTCCGATCGTCTGGTAGAGACAAAAGAAAGATCTTAAGGCGATGGATGACTATCACTTACTCTTTTCCCTATGACCGAGTGAGCAGTTGTTCTTGCTCTTCTTGAATCAGTTACATTTGATTTGGGAAGGTGACAGTTTAATCCGTCCATAAACTTGAAATAGTTAAATTTAAAAAAACTAATTAAAAATGTGATAACAAGTCTAAAACTTTCCACTTATGAATATAAATTCATAATTTTAACCAACGAGACTAATAATACTTTATATTTTAAATTTAATATAAAAATTTATGAATATTTTATAATATTTTAAATTCGTTTATATAATTTTATAATTTATATATATTTTTAAAATTTATTTATTTATTCTCATAATTATATATATATAACATCCATATATAATTATAATTTTTGTAAGTTATTTTATATTTTAATAAAATAATCAAAATATATATATATATATATTCTGGATTGTAAGAATTTACGTGTAGCACAGTGTGAGCGATTTAAATATTTTTGTTAGAATATAAATTCAATTGTTACAAACTGCTTGCAAGTACTCACCGAAATATTCATTATTTTCATATATATATATATATATATATATATATATATATATATATATATATATATATATATATATATATATATATATATATATATATAAATTAATGATGAATATTTTGAAATTAAGCATTTATTATATAATTTATATAATTATATATATATTTTTTATTAATATTTATATAAAATATTATGTGATATTTAAATTAATATTTATTTTTAATAAAATAGATAAAGTTAATAATTTTAAAATGAAGTAAGGTGTATAATTTAAAAGGGATTTAGGAAATATAATCTAACCCTTTTGTTCATTTGCTTTCCCGTAGTCACTTGCACGATCACGCAAAAACTACTTTGGAGAACAATTTCATCTCTAGAAATGTCCCCAATGCCTATTTTTGTTTTTAATTGGTTCTAGAAATTTTATCCTCTCGCCTAAGGACGTAAATAATTGTCTATCTTATTCAACCTTAATTGTTACCTATTTTTGTGTTCTTATTGATCTGGTTGATAAAATATTAATTTGTTTTGAATTAGTATAGATTGAAGACTGGAGAAGCTGATGCGACTCATTGCATAAGTGGTTTTACTTGCAATGATCTTCTTTCTCCTCGCCGGACTTTTACTTGCAATGACTCGCCGGACTTTCTAGTTTGAAATAATCTCTTTATCTTCTCTATACTTACAAAAATGAAGAAAAAAATTATTAATAAATTTAAGAAGCCAGAACGAATTTCATAGTGAGTGGCCAGATCCTCATTTTAAAGGATTCTTAATCACGAGATCTTTAATCTCTTATTTAAATACTCTTTTTATTTGAACTATATTAGTGAGTTAAGATTAATTCTTATTATTAAAAAATTAAAAAATTGAATTTGAGATATTTGATTTCTTAGCCAAATAATAATATATAATTTTGTTTTAAAAGCTAGAAAATATTAAACAATTAGTGTAGAAATATAAAAAAATATATATATTCTAAGTCGTTTTCTATTTTTTATTTTTTTTATAAATATTTAGAACCTTTTAGATCGAAAATAATTAAATTTTTCTAAATAAAACTACAAATATTGCCTTAGCCTTGAACTAAACCGGTCGTTCTAATTAAGTTTGAACACGGCTAAGGGTTGAACCAAACTGGTCAACTGTAAAAGTCAACCAAAACCAAAAATCTTACCAACACTTAGCCCCCATTTGATTTATCAAATCATCCACAAATTCTCACAATTTATCAATAATAATGCACTAATAAGGTTCTTGAATGATATATACCAAATCAAGAACATAGTGTTTTTTAGAAGATTTCTTTACTTTCAGTCGAATTCGCATTAATCCTTGTAAGGTTGCATTGATCGACATTTCCTACCACACCATGTTACTAACAAATAAAACCCAATGTTCTTGCAATTCCTTGATTTTTTTTTTATTTCTACAAGGAATCAAACAAGACATAATCTCAAATCAATATATATTTATTATTATTATTATTATTTATTTGATTTAATATTATAATTTCCAATTATTATCCTTTATTTATATAGTAACACTTTATTTTATTATATCTTATTCATGCATGTTGCTTTATTTATTTTATTTATTTGTATATTTATTTAATTCAAACAAGTCTTTAAGACTTAAAAATCAAGTATTTTCAAACTTTTTTAAGTTATTTTTGAAATCTTGTACAGAGATTTTAAACTCGGTTCTGAATTATCTGAAAATTTCAGCAAGAGTTTAGGAGTGCTCTCCAACTCACGGTATTTTTTTTCACAATTTTCGGTATCAATCACAGGTATAGACACTTATGTTTTACACCCTCCAAATTTATAACTTTTAGAAAGTCCGAACATATTTCAAAAATATATATTCTATGAAACTCGTAAACATAACATTGCAGGAAATTAAAAAATTTAATTTGAATGGCTTATTTGTGTCGATCAATTTTTGAATTATTTAAAATCAGAACGTATTTTAAAAATAGTTCAAAAATAAATAGATAAATAAATAAATGAGAAATGATTGAAAGAGAATTTGATAGAGAGAATGAGGGAGGAAATGACGTGACTGTGATTGGCCGAAAAAATAACAAAATTTCTCTCTCTTCTTTCTCTCATCACTCTTTATCATTTTTCCGATATTGTGACACATAATTCCATTCTCCGTTCCAGAAAAGATTTGTTTGGTTGGAAAGTTATTTTATTTTTGGATTAATTAGAAGAGAGATAATGATGGGTGTTTGTGTTGTTAATAAAATTAGAAAGATTCTCGGGCGATTCACACGGATAAAAATATAATAAAATAAATAATAATAATAATATGTATTCAATGTTTAAAATTCTTAATAAATCACGAATAATATATTTAAAAAAAAGAACACTCTCATTCTACATTTTATTCATTCGATAAAAACATGTTTTCTCACATATCTCATCATATATTTTTTCCGAATGAACCTCTCATCTCGTAACCTTATACTTTCATTTTGAAAAATCAAATATTTGACTTATATTTTTTAACATTTAGCATCGTGACCTCACACTTTGGTCAATCAAATATTTGATTCATATATTTTAACCACTTTTAATTGATACCGGTCTATTATCCCTCGACAAACCACATGTCAATCACACTTGTTTAAATGTTTGTACTTGTTTTATTAGGTTGCAAGTTCGAAACATACATATAACATTTTTAATTTTATTTTTAACCGTTTGAAGTTTATGGCGGGTCAACCCACAATCCGAGTCAAGTATCTATTTACTCTTATATATATATATATATCCAAATTAACCACATCTCTCAACCCGACAATACAGACACTTTGAAAATTAAGCATTATATATATATATTAGTTAATTAAAAAGTTGAATTTATATTGTTAAAATGTCCCGCGTTCATCAAATTTGGTGTTGAATTTAAAATATAAAATCTTATTAGCCTAGTTGGTTAAAGGGTTGTACTTGTTTTTGTTAGGTTAGGTTGCAAGTTTGAAACATACCTATAACATTTTTAATTTTATTTTTAACCGTTTGAAGTTTATGGGTGGGTCAACCCACAATCCGACCCAGGTATTCATTTACTCTCACTTATATATCCAAATTAACCACATTTCTCGATCCGGAATCCGAACACTTTGAAAATTAAGCATCATTATTTATATATTTATATATGTATATTAGATTTAAAGTTTTTAATTTTTTAAGATTATTTCATATAATTGTAAATAATTTAATCACATTTACAAATAATATACGTAAATTTTAAATAATATAACATTAATATATATCGTTTTAATCAAAATTTATATCTAAATTATTTTTATAAAATTATTTTTATAAAATTATATATATATATATTAAGATAAACTCTTTTTAATTTTTTTTTAAACCTTTATCATTTATAATTTGGTATATGCTATTATCTTTTATGTCATATAAATTCTAAAAATATAAAAAAATAGTCATTTTTATTTCATTTATATTCCTAAAAGATGTTTATTGAAGATTTGATACTATAAATGACTATTTTCATGTTAATTAATGCATATAAATTGTTATCAATTAATTATTTAGTATTTTTGTTGTATTTGTTGTAACACACGCTATTTAAAATTGTAATTTGTTTAATTATTAATAATATTTTTGTATTTTAATTTAAATTTTATAAAATACAATAAAAATATTATTTGGTTTTAATTAATGAAAATTTAAAAAAAAAATAATCGATAACATATTAAGAAAAACTAATTAAGAAAGTGTGAAAATAATTTTTTATTTTATTTCTATTTTATGTTTAACTTTAGGTGAATTTATAAATAACTATTCCGTGAAAAAGTATATACAAAATATTATTTATCTACAAATATTTTAGATAAAATTAACATTATTTCAATCTAATTAAGTAATTAATTTAAAATTGGTTTAATGTTAACTTATATTTTATCCCCTAGTCAAATGTACCTACTTCATATACTACATATTTATTTTATTTATATAAACATTTATTTTTGTTATAAATGCAAATACCTTTATAATTTTTATATTTATATATAATATTACATATTTATTCTATTTATTTATATATATAAACAATTTCTTTTTTTTTTATAAATGCATCTTTAAACCTAATTAAGTAATTAATTTATAATTAGTTTAATGTTAACATATATTTTATCCCCTTGACACTCACTTAATCTTTCAATTGACCCTTATATTGTGACTCATACTTTTTCATATGCCTCTTTTATCTCCTCGTCAAACCACGCACCAATCTTAGTCGACTTCAATTGATTACACACATTTTATCTCTCATCAAACTCAACCACTAACCCCCCAATTGACCATCATTTTTTGACTCACATTTTTTCATGTATTTTTTATCCCTTCGGCAAACCACCCACTGACCATATTTTTGTGACTCACACTTTTTCATATGTCTATTAATTTCTCGACAAACTACTCACCATTCTTAGTCAACTTCTCTTTTATTCTCACTTCAACAAATCAACAATCAATCTCAATTGATCATACACCTCTTATCCATTTTCAAAACACAACTACTATTCCTCAACTGACCCTGATCTTGTACCTCACACATTTTCATGTCTCTATATCCCCTCATATGTCTCTTTATCTCTTGGGAAAATCACTCATTGACCATAATCTTGTGACTCCTAAACTTAAAACGGTTAAAAATAAAATAAAAATGTTATAGGTATGTTTCAAACTTGCAACCTAACAAAACAAGTACAACCATTTAACCAACTATGCTAATAAGACTTTATATTTTAAATTCAACATCAAATTTGATGAACACGGGACGTTTTAACAATATAAGTTCAATTTTTTAACTAACTAATCTATATATATATATATATAATGATGCTTAATTTTCAAAGTGTCCGGAGTGCCGGGTCGAAAGCTATAGTTAATTTGGATATATATGTAGAGTAAATGTATATTTGGGTCGGACTGTGGGTTGACACGCCCATAAACTTCAAACGGTTAAAAATAAAATTAAAAATGCTATATGTATGTTTGGAACTTGCAACTTAACAAAACAAGTACAACCATTTAACCAACTAGGCTAACAAGACTTTATATTTTAAATTCAACACCAAATTTGATGAACGCAAGATGTTTTAATAATATATGTTTAATTTTTTAACTAACTAATCTATACACTATCAAATTTTAACTGTAAATTTTTTTTCTCAATTTTTATATCATTAGTCTTTCAAATGCACAAACTACATGCTAGTTTGTTTAATTACTGACTTAATAAATTTTTATTCTATTTGCTGACCTACACTTCCGCTTTATAGAGTAAAAGAGAGGAGAGATAAAATATTTATTGAAGTGGAGGATTATGGTGATCTTAAATTTTAAACATTATTATATATATGACAAATTATTTGGACGGTACTCTAATTACTTCGATCGTTCACTTTTAGCTCTCAAATTAATTTTTAAAACAAATCGTCCTTTAACTTTTAAAAAGGTCACCAATGATCCTCTTTTAACTTTTTGGTTAAACATAACTGATCAAGCTTAAAATATTATATATATATATATATATATAATTATTAAATCACTTATATATAATTTATTTATTGAGTTTAAACTTGTTGACCAAAAATATATTATAATTTAGTATATTAAAAATAAATAAGTGCATAATATCAAACAAATTTTAAAACAAATAAAGAATAATTTAATATATAAGTTAAAATGATAATATTTTTTTAAATGACTCAACTTTTAGTTTGAATAATTCAACTTCACAATTACTTCACATGGTAATTCGTCGTGTAACCATAAAATGTGTAAATATTTGCATGGTTCTTCACTAACCGATGTATGAAGATTTAATGAATGTGTATAAATTATTTAAAAAATAATAATGGAAAAAAGTGTATATGTTATCCTTAATTCGATTTCTGAGAGTTTCGACATGAAAGTAGTTAGACATTTGTATTAACTTTTGTGATATTAGTAATGAAAATCTTTGATTTGTTTTAAGAGTAAAAAGTAATATAAAATTTATTAACTATAAACATTTTTTTAATGCATAATGTTAGAATAGTCAAATGTCACAACGGTTATATATATATAATCTTCTCGCATTTACTCATTTGTCTTTACGAAAATCGGTCATTTATAAGAACTCAATAATAATGGGTCGTTTTGAAAAATCATCATAAGAAAAAATTTATAATTATATTAATTAAATTTTTTAAAATTATATATATATATATATATATATATATATATATATATATATATATATATATATATATAAAGTCAATGTAATTATCAAGCATTCACTCAAATTATTTAGTACATCTGTTACATGTTCTTCCTCGCTTGGACATAGATATAGCGAACTAGCGTTATATTCTTTTTTATAATTTGATATATAAAAAAAACTGTAATCAAAAAAAATAATCGACATAAACTTTTACCATATGGTCCGCAAGATTGTAAAAAACATTTTAGTTTTTTAATCTCGCCAAATTTACTCCGTTCCTCAATTTGTTTTTTAAATATTCAAAAACTAAAATACTAAAAAAATAATATGAGAATCATAAGTAATATTGGAGAAATATAGAAGGCATAAATATTTGTATGATTCTTCACTAACTAAGGTAACGAATATTGAAAATGTAGACTTATATTATAGTAAAAAACAAATAATGGTAATCTCGTGAAATACGTCCAATGAAGTCATCAAACACATGAAATTGACAATCTATTAATATTTTGCAATCTTCGTACTTGATAATAATGATAAATCAATAGAAAAAAAACGAATGATCATAAATTTTATCATTTCAGTAATATAGTCAAGATTCACAGATGTGAATCGAAGGAGTTCATTGAAAAAAATCTCTTCATTGTTGTCGTATCTTTCTCACTCCATTACAAATTACGATTCAGTGCAACACCTTAAATAGTAAAGAAAACTCGTATCTTTATATTATGTAATTTTAGACACACGAGACAATAATAATTTTATCTAGTTCGAGCTACTTTATAAACAAACTAGAGAGGAAAGACCAAATAAAGATAATTTTATCAAAATTATTTTTTGTTTAATGATTTTTTTAAGCAATAACACATTTTCTCAAATTCTCACCCACATATACAACCACTATTATCAATTTAGTCTTATACCAACATATCATAATCTATATTTTAGTCTTATATTGACATATCTTTTCATTCAATTTCTTCATCCCCATATATACTCCACCATTATCATGCCCATATTCAAATTCTTTGAACCAATGGTCTCATATATGAAATGAGAATACTTTAACTATTAAACCATTTGTGATTGTTGATTTTAATTTTTAGTTTTGTATATATATATTTTAGGTAAATTTTTGATAATTTATTTTAAATATGTTGTTATATATATAATATAATTATATAATTTAAAAAATAATTAATATAAATATAATTAATATATAGAATTATAGATTATAAAATAATTAATAAAAATATAAAATAAAATAAATAATAATAATAATAAACTATTTAATAAATATGAAAATAATTAAAATAAATATATTAATAAAAATATAGGAGTTAATTTGAAAATTTTAAAAATTAAACATTATTAGATTCCATCCAAAATCAAACAATCATTTAAGTTAATCAATATTTTAATTATTTAGACAGAGCAAAGTTAATAATATGAAAACAAATGAGTAAAAAGTTGGATAATTTGAAAAATTCTGTATAAATGGTCGGATTCAGGAAATATAACCCTAAACCTTCTTGTTCATTTGCTTTACTGATGCTTTACCCGTCGTCATGAACACGATCATGCAGTGAACGCAACCTTTTCATCAGCAAAAACTACTTTGGGAGAACAATTTCATCTCTATAAATGTCGCCATCCATCACTATCGATTCGTCATTCTTCTTGCACTTTTACTTCTTATTCGTTTTGCTACGTACGAAGGCGGTGTCTGTCGGTGACGACGGTGAGTAATCTTGTGTAAATTAGTTGATTTCTGCATTTTCTGAATCAAGTTCTTCAAATCGCTATTGCAGGTGATCAAGCATGGGAACACAGTTTAGAGCAGCAGTTATCACTCTTTTTCTTTCATCAGTCCTTCTTCAGCTGGTGTTTTCTGAATCCAACGATGGAATCGTTAGAATTGGACTCAAAAAGTTTAAGTTAGATGAAAACAACATGATCGCTGCTCGACTTACCCCGCAAATACTGAATTCTCAAAATGCTGACGCCATTGTAGGGCTAAAAAATTACAGGAACATGCAGTACTATGGTGAAATTTCAATCGGTACACCACCACAGAAATTCACTGTGGTTTTTGATACAGGAAGCTCTAATATGTGGATACCTTCCTCAGAGTGCTACTACGATTCTGTAAGTTTGATCATTTTTATACTTCATTCATACATATTTTATTAGGAGATAATATTATGTTGAATTTGCCTCTGTTTCTGCTGCAGCCTGCTTGCTATTATCATTCCAAATATGATGCCCGTCGATCAAGAACATATAGAGTGAACGGTAGGGTGTCTGTTGCAACTTTTACAGAAATAACTTTATGTAAGCAACTAAGCAGGAAGGTGATAATTGACTTGAAACATAATGTTGTTGTTTTTCACAGGAAAATATGATGCGATACACTATGGTCCAGGTTCAATAGCTGGCCACATTAGCCAAGACAATGTTTTAGTTGGTGGTTTAACAATTAAGAATCAGGTTATTATATATATATATATACAACATATCCTTTCATAGACCAAATCATCATTTCTTTCATACTAATACAATACTTAAGTTTACTACAACTACAGAGCTTCATTGAAGCAAGAAGACTGTCTGGTTCTGTGTTTGAGTTTACCAAGTTTGATGGCATTCTTGGCCTTGGATTACGGGAGATCTCATCTGGAGGTGTTGTTCCAGTATGGTATGTACTATCTAATGTCAAATTAAAATTTGTTGTGATATTCTTCTTTAAGATAAGGAGTATCCGCTCATATTTGTAGGTACAACATGATGAACCAGGGTCTGATTCGGAATCAATCGTTCTCATTTTGGCTTAATAGAAAAACAACAGGAGAGGAAGGAGGTGAACTTGTATTTGGTGGGACTGATACAAGGCATTACAAGGGGAAGCATACTTATGTCCCTGTGACCCACAAGAGCTCTTGGCTGGTTGGGAAATTTATACATATATATTTATTTTTTATGGTTGTTTCTTTTAGAACCTTATAATGTGTTTGCTCTTGTAGTTTGATATGGGTGATGTCTTCGTCGAGGGTCAACCAATAGGTAAGATCTTTCATCGTGTTCATAAAAGAAGAGGTCCTTCATAAAAGAAGAGATACCATTTAATTGGAGGTCATGTTGGTGGAATGAATAATAAAAAGAGAGAGCGTGTCATTTATTGATTATAGAGTGTATTTACAGGTGTTTCTGGTTGTTCTGCAATTGCGGATTCTGGAACTTCTTTGTTGACGGGTCCAACTGTATGTGAAACTGAAAAAGAGTTTTATTTTATTGTTCATATAATGGCCGATAAATAATGAATAATTTTTATACGTGTAGGCTGGGATTGCCATGATAAACCATGAAATTGGAATCAGAGGAGTAGTTAACTATAGATGCAAGTCAATCGTTAGACAGAATGGACACAAAATTCTCAACAAGCTCCTAGTAGTAAAGGTTTGTTATTTTGGTTGAAATCTATTTTTCCTTAAAATACACTAATTATAATGTTGTCCTAACTTTTAATAGGAGTCACCTGAGAAAATTTGTTCTCTAATTGAATTATGCCCAGTTTATGGAAGTAATAATAGAACATCAAATTTTATCGATGATGTCGATACGTGCAATAAGTGTGAAATGATAGTTGTGTGGATGGAGAGTCAACATAAGAGGAATCAGAGAGAATATGCTATTTTAAATTATGTTGATAAGGTAAATATTTATTATCTCACTTAAAATAATTAATATTAACATATGAATCAAATAAATGATAAAAAATAATGTTTATATCAGCTATGTGATTCGTTTCCAACACCAAATCTGGAATCAAGAGTGGATTGTCGGCGAATTTCCTCTATGCCTGTATTTTCGTTTTTAATTGGTTCTAGAAATTTTACCCTCTCGCCTAAAGAGGTGAATAATTGCTTATCTTATTTTACATTAATTGTTACATATTTTGTTTTCTTATTGATTTGGTTGATAAAATATTTAATTTGTCATGAATCAGTATATATTGAAGACTGCGACTAATTGCACAAGTGGCTTTATTGCCAGAGATCTTCTTTCTCCTCGCGGACCTCTCTGGTTTGACATAATCTTTATATATTCTCTATACTTGCAAAAATGAAAAAAAATTATTGATGAATTTATGAAGTAGAATGAATCTTATAGGGAGTGGCATTCCTACTTTTAAGGATTCTTAATCATAAGATCTTTAATCACTCATTCAAATACTCTTTTAATTTAAATTAGATTAGTGTCTTAAGATTAATTTTTATTTTTAAAAGTTAAAAATTGAATTTGAAAGATTTGATTTCATAATCAAATTATAATTTTTTGTTTTAAAAGCTAGAAAATATACATCATAAGTTTTTTCATAATATGTCAAACTAGTTTAGACAAATTATGTATTAATGAATCTTATTATGATTAATGTGATCTATGAAGGGTTTTGGGGCATCTATTCATGGGCCGTTATCACACAGTATTTGACTATGTCAATTCGAGAGTTGATTCGAGAGTTGGATTTGCGGATGCTGCATAATATTATTATTATTATTAATAAAAATAATGTACACTTATTTGTTAAATTCATTTATGTTAACAAAATATTTGGGTCAAATTTGTTTTCATTTACCATATTTATATTTGAGTCTTGTACGTCTTATTCTTTTGTTCTGTCTCGTTTTACGATAAGACTTGAGAGATTTTAAATGTAGGCTCGACTCGAGTATTTGTAAAAAAATGTTTTCGTCAATTATTTTGCTATGTCCCGTGGTTTACCATATTCTCGAATCTCGTAAAACAAAATGAGAAAATAACTCTATCAAGAGTCTTTTCATCTGAAGTTGAAATGAGAAATCGAGATGTTAGACATACTTTTGGTTCTTTTTAAGAGTCGTTACATAGTTAATTATCGAGAAATTAAGGGAAAAAATTACATTTTTTTTTGGCGTGGAAAAAGGTTTTGATGCTATGTCCCACTCGTCCAACCAAATGAAGGGTCACTATTTTGAAACAAATTAGGCCTTTTTAATTTTATCACGACATATTACAAAGTTCTTTTTAAATTTAAATTTCAGAATTTAATCTCGTTTTTCTTTAAAAGATTTTACTTAGACTAGTCTAAGATTTGAAAGTGATACGCTCTTTCAGTAGATAAAATTTCATTTAAATATAATTGAATTATCTACAACGTAGGTAACAAATATGGACGGAAAATTAATAAACGATTCGGGTCAGAAATATAAAAAAATTATTCTGAGTCATTTTCTATTCTTATTCTTATTATTATTTTTTAATTTTTAAAAATTTATTAGATAAAAAATGGCTTAAATAATTAAATGTCAAAATACACTTACAAACAATGCCTTAGCCCTTAACTAGTTGGGTGAACGCGGTTTAGAGTTGAACCAGACTGGTCAACGGTAAAAGTCAACCAAACCAAAAAAACTTACCAACGTACATCTTAACCTTAGCCCCCATTTGATTTTTTTTTTCATTTGTTTATCAAATCCTCACAAATTTATCAATATTAATTTACTAACAAGTTTATTGAATTATAATGAAATTAGGACGTGGGTAATAAATCAAATAAATTTTATATAAATTCAAACATTAATTAAAGAGTGAAATTTGATTTAAATATATAATTTTAACTAATTCATTTAAAATGTTTTGAAGAGAAATTAACAAAATTTAAAAGCAAGAAATTTCATTCGTCGATTCAAACACGATCGATACGGTCGACACAACACAATCAACGACAAGAACGACAAGAACGACATGATCGGCACGAACGACAAGATTCGCAAAGTAAGTGTCGCTAACCTTAAATCTCTCAGAATTGCGTTAGTCTTTTCTGGATGCTAATTTCCTGGTCGCGAGCATTTGTTAGTTCTCTAATCTTGGGTGTTTTTGGAAAGTTGACTTTCGAAGCGATTTAGTCACTGAATCTTCAGGGTTTCTGAATTGCCATATTTCTGCATTTTCTCTGTTTTATTAGTGTGATATGCTCTTCAACAATGGAGAAAAAGAAAAATGTAATAAAGCCAAGAAAGTCAAGGAATTTGTTATGGAAAGTCTCAAGGAGATTGCTATTGCTAAAAATATCGAAATGATTGTTGAAAAAGTTATTCAAGAAAAATAGGACAAAATTAAAGAAAAATCAAATATTGTGAAAAATTCTGAAAAAAGTAATGCAGGAAAGTAGACGAAGAAGGTTTCTAAAAAAATAATGCAGGAAATCAATGAAAGAAGAAAGGAATCTGGAATGTTGGTTACAATGAAATGGTTAAACTGTTTGGCCTCAAAAAAAACGAAATCACCAAACTTCTGATCCATTCTAAAAAAGGAGAAATTGTTATTAATAAGAAGAAAGTCCAGCATATAAAAACTCAACTCAATATTCATTATCTTCAGTACTGGAATTTACTAAAAAAGAAGAATATGTAGAGATAGTAATTGATCAATGGTTATAATGAGACCCTAAATCGAAGACATATACTATCAGGAGCAACTCTACTTGGAAAGTAAATTATGTATGGAATAAAAATGCAAGAAAGAAAGTTGAAGACCACGCCTACAAAGGGAAAATCTTTTTTTGGGATGTTAAAACAAAAGTGGATGTACTTATTTCTTCTTTTAAATTTAAACTGCCCAATGGAGTAGAAGAAAATTGCATAAACGAAAGAGAAAATGTGGTGGTAGAGAATTATATTGGGAAAAATCGAGTATCATTCGCAATCATCAAAGAAGTTTTAATGACACAGTGGAAGGAAAATGGGCTGAAGAAAATCTCTGCAAATATTCATGATCTCTACTTTTTGCAATTAAAGAAAGAGTCGAATCTTGATGAAATTCTGAAAAATGGGCATACATATATATTGGATCCAACTGAATGAAGTTGGAAATATGATTCGAAGATTTGAACATGTTAAGTAAACCTAAGGAGACAACACAAATATGGTTCAAGCTTTGGAATATCCCTACAGACGTGTACAAAGAATAAACCATTAGTCATTTTGCAGGGTTATTGGAAAACTATTATACATGGACCCAATAAAAAAGAGAAGAGCATATATCCTTTGCTAGAATTAGCATAGAGGCGAATCATTGTAGCACATTGCCAAATAATATTATAATGGTTGACATGAAAGAAAAATCTACTATCATGAGAATCACTTATGAGTGGAGACCAACAGGTGTGTTGAGAAAAGATCTAATCTAAACACACGATAAAAGAAGATATAAAGATAAATTGGTAATAATAATAAAGAACACAAGATATAACGAGGTTCAACCAACAATGTCTACATCCTCGGAAAGTCGTCCATTCTATTGATATTCCATGGAATAATGGTCCAAGTAACCCTATGTTACAATGTCTCTATTTATATAAGTACATCAAAAGCCAAAAGACTAAACTATTGCTCCTAAGCCCAATAAAGGCTTAAGACCCAATTATAATATATAAACTCTAATTAAAAATGAGTCAAAAACCCAACAATCTCCACCTTGGGTGAATACCGCGCTTATTGAGATGTAATGAATAAATTACAAATTCAAGAATCTCCACCTTGACGAATTTCACGTCCCTTAGGAAACACACGAGCCGTACCCATCAATCTCCACCTTGACAAAAGTCAAGCCATCAAGAAATAAGTGGGTCTACACTTCAATCTTCACCCTTGCTCAAGCCATTCATGAGATAACTTTTCGTACCTCAATTTCCACTCAAGAGCCCTTATAAGAATAACAATATCCACCATCACGTATATCATGCCATCAAAATATTATGAGACACACATCAATCTTCACTGCTCGAGCCATTAACAAGATAAATCATTATACCTCTACTTCCGCTCAAAAGCCCTTAGAAGATAAAATCATAGAGTTTATAACATCAAATAAATTTGGGTAAATACGTTATTTCAACGACGAGAGATATTCAACAACTTTTCTCAATCTTTGTTCATACCCGTTGACATATGCGGGAATTAGAATTAACAATTCTTTATTATGTCAAAATAATCATTACCTTTGTTTGCCACAAACCGAGTGTCTTATTTTTCAAGTCCAACAATCGACTGAAATCAAAATACCGAATAGATCCAAGACGAACTTTTATCGTCTACTTTATCAAAATCAGATATTTATTGAAAATTGAGGACACCCAAAATAAACTTCCACTTCCTCAAAATAATATATCGATCAAAGTAAAACCCTTTAACCAATTAATTTAATACGATTTTATATTTTAAATTCTACTATTAATCTACATATATTATATATATATAATGCTTAATTTGAATTTGTCAGGTCGAAAGCTGTGATTAATTTGGATATATATGTGAAAGTAAAATAGATACTTGACTCGGATTGTGGGTTGACCCACCCATAAATTTGAAACAGTTAAAAATAAAATAAAAATGCTATATATATGTTTAGAACTTGTAACTTAACAAAAACAAGTAAAACCCTTTAACCAACTAAGCTAATAAGACTTTATATTTTAAATTCTATACAAAATTTGATGAACGCGCAACATTCATAACAATATATATATATATAATGTTCTATTTGAATTTTTCGAGCCAAGAACTGTGGTTTATTTGGATATATATGTGAGAGTAAATGGATACTTAGGTCAGATTGTGGGTTGATCCGCCCATAAACTCGAAACGGTTAAAAAATAAAATTATAAATGTTATAGGTAAGTTTTAAACTTTCAACCTAACAAAAACAAGTAAAATTCTTTAACCAACTAATCTAATACGATTTTATATTTTAAATACTACACAAAATTTGATAAATTCACGACAATATATATATATATATATATATATATATATATATAATAATAATAATAATAATAATAATAATAATAATAATAATAATACTTAATTTAAATTTGTCGGGTCGAGAGTTGTGGTTAATTTAAATATATATATGTGAGAGTAATTGGATATTTGGGTCTATATCATTATTAACGAAATATTTTTATTTAATATTAGGATAATTTATTTTTATTATATATAATGTTATATATCGTTATTAATGAAATATTTTTATTTAATAGTATGATAAATATATAATTATTTTTATTAAATTTTGTTTTGTAGGATTATGAAAAATTTATATAATATATATAGTTATTTAAAATGTAACTTACAAAATATATATATACATATATAAAATTATAAAATTATTTTAACAATTATAAGTGGCTAAGAGTGATATTTTTTATGCAAATATTTTCAAATGCTTTTTTAGAGCCCTGGTGTACAATACTTAGAGAAAAAAATATAAGAATTAATAGCACGAATAAGAGAACAGAAGGAAAAGTTTGGGATGATATTTTTTCTGATGGCAACGCTCTCAAACATACATGGAGGGGATTCCGATTAATGAAGACAATTGAAAGCTCAGTCAAAAATGAAATATCTCCTATAAAATCATTACAAGGAAATAAATGTTCAAATAGTTCTTGTTTGATGACTTGTTTGTAATTTAATTATTTGTTGTTCTATTAGTTTTGTAATTTCTTGTTTGAAACTCATTTGATATTTTCAACAAAGTTAGGTCTGTCTATCTTTGTTTATTGAAATTCATTTTTTTCTCTTTTGGGGTTTTATTGTTAAGTGTAATATATTTTATTTTAATTAAATAGATGAAGTTAATGAAAAATAATGGGTGTAATTTGAAAAGGTTAATGGACGGATTTAGGAAATATAACCTCCTGGTTACTGATGCTTTCCCATGTAGTGAACGCCACCTTTTCATGAGCAAAAACTACTTTGGGAGAACATGCAATTTTATCTCTAAAAACAATGGCGCCCGGGGTCTGGACCTCCCCCAACCTTAAAATAAAACATTATATATATATATTTGATATGTAACTCTTAGTCCAGTTGGCTTGGTAACCTAACGCCTCACCTTCAATTTTTATTTATTATATTTTAAAATATAATAAAAACTAATATAATTTATATCTATATAATTTATCTATAAACTAATTAATAATTATATTATTTTAATTTTAAATATAATTTTATTAAAATAATTATTATTAATATTTTATTTTATACTAGCAATATTTTCTAATATACAAATATTTATAATAATACATAAATTTTAATTAATATATAAATAAGATTTATTTATATAAATAAAGTATAAAAAAATTATATATAAAATAATATAAATCATATATTAATATTATTTATTTTAAAATTATATAATAATTATACATTATTTTTTATTTATTTCAATATAATTAATAATACAAATTACTTGTAAGGGTAAAATATAAAAATTAAAATAATAATAGTATTTTATATTTCTTAATTTTAAACTATTTCAAAATTGTATAAGAAAATATAAATTAACATTAATAAACAAGTTAAAATAGTTACATTGGTTTGGTTCGGTATCTCGAGTGTTTATTCACTTGATAATATGTGTTTATCACGTTTTTGTATTTTTGTTCTTATTTATATATATATATATATATATATATTTTATATATATATATATATATTTTATATTCTCATTAAACTAAGTTGAAATCTATTAAATTAGATTTTCATATATTTTTTTATATAGTTAGTGTTTTATGAATTTGTTTTTGTGTTGTATTTGATGAAAAATTTATTGGGAATTACAAGTGAGTTGTCATTTTGCCTACAAAGAGGAGATCAAAATATAGTTCAAGCCATGTCATTGATTGCGAGTTCGAAAAATCAATTACAAAAATTTAGAGAAGATGGATGGCATAATATTTTGGACCAAGATAACAGTTTTTGTCAATTACACTCGATCTCGATACTTGATATGAATGAGCATATGATAATCGATAGCAATGATAGGCGGAGAGGAAAAGGGGAACTCATCACTAATCTTCATCATTATCGTGTGGAAATCTTTTGTCAAGTATAATAAAAATTATTTCTTATCTATTAATAGTTATTATTTCTTATTTATTAATAGTTATTATTTATTATTTAATGCTAAGTTGTTGACTTAATTATGCAAAAATCAATAATCGTTTTTCAGAAGTTAATACATAATTACTTGGCTGTATATCATGTCTTCATCCCAGAAAATCATTCTCCCAATTTGATATTCTTAAACTCATTCGTCTTGCTAAACTTTATCCCGAAGATTTCACAAGCAATGATTATTTATTTTTGGAACAACAATTTCGAGCTTACGTATTTAATTTGCGGGATGATCCTCAATTTTCTTCAATTGAAGACTTGAGAATTCTTGCTCAGAAATTGATTGCAATATAAAAACATATAGTCTTTCTATTGGTTTATCGATTGATAGAGTTTACTTTAGTTTTATCAGTTGCAACTGCATCCGTTGAAAGAGTTTTTTTTGCAATGAAAATCGTGAAGACTGATTTGCGTAATCGAATTAGAGATGAATGGATGAATGATAGTTTAGTTGTATATGTTGAGAAAGATATTTTCTCAACAATTGAAAATGAGTCAATATTGCAATATTTTCAATAAATGGAATCTCGTAGAATAAATTTGTCTTCTTTTATACCGACTCATGGAAAAGAATAATTTAGTAATTGTGTTTATTAGTATTTTGTAATTGTTTTTGTTAGTATTTTTATGTAATTACTGAGTAAAATTTTAATTACAAAATGCATTTATTTGATCGCCAAAAAAATGCTTACTATGTATTGGGCTCCCCGAGAAAACATTTCTGGGTCCGCCGCTGTCTAGAAATGTCGCCATCCATCACTATTTCATCACTATTTCCAAGACGAAAAAACACAAACATCCAAGTATTTCTCTGCATTTCTGAATCAAATTCTTCCAATTCGCTTTGCAGGTGATCAAGCATGGGAACAATGTTTAGAGCAGCAGTTATCATTCTGTTTCTTTCATCCATCCTTCTTCAGCTGGTGTTTTCTGAATCCAACAATGGATTCGTTAGAATTGGACTAAAAAAGTTTAAGTTAGATGAAAACAACAGGATCGCTGCTCGACTTACCCCGCAAATACTGGGTTCTAAAAATGATGGCGGCATTGTAAAGCTAACAAATTTCATGGAAAAGCAGTACTATGGTGAGATTTCAATCGGTACACCACCACAAAAATTCACTGTGATGTTTGATACAGGAAGCTCTAAAATGTGGATACCTTCCTCAAGAAGGTGCTACTTATCTGTAAGTTTGATCATATTTATACAATGTACACATCATTCATACAAATTTTATTAGGGGAGAAAATTTTGTTGAATTTTCCTCTGTTTCTGTTTCTGCTGCAGCGTTGGTGTTTCTATGCCCGTCGTTCAAGAACATATATAAGGAACAAATACGATGCCCGTCGTTCAAGAACGTATAAAAAGAACGGTTGGTGTCTGCTGCAACTTTTATAAAAATAACTTAATGTAAGTAACTAAACAGGAAGGTGATAATAACTTGAAACATAATACTGTTGTTGTTTTGCACAGGAACATCTGCTGAGATACACTATGATTCAGGTTCAATAGCTGGCAGGTTTAGCCAAGACAATGTTTTAGTTGGTGGTTTAACAATCAAGAATCAGGTTATATATACAACATTAGCCTTCCATAGATTTTCCAAATCATAATTTCTTTAAATTTTCTACAACTATAGGACTTCATTGAAGCAACAAAACTGTCCGGTTCTGTGTTTGACTTTACTAAGTTTGATGGCATTCTTGGCCTTGGATTTCGGGAGCTATTTGATTGTGGTGTTGTTCCAGTATGGTATGCTCTATCTTATGTAAAATCAAATTTGTTTTGATATTCCTCTTTAACCTCTCATATTTGCAGGTACAACATGATGAACCAAGGTCTGATTCAAAATCCGGTGTTCTCATTTTGGCTTAATCGAAACACAAAAGAAGAGGAAGGAGGTGAACTTGTGTTTGGTGGGATTGATCCAAAGCATCACAAGGGGGACCATACTTATGTCCCTGTCACCCACAAGGGTTATTGGCAGGTTGGGAAACTTAAATACATATTTTTAATTTGTATGATTCTTTCTTTTATAACCTTATAATGTGCTTGCTCTTGTAGTTTGATATGAATGATGTTTCAATCAATGGTCAATCAATAGGTAAGCTCTTTCATCAATTATTCATAAAAGAAGAGGTCATTTCTTAAACTAAGCGATAATGTGTAATGGGAGGTCATGTTGGTGGCATGAAAAAAAAAATAAAGAGAGAACATGTCATTTATTGATTATAGAGTACATTTTGAAGGTGTTTGCAAATCTGGTTGTTCTGCAATTGCGGATTCGGGAACTTCTTTGTTATCCGGTCCAATGGTATGTGAAACTGAAAAAAGGTTTTATTTTGTTGTTAATACAACGGTCGTTAAATAATAAATAATTTTAATAAGTGTAGACTGCCATTACCATGATAAACCATGAAATTGGTGTCACTGGAGGAGAAGTAAATCATAAATGCAAGTCAATCGTTGAAGAGTATGGACAAACCATTCTGAAAATGCTCCCAAGAGAGGTTGTTATTTTTGTTAATTGAAATATGATTTTTCTTAAAATACACAAATTCTAATGTTGTCTTAACTTTTAATAGGCTAAGAAAATTTGTTCCCTAATTGGATTATGCCCAATTAATGGAACTAAGCGTATGAAGAAAAGTAATAATAGAAGAACATCGATCAGTATGTGCAATACTTGTGAAATGATAGTTGTGTGGATGGAGAGTCAGTTAGTGAGGAATCAAACAAAAAATGATATTTTTAATTATGTAAATAAGGTAAATATTTATTATTCTCACTTAAAATAATTTAAATTAACATTAGAATTAAATAAATTATAAAGAAAATGTTTACATCAGCTCTGTGGTTCACTTCCAATACCATATCAAGCGTCAGATGTGGATTGTTCGCAAATTTCTTCAATGCCTATAGTTTCGTTTTTAATTGGTGCTAGAAATTTTACTCTCTCGTCTAAGGAGGTAAATAAATGTCTATCTTATTATTTTACCTTAACTATTACATATATTGTGTTCTTATTGAACTTGTTGATAAAATATTTAATTTTCCATGAATTAGTATATATGGAAGATTGGAGAAGGTGCTGATCAAGAATGCATAAGTGGCTTTCTTTCCATAGATGTTGTTTCTCCTCCTTACAAACCGTTCTGGTCTGACACAATTTCTTTTTCTTTTCTTTTTTAAAATGCAAAAAATAATAAATGTATTGATGAATTTATGATTAATGTGTTTTATGAAGGATTTTTGGAGACATATTCATGGCACGTTATCACACCGTATTTGACTTTGGAAAATCCATAATTGGATTTACGGATGCTGCATAATAATAATAATAATAATAATAATAATAATAATAATAATAAACACATATTCATTAAATTCATTTATGTTTACAATAATATTTGAGTCAAATTTATTCGTTTACAATATTTATATTAAGTGTATTATCAATTAAAATATTCTTTATGATTAAATATGCCTTAAATCTCTTTTATTTATATTTTTTTAACTCATTGGTATATTTTAAACTAGAATAGTCTCTCATTAGAACTAGGAGGGAGAATTATAGTCAAATAAAATAAAAAATATATTTAATAACTATATTGGTAAATAGTAACTTAGTGGGTAGATTTTTTTTTTTTTTTTTTTTTTTTTTTTTTTTTTTTTACTTTTTTTTGTTAGATAAAATAATAGGGTTGATTCATTAATATAAACTCAACCCACCCTAACTAACAATTCTAAGTAACGGATATGAATATAAGTTATTTAAAAAAATAAATAAATAATTATGAAACTTTATTAATGTGAAAAGTTTTGTTTCTCTTTTTAATTATACTTTAATTTTTTTGAGTGGTTAAATAATTTTTAATATATAAATTATTTCTATTTTTACTAATTATTTTTTAATATATAAATTATATTTTAAATATATATATATAATAATTTATTTAAAAATTAATTCTCAATATTAAATAAAAAGAAATAATTTTGATTTAATTATTTGTCTCTCATTTTTATTAATATATTTTTCTCTTTATATATTTATTAAATTAATCTCTAATATTTTTTATTTATATTAAAATATTTTTTACTTATCTTCATATTTATTAGATATATTATTATTGTAACTATTATTTTAATTTAATTTTTTAAATAAATTATATATATATATATATCAATAATTCTATTTATATTAATTATTTTATAATATATAATTATATGTTAAATTTTAAAAA
Source organism: Impatiens glandulifera (assembly GCF_907164915.1). NCBI lineage: Eukaryota > Viridiplantae > Streptophyta > Magnoliopsida > Ericales > Balsaminaceae > Impatiens > Impatiens glandulifera. The sequence goes on from NC_061865.1 coordinate 2,590,489, forward strand.
TATTTTTATTTATTTTTATTATTAAAAATTACTAATTTTTATATATTCTATATATATTTATTTTTTTATATGATTATTTTTTTATTCATATTTGAGAGAATGGTGGTGTGAATTTAGGTGGTGTTAATAATGAGATTCTAATTCTAAAAGATGGATGGAATAGTGGTTCGAAGGCCATTAATAATAAAATCTTTGAAGGATAGGAATTGAGGATTGGTGGTGCGAATTTGATGATGAAATAATGGTGGTTTGAACGTCATAATATAATCTTTGAAAGATAAGATATGATGATGGAATATGTGAATTTGAATTGAGGGATCGATGGTTCAATGTTGTTCATAATGAAAATTCTTAAAAGATAAGACAGGTAAGGTAAAGTTCTTCTTAAATTTAATCTTTGAAGCATAAGATATGATGATATAATATGTGAATTATAGATAAGAAAATGGTGGTTCGAATTTGAGGGTGGTGTTAATAATGAGAATTCGAATTAAGAATGATTAAGGGAATGTTGTGCAAATTTGAGGATGAAAGAATGGTAGTTTTAAATGCCATTATTAATGGAAATCCTTAAATGATAAGTTATGTAAGGTAAAGTTCTTCTTAAGTTTAATTTTTGAAGAATAAGATATGATGATAGAAATTGTGAATTCGAATAAAATAGATTGAGAAAATGTGGTGCAAAATTGAGGATGAAAAATGGTGGTCTTATAGATAAGAGAATGGTGGTTCAAATTTGAGGGTGGTGTTAATAATGAGAATTTGAATTAAGAATAATTGAGGGAATGGTGTTGCAAATTTGAGGATGAAAGAATGGTGGTTTAAACTTAAGGGTGGTGTATAATGAGAATTCAAATTAGAATGATTGAGGGAATGGTGGTGCGAATTTGAGGATGAAATAATGATGGTTTCAAATGCCATTAATAATGGAAATTATTAAAGGATAAAATATGTAAGGTAAAGTTCTTCATGGAATATGTGAATTTGAATTAGATGAGGTAGATCGAGAAAATGTGGTTTGAATTTGAGGATGAAAGAATTATGGTTCTAATGTCGTTAATAATGAAACATTATAGATAAGAGATATGATTATGTATGTGTATTCGAATCGAGGAATAAATGGTTCGAATGCCATTAATAATGGAAATCCTTAGAGGATAAGATATGTAAAATAATTTTTTTCTTAAATTTTAAGTATATTTTTTAATATTTTATGTATATTTTACTTATTATTTTGACAAATGTGTATAATGATTTGAAAAAATCAATTAAAATATTTTATGAGAAAATAATAAACACATTTAAAATAAAGTAAAATAAATGTTTACCAATTTTAAATTTTGACATTTTTAAACTGAACAAACAATATAGTTTAATTTGACTAATTTTAATATCCATTTAGCTATCATTTTTTTCTTTCTTTTTTTATGCTAATTTTGAATGTTTAAATAGAATATTAAAAAAATATTATAAATTCATTTAAAATGTAATAAAATATTTATTTATGTACTATAATTATTCAATTATGTGTTTAATTTTTTTTATTATCAATTTTTATCCTATGATATTTGTTAATTTAATTGAATAGTTATTAAATGTTTTTTAAACATGTGATCTTAATTAATAATTTTAAATTGAAAAGCTATTTTTTAAAATTATAATATAACAGATTAATTTTTGCAATGCAAGGTGTCTATGCTAGTTTATTAAAATAAAATATAATACACAAATATTAAAATAAAATATATTAAATAAAAACCAAAACATTTATAAATAACTAAATAAAATATTAGTTCCACTAATTTGATTATCGAATTTTAACGAAGTGATAATTTTGATTACCGAATTTTAAAAAATCGATAATCAAAACTATTAATTCGATGAAATTCGGAAGTTAAATTAGTTAAATGATTTTTTCAAAATATTTTTAAACATAAATGTCAAAGTAAATAATATATTAACGACGTTTGGAATCATTAAAACAAAACCTAGTTTTGTATAACTTTAACAATAAGAAACTCAAATTGTAAAGTTTAAAAAGAATAGATTCGAAATTTATATTGACCTCAATAAATAGCCCCAATTTCACAATTCAATCAAAAATAAAATATATTTTACAAACATTAAAATAAAATACATTATAAAATAAATTTAGTAAAATTTAATAAAATAATATATATGTATATAATATAATATTGATTAATTTAGTTGTGGTTAATTTTGATATGTATATAAGAGTAAATTGATATTTGGGTCGGGTCGTGAATTGACCGGTCCATAAACTTGAAATAGTTAAATTTTAAAAATTTAATTATAAATGTGATACACAAGTCTCAAACTTACATCCTAAGAATATAAATTCAACATTTTAACCAACTATACTATCAATATTTATATTTTAAATTCAACATAAAAATTTATAAACATAAACATTTATAACCATTTAATTTCAATATTTTAACCAACTAAACTAATAATATTTTAAATTCCTTTATATAATTTTATTATATATATTCGTATCATATTTTTTTCTCATAAATAAGATAACACCCATAATTATGACCCTCCACTTTAATTAAAAAAAAAAAAACACTTCCAGTTGATCATATATATATATATATTAAAAATGTTAGAACGAAGATATTTTATTAATTTAGTGAGATATTATTATATCATTAAATTAATAATTTATTAATTTAAAGAGATTTTACATATAACCTTTAAATTTTTAAGTCTAATTTACCAGTTAAAAGGTATATTAGTTAGAAAAAAAATTCACAAATTAATTGAATTTTTAATTAAATAAAAAGTTAGTTTATGGTAAAAAAGTTGTACCTATATTAAATATGGTTAGAAATTAATCAATATAAAATGTCCAAGTAAATATAGATGAACTTAATATAAATTTGAAGTTTAAATAAAAATAAGTGACTATAAGTTCCTTTTTTACTAGACAGTCTAAGTTTGAAATTTTTTAATAATTATTAATTTATAGTTTCGTTGGGTCTAAGATTTCAAAAATATTATTATCTTATTATTTTATTGATTGGAGTCTAATTTTGTATTAGTCCAAGTTGGGACTAGACAAATTATTAATTTAATCGAGGTTATTAATTTATTGAGTTTTAATTTATAATAGTGATTTTACTGCATATAATAACACTTAATTCTGGATTTGTAAAAATTTATGGGTTGCACGTTGTGAACGATTTAAATATTTTTATTAGACAAAATGAATTGGGTTGATTCATTTAAATATATAAGCGTGTATGAGTAAGTTATACAAAAGTCATTTTTTAATTAATGTCTCCAATTTAATAATATATATATATATATATATATATATATTTAAAAAAATATTAATGAACTTGTATTAACTAAGAAGGTAAAAAATATTTTCTTTCTAATTTTCTTTTATATATTTTTTAATAAATAATTATATATATAACAACTTATTTAAAAATTAATTAATTATATATATATATATATATTTATAATTATATATTCAATATATATATATATATATAACACCTTATTTATAAATTAATTCATAATATATTTATATAAAATTAAATTAATTTGTCAGATTATTTGTTATTCTTTATATTTAAGAATAAAAGGTGATAGTGTGAAGGATTAAGTATTAAGAATATATATTTTTTAATATAAATTGAATGATTTATTTTTAATTGTAAGACATATTAATTATATATTTGTATATAAAATTATAAAAATAAATTAATAATCTTTAGTGTTCATAATTCATAATAAAAATCAAGAGTTCGAATCTCGTTAGTTGCAAGTGATATATTAGTTGACCGAAATAATAAAGTCTGTAATATGATAAGATGGTTGTATTACAAAATGTTTTGAATAATAATTCAATTGGGGTAAGGGATATGTCCGAATAGTTTTATTTAATTTATCTTTAATAAGTTGTATAATATATATTGACTTATATTATAATATATTTTTATTTTGTTTTATTTAATGTATTTTATTTGAATGTCTTATATAATGTCTTTTATTTTCCTATATATATATATTTCGATTAGATTTTGGGATGACATTTGGTGTAGTATTAAAAGTCTAGCTACGACGTATCCTAAACTTGTTTCCATTGTTATAGGTAGAAATGTCACAGTTAATGACATGTTTGATCATCGGTCTAGTGGTTTCGTTCGCCGAATTAGATATAGAAGGAGATTAAACATTATGAAAACTTAGTCCCATAATAGAGTTTTACTATTGGTATGGCACAAACAAGTGTCACCATCTAAACAAGAAATTATGCATTGACAATATATGGATAATTTCCATGTGGGGGCATTATTACAAGTTGTTCGCTAAGATGATTCTATATCATTTTTATTGGGAAAAACTTTGGGAGTCAAAGATTTCATCTTAGATCTCATTCTTTGGATGAAGCGTTATTCATGGTGGAATTCTAACAGATGATACGTGCATGAAAAAATATTGTATTATGGCTAGTCGTTGTCATGTGTGTCAAGAATAGGTTGAATCAGCACCTCGCTTACTTTTACATTATCGAGGGGTGACTAGTATTTGGAGTCTTTTGTGAAGTATTACTAAGATTCATTGAGTGATGCCGGAGTCTTTAGGTAGTTGTTGAGAAGTTTGGATTGATGTGACTGATATAGCATGCCTACATATTTGGGTTAAGATCCCAATTATTCTTTGGTGAACTATCTAGTTGGAGAGAAATTGTCGAACTTTCAATGATCGTAGTCGTCCGATTCACATAATTTATAATACTATTATTATGATGTTTTTTGAGATACGTCGGGAATTTACGAGCTTGATAACTTATTAATTAGTATTGTTTTTTCTTATTTGTTATTTTCATGTCATGCTCTGTTGTTATGCTTAAACGATTTTTATTTTTATTTTTAATATATATCTTTTTTTAAAAAAAACAAAATTAATTTCCAAATTTAAGTTAATCTTTATTTTAATTATTTAGATATAGAAAAGTTAATAATTTGAAGAAAAAGATGGTAATTTGAAAAATTCTGTATAAACGGTCGAATTCAGGAAATGTAACACTAAACCTTCAGCTCATTTGCTTTACTAATGCTTTTCCGTCGTTATTAACATGATCTGCATTTAACGCCACCTTTTCATGCGCAAAAACTACTTTGGGAGAACCATTTCATCTCTAGAAATGTCGCCATCCATGGATTCGTTAGAATTGGACTAAAAAAGCTTAAGTTAGATGAAAATAACAGGATCTCTGCCGGACTTTCCACGCAAATACTGGATTCTCAAAATGTTGGCGGCATTGTAAGGCTAAAGAATAACATGAACACAAAGTACGAGATTTCAATCGGTACACCACCACAGAAATTCACTGTGGTTTTTGATACAGGAAGCTCTAATCTGTGGATACCATCCTCAAAGTGCTACTATTATGTAAGTCTGATCATTTTTATACACAAGATTATACACTATAAGGGGGAGAAAATTATAATGAATTTTCCTATGTTTCTGCTGCAGTGGGCATGTTATTATCATTCCAAATACAATGCCGGTCGATCAAGAACATATAAAGTGAAGGGTTGGGTGTCTGTTGCAACTTTTATAGAAACAACTTCATGTAAGCATGAAGGTGACATTGACTTCAAACATAATGTTGTTGTTTTGAATAGGAACATCTACTGAGATACACTATGGTTCAGGTTCAATAGCTGGCAAGTTTAGCCAAGTCAATGTTTTAGTTTGTGGTTTAACAATCAAGAATCAGGTTATACATATATATACAACATTTTCATAGATTTTCCAAATCATCATTTCATTAATACTTAAGTTTACTACAGCTACAAGACTTCCTTGAAGTAACAAAACTGTTCGGCTTTGGGTTTGAGTTTGAGTTTGGGTTTGAGTTTAAGTTTGTGTTTTCCAAGTTTGATGGTATTCCGTATTCTTGGCCTTGGATTTGAGGAGATATCAGCTGGAGGTGTTGTTCCAATATTAGGGATGACAATGGGGCGGTTCGGGGCGGAGAATGTATTTACCATCCCCGTCCCGTTTTTATTTCGAGAATTTTTTTAATATCATCCCCGCTCCGTTTGGTTTTTTCGGTTTCGAAAAATTCCGCAAGGCACCGTTAATAAAATATTTTAAAAAAAAATAAAAATAAATTATACAAAAAAATTATATAAACGAATTTTTATATTGTAATATATTAAAATTTTATATTATTATAATTAAACTTATTACTCTTATAAAATATATAGTGAATAAATAAATATATTGGTGATTTAATATATTTAATTATGTTTATAGTGTTCGGGGTAGAATCAGGGTGAAATCGGGGTGGGAGACACAAATACCATTCCCGCGCCATCCCCGTTTTATTTTGGGGAAAAACCGTCCCAAATGGGACAATTCGATTCGATTTTCTTAGGGAAGTTTCATATTCCATCCTTATCCAGTATGGTATGTATTATCTCATGTATGATATTCCTCTTAAAATAAGGAAGTAACCACTCATATTTGCAAGTACAACATGATGAACTAGATTCTGATTCAAAATCCAGTGTTACAAAAGAAGAGGAAGGAGGTGAACTTGTTTTGATTCAAGGCATTACAAGGGGAACCATATATATGGTTGTTTCTTTTACAACCTTATAAAGTGTCTGCTATTATAGTTTGTTATAGGTGATGTCTTCGTCAAGGGTCAACCAATAAGTAAACTCTTCCATTCGGTTGTTCATAAAAGAAGAGGTTATTTCTTAAACTAAGAGATATTGTTTGATGGGAGGTCAGGTTGGTGGAATGAATTAAAGAAAAAGAGAGAAAATGTCGTTTATTGATTAAAGAGTATATTTTTCAGGTGTTTTTTTTTGTTATGTAAGTGTGGATTCTGGAACTTCTTTATTGTTAGGTCCAACGGTACGTGAAACTGAAAAAGAGTTTTATTTCTTGTAATTCATACCATTACCGATAAATAATGAATGATTTTCAAAAGTGTAGGTTGTGATTATCAAGTTAAACCATAAAATTGAAGTATGTGTATTTAACCATAAATGCAAGTCAATCGTTGGAGAGTATGGACAAATCGTTTGAGAGTATGGACAAATGATTCTAACATGCTCCTAGTAAAGGTTTGTTATTTTTTTTGAAATCTGATTTTTCTTAAAATACACAAATTCTAATGTTGTCTTAACTTTTAATAGACATCACCATCTGAAAAAAATTTATTCCCTAATTTAGATTATGCCCAGTCTATGGAAGTAATAATAGAAGAACATCATATATTTTCGCTATCGATATGTGCAATATTTGTGAAATGATAGTTGTGTGGATGAAGAATAAGCATAAAAGGAATCAATGAAAAAAATGATATTTTAAACTATATTGATAAGGTAAATATTTATTATTCTCACTTAAAATAATTAATATTAACATATGAATCAAGTAAATAATAAAAAAGAAGGTTTACATCACCTCTGTGATTGGTTGTGAATACCAAATCTGAAATCAAACGTTCGCTAATTTCCTCAACGCCTATAGTTTCATTTTTATTTGGTTCTAGAAATTTTACTCTCTCGTCTAAGGAGGTAAATAATTGTTTATCTTATTTTACCTTAATTGTTACGTATTTTGTTTTCTAATTGATCTGGTTAATAAAATATTAAATTTGTCATGAATCAGTATATATTGAAGAGGAAGAAAGTGACTTTATTTTAGAGATCTTCTTTTTCTTTGTGGACCCTGGTTTGATATAATCTTTTATCTTCTCTATACTTACTTGCAAAACTAAAAAAAATGAAAAATTTATTGATGAATTTAAGAAGTAGAATGAATCTTATAGTGAATGGGATCCCCACTTTATAGAATTCTTAGATCTTTAATCTCTTATTTAAATACTCTTTTTATTTGAAAGCTGATTTTTTTTTTTAAACTAAAAAATATACATTATAAGTTTTTTCATAATATGTCAATCTAGTTTAGACAACTATATGTGTTAATTCATTGATCTTAATTAGATAAATGTGATCTATGAAGGGTTTGGGGGACCTATTCATGGGACATTATGATTTACCAATGCAGCATAATATTATTATTAATAATAAAAATAATGGACACGTATTTGTTAAATGTATTTATGTTCACAAGAATATTTGGGTCAAATTTGTTTCCATTTACAATATTTATATTTCAGTCTTGTGCGTCATATTTTTTTTTGTTCTGCCTCGTTTTTTTATCTTTTAAACTCCGTCTTTAAGGGTGGTTCGTAGCTCGCGATTGGTTTTAGTCTCATGCCTTATTTTCCGCTCGACTGCTCCCGCGATAAGAGACGAAGAATTTTAAATGTAGGCTCGACCCAAGTACATTTAAAAAATTTGTAGTCGATTATTTTGTTAAGTCACGTGATTTACCTTCCCCGCGCTCAAATCTCGTAAAATGAAACAAAAAAATGACTGAGTCTTCTCATCTTAAATATATATTAGAAATCGAAATATAACTTAATAATAGTTAGACATAGTTTTAGTTCTTTTCAAGAGTTGTCACCTAGTTCCTTATTGAGAAATTAATAAAGACAAATTTTAGAAAAAAAATGGTTCAACTCGTCGCTTGGTTACGCATGAGAAAGTGCCTCGGCGCTATGTTCCACACACTCGACAAAATTAACGGTCTCTATTCCAAAACAAATTTGATTTGTTTATTTTATCATGACATGTTACACGATTATTTTTAGATTTAAATCCTGAACCTAACCTCGTTTCTCTTTAAAAGATTTTAAAGAGATACCCTAGTCTAAGATTTGAAAGAAATATGCTCTTTCTACCTAAAATTCATCTAGGCTAAGACATTTCAGTAGAGTATTTCATTTAAGTTTAATTGAATTACTTACCGCGTAGGTGACAAATATGGACCGAAAATTGATGAACGATTCGTGTCAGAAATTTAAAAATTATTTTGAGTCATTTATATTCTTAATTTTTTTTTAAATGTTTAGATCCTTCTTAAATCGAAAATGACTTAAGTAATTAAATCTGCCAAAATACACCTACAAACAATGCCTTAGCGTAAAAGTCAACCAAAACAAAAAAATCTCACCAACATCTTTACCTACACCCTCATTTGATTTTTTTTTTTTTTATCAAATAATCCAAAATTGCTCACAAATTTATCAATAATAATGCACTAACAAGTTTTCTTACTTTCAGTTGAATTCGCATTCCTTCTTCCTTCGTTAGGTTTGATTATACAAATTTCTTCACTTAAGTTCACTATAACTACAGAACTTCATTGAAGCAAGAAGAGTGTCAATTTTTGATGGAATTCTTGGCCTTGATTTCGGACGGTCAAGTATAGGAGGAAGATACGGATCTGTAAGAAAATCTTAACTCCTACCGGTTAGCGCGATATAGAGACCATATGACATTCGGAGCTCTAAAGAGATTTAATTACTCCGATTTGGCGGCTTTTGCATTCCTTGTGGCTGATGAGGTACAAGATTCAGAGCCAATATCGTTTAGAGAAGCGATGAAGATTAAGGAGAGAATCAAATGGAAGCGTGTTATGGCGGAGGAGATGACATCGCTTGACAAAAATGAGACATGGGAATTAGTTGACAAACTCAAGAGTCAGCGAGTGGTTGGTTCAAAGTGGGTGTTCAAATGAAAAAAAGTGTAGAGGGGTAATAACAAAGCATGGTTTAAGGAAAAATTGGTAGTTAAGGGTTTTACACAACGCGAATGAGTCGACTTTAACGAGATCAACTCCATGGTAGTGAAACACATGTCCATTCATGTGTTGCTCGCTATAGTGAATCAGTTTGGTTTGGAGCTCGAGCGAATGGATGTAAAGACAAAACTTTTAATGGGAACTTGGATGAGAAGATCTTTATGATGCAGCCCGAGGGGTTCGTCAAACCCGGTCATGAAAGAAAGGTATGTCTCCTTAAACGCTTGATTTATGGTTTGAAACAATTCCAAGACAATGGTACTTTTGTTTTGATGATTTCATGGTTCGTAACGATTTTGTGAGGAACAATTTCGATAGTTGTGTTTATATCAAGTGGGTTGATGGTTATGGGGTCTTTCTATTGTTATACATGGATGATATGTTAATCGCATTGGGAAATAAGGAAGAAGTTCACAAGGTCAAGAGTTTGCTAGGGAATTATTTGAGATTAAGGATATGGGACCGAGAAATAAAATTTTGGGATGGTGATTGAGTGGGATTAGGAGAAAGGCTCCATGTTCGTGTCTCAAAACGACTACCTTTGAAAAGTGGTTGCCAAGTTCGGGATGCCTGGCGCTAAGGCGGTTCAAACACCATTAGCTACTCATTTCAAACTCTCCTCAAAATTATCACCCAATATCGAGGAAGAAAAAATGAGAATGGAAAACACCCCATATGCGAGATGTCGGGAGCTTAATTAATGTATGTCATAGTATGTACGCAGCCCAATTTTTCACGCGGTTAGTCTTATTAGTCGATTTATGGCCAACCCGGGGAAAGAACATTGGGAGGCGACGAAATGAGTTCTCCATTACATTGGAGGATCCTTAAATGTCAGTCTTTGTTTTAAATGGGCGGGTGTAGGGAATGATAGGTTGAGAGGATATGTTGATACTGATATTGCAGATGACTTGGACAAGTGATGGTCCCTAACGGGATATGTGTTTACCCTATTTGGATGCTCGGTAAGTTGGAAGGTACAATTACAATTTGTAGTTGTCCTTTCAACAACGGAAGCCGCCAAGTATATCGCTATGACGAATGGTGTCAAGGAGACACTTTAGTTGAAGGGTCTCGGGTGAATTTGTGGTGAAGCATGATAAAGTGGAGTTGTTCTGCGATAACCAGAGCACCATACACGTCTAAGAACTCGATCTTTCACGAGCGCACAAAAATAAAGTAAATTATGAAATTTGATTACTAAAATTTAAATTTTAAAAAAATGAAAAATTAAAAATGAAGGTGAACCTAAAATTAATTAATTTTCAACCAAAAAAAAATATTCTACCCACCAAACTTAGGGCATCACAGCTCTTTGGTCGATTCTGATAGGTACCTTAAAATTGTTTAGAACGAAAACAAAATTTTGCCTATTAGAAGAAAATATATTTTTAGGTTTTTAAACCTGATAATAGACCTATTGGAAGAGCATGTCGCCCAAACAATACTTAGACTTTACACTAATATTTGTAAGTCATTTGTTAGTCATGTAATCAAATGATACATAATTCTATTTGCTTTAAGAAGTACATTAAATACTATATGTACTTTTATTAGTTAAATGAAAAGTTTGTCGATGAAGAACGGCAATTTATTACCAAACGAGAGATGATGGGAGAAATTTGACTTAAAATATCGAAAAGTTAATAATTTAAAAAAAATTGAAATGGTCGGATTCAGAGAATATAAACCTAAATCTGGTTCATTTGCTTTACTGATACTTTTCGTCGTCATTTTAACCCGATCAACCAGTGAACGCCACCTTTTCATCAGCATTCAGCAAAAACTACTTTAGGAGAACAATTTAAGCTCTAGAAATGTCGATATATATCCATCAACATCGATTCATTGCGTCTTCGTTTTGCTACGGAGGAGGCGTCTGTAGGTGATCAGCAATCTTATATATATATACATGTCGTGTCAGTTAATTAATTAGTCGATTTCTGCATTTTCTGAATCAACTTTTCAGGTGATCAAGCATGGGAACAAAGTTTAGTGCAGCAGTTATCACTCTTTTTCTTTCATCCCTCCTTCTTCAACAGGCGTTTTCTGAATCCAACGATGGAATCGTTAGAATTGGACTCAAAAAGTTTAAGTTAGATGAAAACAACCGGATCCCTGTTCAGATTACCACGCAAATACTGGATTCTCAAAATGCTGACGGCATTGTAAAGCTAACGAATTTCATGGACATGCAGTACTATGGTGAGATTTCAATCGGTACACCACCACAGAAATTCACTGTGCAATTTGATACAGGAAGCTCTAATCTGTGGATACCTTCCTCAAGAAGGTGCTACTTATCTGTAAGTTTGATCATATATCATTCAAAAAAAATTTATTAGGGGAGAAAATTGTGTTGAATTTGCCTCTGTTTCTCCTGCAGCGTTGGTGTTTCTATGTCCCTCGTTTAAGAACATATAAGAAGAACAAATACTATGCCCGTCGTTCAAGAACGTATAAAAAGAACGGTTGGTGTCTGTTGCAACTTTTATAGAAATAACTTCATGTAAGCAGGAAGGTGATATTGAATTGAAACATAATAATGTTGCTGTTTTGCACAGGAACATCTGCTGAGATACACTATGATTCAGGTTCAATAGCTGGCAGGTTTAGCCAAGACAATATTTTAGTTGGTGGTTTAACAATCAAGAATCAGGTTATTATATATATACAACATTAGCCTTTCATAGATTTTCCAAATCATAATTTCTTTAATACTAATACTATACTTAAATTCTCTACAACTACAGGACTTCATTGAAGCAACAAGAGTGTCCCGTTCTATATTTAAGTTTGCTAAGTTTGATGGCATTCTTGGCCTTGGATTTCGGGAGCTAACAGATTATGGCGTTGTTCCAATATGGTATGCACTATCTATGTAAAAACAAAATTTGTTGTGATATTCATTTTAAGATAAGGAGTAACCTCTCATATTTGCAGGTACAACATGATGAACCAGGGACTGATTCGGAATCCAGTGTTCTCATTTTGGCTTAATAGAAACGCAAAAGAAGAGGAAGGAGGTGAACTTGTGTTTGGTGAGATTGATCCAAAGCATCACAAGGGGAGCCATACTTATGTCCCTGTGACCCACAAGCCTTATTGGCAGGTTGTGAAACTTATATATATATTTTTAATTTGTATGGTTGTTTCCTTTATAACCTTATAATGTGTTTGATCTTGTAGTTTGATATGAGTAATGTTTCAATCAATGGTCAATCAATAGGTAAGTTCTTTCATCAATCATTCATAAAAGAAGAGGTCATTTCTTAAACTAAGAGATAGTGTGTAATGGGAAGTCATGTTGGTGGTATGAAAAAGAAAGAAAAAGAGAGAACATGTCATTTATTGATTATTTAGTACATTTTGAAGGTGTTTGCAGATCTGGTTGTTCTGCAATTGCGGATTCTGGAACTTCTTTGTTGGCAGGTCCAACGGTATGTGAAACTGAAAAAGAGTTTTAATTTGTTGTTAATATAATGGCCGATAAATAATAAATTATTTTTATAACTGTAGACTGCTATTACCATGCTAAACCATGAAATTGGAGTCAAGGGAGTAGTAAGTCATGAATGCAAGTCAATTGTTAAAGAGTATGGACAAACCATTCTGAAAATGCTCTAGAAGAGGTTGTTATTTTTCTTATTAAAATTTGATTTTTCTTAAAATACACAAATTCTAATATTGTCTTAACTTTTAATAGGCTAAGAAAATTTGTTCCCTAATTGGATTATGCCCAGTTAATGGAACTAAGCGTATCGAGAAAAATAGTAATAGAATATCATCACATGTTTTCTCTATCGGCATGTGCGATACTTGTGAAAGTAATAGAATATCATCACATGTTTTCTCTATCGGCATGTGCGATACTTGTGAAATGATAGTTGTGTGGATGGAGAGTCGGCTAGTGAAGAAACAAACAAAAAATGATATTTTAAACTATGTTAATAAGGTAAATGTTTATTATTCTCAATTAAAATCATTTAAATTAACATTATAATAAAAAAATAATGTTTACATCAACTCTGTGATTCACTGCCAAGACCATATCAAGCATCAACTGTGAATTGTTCACAAATTTCCTCAATGCCTATAGTTTCGTTTTTAATTGGTGGTAGAAAATTTTCCCTCTCGTCTAAGGAGGTAAATACATATCTATCTTATTTTACCTTAATTGTTATATATTTTGTGCTCTTATTGAACTTGTTGATAAAATATTTATTTTGTCCTAAATTAGTATATATGGAAGATGGGAGAAGGTGCTGCTGAAGAATGCAAAAGTGGCTTTATTTCTTTGGATGATAATTTTAATTTGCCTCTTTATAAACCCTTTTGGTTTGACACAATCTCTCCTCTTTTTTTCTAAAATGAAAATAAATAAATAAATATATTGATAAATTTATATTAATGTGTTCTATGAAGGATTTTGGGGGACATATTCATGGTTCGTTATCATACCGTATTTGACTTTGGAAGATCAAGAATTGGATTTGCGGATGCTGCATGATAATAATAAACACATATTTGTTAACTTCATTTATGTTTACAATAATGTTTGGGGTAAATTTATTCCATTTACAATATTTATATTGAGTATATTATCAATTAAAATATTCTTTATGATTAAACATGCATTAAAACTCATTTATTCATATCTTTTATCTCTTTTTTAACATATTTTAAACTAGAATAGTCACATTATCAAGAACTATGATAGAGAATTGTAAGTCAAATTTAATAAAATAAAATATATTAAATAAAAACCAAAACATTTAAAAATAATTAAATAAAATATTAATGTCGAACTAATTTGACTATCGAATTTTAACGAATTGATAATTTTAAATACCGAATTTTTGAAAATCGATAGTCAAAACTCTTAATTTGATGAAATTCGGTAATTAAATTAATTAAATATAATTTTTTTATTTTTAAATTTATAATTTATAATGCCAAGCATTTTATTTGAAATGGTTGATCCATGGGATTAACCAGGATTCATCTAGCATAGGCATGATCTGTATCACAGAAACAACTATAAACAATGATCTCCTTTTGATTTTAGAAAAATGAGATCTGACTTGTAAATGTTCATTTAGTCGAATTTTCAAACATATATATAGCAGTCATCTAACTATTTGATGATGTGTTTTTGCTATTTTGTATATTGTATCCGGAATTTTGTTGATATGGGGAGATCATAAAAGAGTATTTGTTCACACCAATAATGGAGAGGTTAACACTTTTATAAATCGGAAAACATAAACTCAATTGAAAAAAAAGTTATTATCTACATAATAATGTCTTTGAGGACAAGGAATATCGATTTATTGCATTCTAGATTAAACATCTCGTAACATTGTGTTACGGTCTGTTCATCAAAAACCTCGGTCCTAAAATATTTTATTCACCCGTCTCTCGGCCCAAGTGTGCATATGGGCCAGTTTATGTTTTTTTATGGAATAATTTTGTTTTGTCTACTCTCTCTCTTATTTCTCTTGAAACCGAATTCTGTTATGTTAGAAGTAGTTGTAACCGAATACTTTTGGGTAAACCAGCCTCTTTAAATGGTGATGTCCACCCCACTTTTTGGGGCTATGAATTAAATATTTTGGAACTTGGTGCTCTAAGTTATCTCTCGGCCCTCATCCCCTTCCTGGACTACTAGGTGTAATCTAGTGGTATTTCTCTTCTCCCCTTTGGCTCTTCTCTCCTTAACCTCGAATTCTCTTCTCATTCTATGTCCGCTGCGCTTGAGTATTGAATCCCACCATCGGTCCCGATCATCAAGAACCCGTTTCTTGAATTAAAGAACTTGAAAGGCTCGGTTATAGTTTAATGCTTAACAATTGGTATAAGAGCTGACCGATTCTCAACATGGAAGAAACTCGCTAGCAATCAGAAATGGATGCGCTCAAGGCCCTTATTGAAAACCTGTCCCAACTAACAGCTGCGATGCAAGCTGCCATAGACTGAAGATTTGATGCGGCTGAAGAAAGAATGGCAGCCTTTGAGAGCGGGCATCTGGAAATGTGCAAGAACCCCGCCACAGACCCTATGATGATAATTTTTTCCACGGTCCTTAACCATCTAGGCCCCCGCACCCTGGCCAAAACCGCGACCAACACTATGCTCCTCCTACTCGGCTAACCAAGGTCAATTTTCCTCGGTTTGATGGGTCGGATGTCGAGGACTGGCTAATATCTGTCGAACAATTTTTCAGGGTGGACAAAACTAAGGATGCCACTAAATTATAAATCGCCCCCATTCATTTTTCTGGCGAAGCAAGAATGTGGTACGAGTCATATCTTCAAAACCGAAATCATATGGAAGCCTTATCTTGGGACGTGTTCAAAAGAGACTTTATGACTCAATTCGGGCCCTCTATACATGACACACCAATGAGACAGCTGATGAATTTAAAACAAGTTGGGTCCGTTCAAGAATATAATCTCCGGTACATGTCGATCTCTCAAAAGTTATTACATATGCCAAGGGACTACGTCATAGATTGCTACTTGTCCAATCTAAGGGAGGAAATTGCAAACTGCATTAGGTTGCGATTCCCAGATTCTTTAAACGAAGCCATGGCCATGGCTAAAGTTCAAGAAGCAACATATCGGTCCTTAATGAGAAGTGGTAACTTGTACAGCGATGAAGCACCGTTGCTGTCCACGCCATACAATATCAACACAGCCGGGCCGAGCACCAATACCGACTTCAAGAATTCATTATATGGGTCCTCTTCAAATGCAAACCAGGGCCATGTTAAGCAATTAGACCCAGCCTCAATGGATGAAAAGCGAAAGAAGGGCCTATGCTACTCTTGCAATGAAAAATGGCAACCAAACCATAGGTGTAAATCAAATTTATTTATGGTCTCGACCGATCAAGAAGATTAAGAACCCGACCAAGAACCTGTTTTGGATGATCTACCTTCATTGCTCGGCCCAAGGGATGAACCAACCATATCCTTACATGCCTTGACTGGGTCTAAAGCTTTTTAAACGCTCCAGATTCTTGGCAAAATTGGGAACCTGCCAGTGGTGATCTTGATCGATACAGGCAACACCCACAATTTTATCAATAGCAGTATTTTGGATAAAATAGACCACAAAAGCATAGCAACCCAGGTGCAATCGGTTAGAGTGGTCGATGGGTCTAATGTGTTATGTTCTAGTGTTTGCAAGGACTTGAAGTGGACGATGGAAGGCAATGAATACCAAACAAAAATGAAAGTAATTTCCATGGACGGATATGATATTGTGTTGGGAATTGAATGGTTGATTACTCTAGGCCCGTCTTCTTGGGACTTTGAAAAGCTGACCCTATCCTATGAGAAGCAAGACAGAACCACGGTCCTAAAAGAGATTCCTCGGTCGCAGGCCAGTTTGATGCATGGAAACCAGCTGGAAAAGACCTTAGATGAATATAGTGTTGCTTCCAAAATGCAAATAAAGAGTAAGCCCGAAGGCCAAACTGTTTCACTCGCGGCAATGACCTTGGAAGATATCCCTAACGATCTAATTAGAAGTTATGGCTCCTTTGATGCTACTGTTATGCTGGTTCGGAAAAAAGACTTGGCCTGGATTTTTGAGCCAAATATGGAGTTTAATCGAAGTTGGAAGAAATTATTTTTGCACCAGGCGCTGGGGACATTGCAACAACCAAGGCCAGCTCTAAACACTGAAAAAATCGACCTTAGGTGCACAGAAATTCCTCACATGGGCGGAGTGGCAAGCGACCCGGCAACGCAAAAGACCGCAAGGACCCGGCCAGTTCCACTACTGAAGCGATTCTACCGAAAGTTTTTTGAGAAAATACGGTCTTATGCTGCGACCATTGCTGAATGTGCCGAAGCCCGACCGAAGCAATAGTTTTGAAGTTGAAGATGTGTATTAGAGGCTGACCAGTCCACGGTTTTTTCGTCGAGGGCGACGAACCTCGAAGGGGGAGATTATGTTACGGTCTGCTCATCAAAAACCTCGGTCCTAAAATATTTTATGCACCCGTCTCTCGGCCCAAGTGTGCATATGGGCCAGTTTATGTTTTTTTATGGAATAATTCTGTTTTGTCTACTCTCTCTTTTATTTCTCTTGAAACCGAATTCTGTTATGTTAGAAGTAGTTGTAACCGAATACTTTTTGATATTTTAAACTATGTTAATAAGGTAATATTTATTATTCTCACTTAAAATAATTTAAATTAATATTATAATCAAATAAATTATAAAAATAATGTCTACATCAGCTATGTGTTTCACTGCCAAGACCATCTCAAATATCATCATTTGTGGATTGTTCGCAAATTTCCTCAATGCCTAAGGTTTCGTTTTTAATTGGTGATAGAAATTTTATTCTCTCATCTAAAGAGGTAAATAAATGTCTATCTTATTTTACTTTAATTGTTACATATTTTGTTTTCTTGTTAATAAAATATTTAATTTGTCCTAAATTAGTATATAATAAAGTTTGGAGAAGGTGATGCGCAAGAATGCACAAGTGGTTTTATCTCAAGAGATGTTTCTCCTCCTTATGGACCCTTCTGGTTTGACACAAACTCTTTTTCTTTTATTTGCCAAAATGTAATTTTTTTGGATGAATTTATGATTAACGTGTTTTATGAAGGGTTTTGGGGGACATATTCATGGGTCGTTACCACACTGTGTTTGACTATGGATCTTCCATAGTTGGATTTGCAGATGCTGCTTAATAATAATAATAAACACATATTTGTTAACTTCATTTACAGGAATATTTGGGTCAAATTTATTTCATTTTACAGTATTTATATTGAGTGTATTATTAATTAAAATATTCTTTAGGATTAAATATGCATTAAATCTCTTTTATTAATTTCTTTTATTTCTTTTTAAGATCGTTAGTATATTTTAAATTAGAATAATCTCTTGTTATCAAAATCTATGATGGAGTATTGTAGGTCAAATCTATTATAAATTTATTATGATAAAATATAATACACCAATATTAAAATAAAATATATTAAATAAAAATTAAAATATTTATAAATAACTAAATAAAATAATAATATCACTAATGTGACTATCAAATTTTAACAAAGTGATAATTTTGATTAACGAATTTTAGAGAATGGTTAGTCAAAACTTTTAATTCAATTAAATTCGAAGTTAAATTAGTTAAATAATTTTTTATTTACTTTTTATTTATAAATATCAAAATAATAAAAAATTAACGATCGTTCAAAACAAAACTTCATTCTATATAACTTTAATAATAGTAAGCCCAAGATGGTAAGGTTTAAAAGAATAGTTTTGAAATTTTTATTGACTCCAATAAAGAGTCTTTGACAATTCAATCAAAAATAAAATATATTTTACAAACATTAAAATAAAACACATTACAAAATAAACTTAACATATATTATTAAAATAAAATAAATATATATATATATAAATAAAATATATTTTACAAACATTAAAATAAAACACATTACAAAATAAACTTTAACATATATTATTAAAATAAAATAAATATATATATAATATATAATGTTTAATTTAAAGTGTTTGGATTATTGAGTCGAGAGTTTGTGATTAATTTGGATATGTATGTAGAGTAATGGATACTTGGGTTGGGTCCAGTGGCGGACCTACAAGGGGGGCCTTGGGGGGGCCGGGCCTCCCCCAACCAGGATAAAACTTTTACGATATTTTATATATATGTTTACCAAGTTAGGCTTTGTCCTACTGGTTTTGGAGCAGAAATATATAATAGAGGTCAGATTGATCACCCTGTCTCTCACATTTCTTTTATAATAACTTCACACTTCTTTTTATAAAATTTTTATTTTATACAAACACTATTTTCTAATATTTATAATAAACTAACACTTTCTTTTATAAAAAATAATAAAAAAAATAATTCATAATTATATTATTCTAATTTCAATTATAATTTTATTAAAGTAATTATTATTAATATTTTATTTTATAAAAAAAAATATTTTCTAAGAAACGATATTTATAATAATACATAAATTTTAGTTAATATATAAATAAAATTTATTTATATAAGTTAAAATATAAAGAATTATATATAAAATAATGAAAATCATATAATATTATTATTTATTTTAACATTACGTTTATATTATAATTTATTTATATATATATATATATTATTAATTTTAATATAATTAATAATACAAATTACTTATAAATATAAGGGTAAAATAACAATTTATATAAATATAAGAGTAAAATATTATTTTATATTTCTTAATTTTAAATTAGTTTTAAATTATTTCAACAAATAAATATATTTGTTAGATTTTATTTAGAGGCCTAGGGTTGTGACACGTATTTATTTTTAATTATTTATTTTATGTAGGATATAGAATAATGGAGATGTTCTATAAACGAATTTATACTTCTACATCACATGATCAACATGAGTCTTCTCAATCAATTAATGAGCCTACTAACGAGTCTAATGTTACTGATCAAATATACATGGTTAGAATATAGCATATCAAAATATGCATCATTTTGTTTTTGGTGTTATCTTTTCAAGCCTTTAAATAGAGAAAACGTAGATGATACATTTATAGGAGATGGGTACAAAAATTGGAAAAGGGCATTAGAAAGATTCAATCGTCATATGAGAACTTCAAATAGTTGTCATAATGAAGCTAGAGTTCAATTTGAATCATTTTAAGATCAAAGACATAACGTGAGAAACGTTTTACGTACACATGGTCGTGATATAGAAATAAATTATCGCACCCGTTTAACGACAATGTTTGATGTAACACGCTTTCTATTAAGGCAATGATTACCTTTTCGAGGACATATGAGTCAAGTAGTTCATCAAATAAAGTTAATTTTCTTGAATTGATTGATTGGTATAGTCAACGTAATGAAAATATTTTGTCTTCTTTTGTACCGACTCATGGACAAGAATAATTTAGTAATTGTGCTTATTAGTATTTTTATGTAATTATCGAGTAGAATTTTAATTAAAAAATGCATTTATTTGATAGCCAAAAAATGCTAAGTTAGTATGTATTTGGCCCCCCCGAGAAAATATTTCTGGGTCCGCCACTGGTCGGGTCGGGTCGGGTCATTAGTTGACCCGTCTATATACTTGAAATGATTAAATTTAAAAAATTAAATTAAAAATGTGATACATAAGTCTCAAACGCAACTTAACCATATAAGTTTAACATTTTAATCAAATAGACTAATAATAATACTTTATATTTTAATTAATTGAACTAAACATAATATTTTAAATTTAATTATATAATTTTAAATTTATATATATAATATATATATATATATATATAATTAATAAGAAATGATAGAGAAGGAATGGGAAATTTGATGATGCCACGCAATTGAAAAAATAAAAATTTTCTTCACACTATTTTTTTCAACCAATAACCCTCCTTCGTCACCTTTCTCAATTTACCTCCCTCTATTACTTCTTATATATAATTATAAAATTTTGTAGATTATTTTATATTTTTATATTATTTTTTGAATTAAGGAGAACTATAAATCTGTAATATTTTTGGTCATTAATTAAGTGGACTCTTACAACTGGGCTACCTTGATCATAAATTATATATATAACGTTTAATTCTTGATAGTAAGGATTTTTTGGTCGCGTATGGTGAGTAATTTGAATATTTTTGTTAAACAAAATGAATCGAGTTGATTTATTTAGATATAAATTCAACCCTAAGTTAATAGGTATGAGTATAAGTTATACCAAAAGTTTTTTTTAAAATTATTTTTTCTACGTTAATATATATATATATATATATATATATATATATATATATATATATATATATATATATATATATATATAAAAATGAATGTATATTAATTAAGAATGTCAAAATTATTTTTTTTCTAATTTTATTTTATATTTTTTAAAATAATTATATATATAGATAAATAATTTTACTTTTATTAATTATTTTATATCTATATAATTATTTTATATCTATAGATAAATAATTATATGATTTCTTTTGTAAAAATCTAACGTGATAAAAAGACTTTAGTCATTTATATTGAAACAATTCTAATTTCTTGTGTATAAATTATGAGATAAATGAGAGTAGTCAGTGATTTTTTTATAGAAATTAGACTCCTTAAAATGATTCTAGCAATTGATGTTGATATTAATGGGTAGTCAATGATTTTTTTTAATGATTCTAGCCATTGATGAAGAAGGGAGAAGGTGATGCGGAAAAAATGCAAAAGTGACTTTATTTCCATAGATGTTTTTCCTCCTTACGGACCCTTCTGGTTTAACATAACTTCTTTATCTTTCTTTGCTAAAAAGAAAAAATAAATTAAAGTTTTATTATGAATTTATGGTTAATGTATTTATGAAGGGTTTTGGGGGACATATTTAATGCAGCTTAATATTAATAATAATAATATTAATAAACAAATATTTGTTAACTTCATTTATGTTTATCAGAATATTTGTGTCAAATTTATTCCATTTTACAATATTTAAATTGAGTGTATTATCAATTAAAATATTCTTTAGGATTAAACATGCATTAAATCTCTTTTATTTCTTTTTAAGAATAGTCCCTCGTTATCAAAAACTATGATGGAGAATTGTAGGTCAAATTTATTATAAATTTATTAAAATAAATATATTACACAAATATTAAAATAAAATATATTAAATAAAAATAAAAATATTTATAAATAACTAAATAAAAAAAATAATATCACTAATTTAACTATTGATAATTTTGATTAACGAATTTTAATGAAATTCGGTTGTTAAATTAGTTAAATAATTTTTTTATTTTTTATTTATAAATAATAAATTAACGACATTTAAAATCGTTAAAATAAAACTCAGTTATACATAACTTTAACAATAATAAGTCCTCTATTGTGAGGTTTAAAATAATAGCTATGAAATTTTTATTGACCCCAATCCTTAATTTGACAATTCAGTCAAACATACAATATATTTTATAAACATTAAAATAAAGTACATTATAAAATAAATTTTATTAAAATAAAATAAATATATATATATAATAATGCTTAATTTCAAAGTGTAAAGTCGAGAGTTTATGATTAATTTGGATATGTACGTAGAGTAAATGATGAGTTGATGGCATGTCCATAAACTTGAAATGATTAAATTTACAAAAATAAATAAAAAAATATGATACAAAAGTCTCAAGCTTGCAACCTAACCATATAAATTTAACATTTTAATTTTAGATTTTAAATTTAACCTAAAAATTATTGAACTTAAATATTTCTAACAATATAACTTTAATATTTTAACAACTAAGTCACTTAAGCCGACTCTTACAATTAGACTATATTGAGTTTTATATATATATATATATATATATATATATATATATATATATATATATATATATATATATATATATATATATATATATATATATTAATTCTTAATGGTAAAATTTTATTTTTAAATTATTTTCTTTATTCTAATAAAATATATATATATATATATATATATTTAAAAAAAGAATGAATGTGTATTAATTAAGAATGTCAAAAGTATTATCTTTTTTATTTTACTTTATATTTTTAAAATAAATAATTTTATATATAGATAAATAATTTTATTTTTATTAATTATTTTATATCTATATAATTATATATTAAATATATATATACAAAATTTTATTTAAAAAATAATTCATTTTATATCTATATAATTATATATTAAATATTTTTATATATAACAATTTATTTAAAAATTAATTCATAATATATTTGTATAAAAATGTATTAATTTGTTTCTCTTTTGTATTCAAACAATAAATAGTGATAGTGAGGAGGATTGAGTATTGAGAATAATTTTATTTTATTTTATTATAAATTGAATGATTTATTTTTAATTGTTAGTTATATAATTATATATATGTATTTATATTAATGTATAAAATTATAAAATAAATTAACAATTAAATGATATAATGGTTACGTGTTCATAATTCATAATAAAGATTTGAATCTCGCTATAATATAATGAATTGACTGTGATGCATAATAGTTCGATTGGGGACTAAAAATAAAATATTTCGATTATGGGTATATATTGACTTATATTATAATATAGGAAAAAAGTTCACTTAGACATGTATTTGTAGAACTAGCTCACTTAAACGTATGTACTAATAAAATGTCATTTAAACGTACTATCAAAAATTGGCTCACTTAACCTCTTTAGTAACTATGATTAACTTTTATTTTTAAATTTATATATTTATTAATTAAATATTAATATATTTTCTCTCTCTTTCTTTTTAATTTTTATTTCATTTATTACTAATAAATGAACCCTCTATTTTCTCTCTCTATTTATAATTTTTTATTATTTATATAAGTATTTATAGTTGATTATTTTAATTTTAATATATATATATATATATATATATATATATATATATATATACACGCATTCATCATTAATTATTTTAACTCTATATTTCTTTTTTTTATATATTTTTTTTTATATTCACATTACTTATTAATTATTTTAAAATTATTTGATCTCAATAATTGAATATAACAATGAAAATTCTTTCAAAAATAAAAATCCTTCAACACAAAAATAAATTAATTAAGAATTGAATAATAATAAAAACTCATTCATCAAACACTAAAAGAGTAATAATCAAATATTAGACAAAACAATTCATTTACTACTAATATAAGTCGTGAATAAAAATTAAATAAAAAATTATTAATTTTATTTTTATTTATATTAAATTAAATAAGAAAAAAATCCTTTTTTATTTTTATTATATTAAATTAAATAAGAAAAAATCCTTCAAAAAAATATTACAGTAAAACATAAAATTCATAAATAAATTGTTAATTTTTTTAAAAAAATGACAATTTAAGAAATATGAGAAATAAAAACTAATAAAAAAAGAAGATGAAATATAAAAGAAAATTAATATTAAAATAATAAAAAATTTAAGAATAAAATAAATTACCTAATTTAATTAATGAAAAAGAAGGAGAGAGAAAATATATTAATATTTAATTAATAAATATATAAATTTAAAAATAAAAATTAATCATGGTTATGAAAATAGGCTAAATGAGCCAATTTTTGATATTACATATGTTTAAATGACCTTTTATTAGTACATACGTCTAAGTGATAGTTTTACAAGTATATACTCTAAGTGAACTTTTTTTCCTATAATATAATTTTATTTGAATGTCTTGTATATTATATATTTTATTTACATATATATTATTTAAGTTAATCTTTATTTTAATTATTTAGATATAAAAAAGATAATAATTTGATGAAAAAGATGGTAATTTGAACATTTCAATAATAAATTGATGGAGATTCAGGGAATATGACCCTAAACATTCTTTTCCGTCGTCATGAACACGATCATGCATTTAACGCCACCTTTTCATCAGCAAAATCTATTTCTTTCATCCATCCTTCTTCAGCTGGTGTTTTCTGAATCCAACAATGGATTCGTTAGAATTGGGCTGAAAAAGTTTAAATTAGATAAAAACAACATGATCCCTGCTCGACTTAACCCGCAACTACTGGATTCTCAAAATGCTGGCGGCATTGTAAAGTTAAAGAATTTCATTAACGTGCAGTACTACGGTGAGATTTCAATCGGTACACCACCACAGAAATTCACTGTGCTTTTTGATACAGGAAGCTCTAATATGTGGCTACCTTCCTCAAAGAGCTATTTCTCAGTAAGTTTGATCATATTTATACACAAGATTATACTATGAGAGGGGAGAAAATTATGTTGAATTTGCCTCTATTTCTGCTGCAGTGTGCGTGTTATTATCATTCCAAATACTATGCCCGTCGTTCAAGAACTTATAATTAAAAGAACGGTTGGTGTCTGTTGCAACTTTTAAAAAAATAACTTCATGTAAGCAACTAAGCAGGAAGGTGATATTGACTTGAAACACATAATTATGTGGTTTTGCATAGGAACATCTGCTAAGATACACTATGGTTCAAATTCAATATCTGGCAAGTTTAGCAAAGACAATGTTTTAGTTGGTGGTTTAACAATTAAGAATCAGATTATATCCTTTCATTTCATTAATACTAATACTACTTAAGTTTACTACAACTACAGGACTTCATTGAAGCAACAACACTGTCCGGTTTTGTGTTTCAGTTTACCAAGTTTGATGGCGTTCTTGGCCTTGGATTTCAGGAGATCTCACATGGAGGTGTTGCTCCAGTATGGTAAGTACTATCTTATGTCAAATTAGAATTTGTTGTGATATTCCTCTTTAAGATAAGGAGTATCCGCTCATATTTGCAGGTACAACATGATGAACCAGGGTCTGATTCAAAATCAAGTGTTCTCATTTTGGCTTAATAGTAATACAAAAGATGAGAAAGGAGGTGAACTTGTGTTTGGTAGGATTGATTCAAGGCATTATCAAGGGAACCATACTTATGTACCTCTTACCCACAAGAGTTATTGGCAAGTTGGGAAATTTATATACATATGTTTATTTCTTTTATAATCATATATTGTGCTTGCTCTTGTAGTTTGATATGGGTTCGTCAAGGGTCAACCAATGGGTAAGTTTTTTCATCGGTCATTCATAAAAGAAGAGGTCATTTCTTAAACTAAGAGATATTGTTTAATGGGGAGGTCATGTTGGTGAAATGAATAAGAGAAAAAGAGAAAAAAATGTCATTTATTGATTATAGAGTACATTTTCAGGTATTTTTCGTTGTTCTGCAATGGTGGATTCTGGAACTTCTTTATTGTCAGATCCAACGTTATGTGAAAATGAAAAGGGGTTTTATTTTTTGTCATTCATACAATGGCCAATAAATATTAAATGATTTCATAAGTGTAGGCTGTGATTATCATGATAAATCATGAAATTGGGGTCACCAAAGTAGTTAACCATGAATGAAAGTCAATTGTTGAAGTGTATGGACAAACCATTCTGAAAATTCTCTTAGTAAAGGTTTGTTATTTTTGTTGAAATATGATTTTCCTTCAAATACACAAATTATAATGCTGTCTTAACTTTTAATATGCGTCACCATATCAGAAAATTTGTTCCATAATTGGATTATGCCCAGTTTATGGAAGTAATAATAGAACATTAGATATTTTCTCTATCGTTAAGTGCAATACTTGTGAAATGTTGTGTGGATGGAGAGTGAGCATAAGAGGAATCAAAGTAAAACTGTTATTTAAAACTATGCTAACAAGGTAAATATTTATTATTCTCATTTAAAATAATTAATATTAACAGTTGAATCAAATAAATGATAAAAAAAAAACTAATGTTTACATCAGCTATGTGATTAGTTGTCAATACCAAATATGCAATCAGATGTGGATTGTTCGCTAATTTTTTCAATGCCTATAGTTTCGTTTTTAATTGGTTCTAGAAATTTTACCCTCTCACCTAAGGAGGTAAATAATTGTCTATCTTATTTTACTTTAATAGTTACATATTTTGTATTTTAATTGAACTGATATAAAATATTTAATTTGTCTTGAATTAGTATATAATGAAGACCGGAGAAGGAGATAAGACTAATTGCACAAGTGGCTTTATTTCTAGAGATCTTTCTACTCGCGGACATATCTGGTTTGACATAATCTATTTCTTTCTAAATACTTGCAATAATGAAAACAATTTGAAAATTTTATTGATGAGTTTAAGAAGGTGTCTCAAAGTGTGGCTATCCTCAATTTAAAGAATTCTTAATCATGAGATCTTTAATCTCTTATTCAAATATTCTTTTTATTTGAATTATATTAGTGAGTTAAGATTAATTCTTATTTTTATAAGTTAAAAAGTTGAATTTGAGATATTGATTTATTAACTAAATGATAATTTTTTTTAAAATCTAGAAAATATACATCATAATTTTTTTCATAATATGTCAAAGAGGTTGAGGGTGTGTTTGATAACCCTGGAATTGGCATTGAAATTGGAGGGTCCAATTCCAATTCTTATGTTTGTTAGACACTTTAATACTAAGAATTGGAAATAGAATTCCAATGGAATTCAATATAGTGTAAATATAGTGTAATTTGATAGTTCTCAATTTCAATCTTTTTAGGTCGGAATTGTAAATCCAAATTAACACGTTTTTCATTTTTTGATATGTTTAACACGTTTTTCACACATTAAACAAGTTTAACATATTTTTAACACGTTTAACACGTTTTTCACACGTTTAACACGTTTTTGACACATTTAACACATTTTTGACACATTTAACACGTTTTTTACGTCATTGACACGTTTAACACGTTTTTGACACGTTTAACATGATTTTTACGTTTTTAACACGTTTAACACGTTTTTGACACGTTTAACACAATTTTGACACGTTTAACACGTTTTGACACATTTAACACGTTTTTCACATCCTTGACACGTTTAACACGTTTTTGACACATTTAACACGTTTTTCACGTCCTTGACACGTTTAACATGTTTTTGGCACGTTTAACACGTTTTGATACATTTATCACGTTTTGACACATTTAACACGTTTTTCACGTCCTTGACACGTTTAATACGTTTTTGACACATTAAACACGTTTTTCACGTCATTGACACGTTTAACACGTCCTTGACACGTTTAACACGTTTTTGACACGTTTAACATGATTTTCACATTTTAAACACGTTTAACACATTTTGACACGTTTTTGGCACGTTTAACACGTTTAACACATTTTGACACATTTAACACGTTTTTCACTTCCTTGGCACGTTTAACACGTTTTTGACACGTTTAACACGTTTTTCACGTCCTTGACATGTTTAACACGTCCTTGACACGTTTAACACGTTTAACATGATTTTCACATTTTTAACACGTTTAACACGTTTTTGACACTTTTAACACGTTTTGACACATTTAACACATTTTTCACGTCCTTGACACGTCTAACACATTTTTGACACATTTAACACGTTTTTTACGTCCTTGACACGTTTAACACGTCCTTGACACGTTTAACACGTCCTTAACACGTTTTAGACATGTTTAACATGTTTTCACGTTTTTAACACGTTTTGACACGTTGAACACATTTTTAGCACCTTTAACACGTTTATGACACATTTAACACATTTTGACACATTAAAACGTTTTTTACGTCCTTGACTCGTTTTTGACACATTTAACACATTTTTCACGTTCTTGACACGTTTAACACGTCCTTGACATGTTTAACACATTTTTGACACGTTTAACATGATTTTCACGTTTTTAACACATTTTTGACACGTTTAACACGTTTTTGGCATGTTTAACACGTTTTGACACATTTAACACATTTTCACGTCATTGACACGTTTAACATGTCCTTGACACGTTCAACGCGTTTTTGACACGTTTAACATGATTTTCACGTTTTTAACACGTTTAATATGTTTTTGACACGTTTAACACGTTTTTTACATCTCGGCACATTTTGGCACGTTTAACAAGTTTTTCACATTTTTTACACGTTTTTGACACGTTTATCACGTTTACACAATTTTGACACATTTAACACGTTTTTTTTTACGTTTTGACAGATTTAACACATTTCTTTACAATTTTGACACATTTACCTCATTTTGACACGTTTAACATGTTTTCACGCTTTGGACTATTTAACACGTTTTTTTTACGTTTTTGACACATTTATCACGTTTTCACGTTTTTGACACATTTAACACATTTATCTCATTTTTGACACGTTTAACATGTTTTTCACGTTTTGGCACGTTTAACAAGTTTTTTAAATGTTTGGAACGTTTAACACATTTTTGACACGTTTTCATATTTTTAACACGTTTAAAATGTTTTTAACACATTTAAAACGTTTTTAACACATTTAAAACGTTTTTAACACATTAAACACGTTTAACACGTTGTTGACACGTTTCACATGTTTTTTACGTTTATGAAACGTTTGACACATTTTTAATACATTTAACACGTTTTTAACACATTTAACACGTTTTCACGTTTTGGCACGTTTAACAAGTTTTTCACTTATTTGGCACGTTTAACACATTTTTGATACGTTTAACACGACACTACGTTTTTGACATATTTAACACGTTTTAAACCTATTAAAATGTGTGAAAAACATGTTAAACGTATTAAAATTGTCAAAAACGTGTTAAATGTGCCGAAAACGTGGAAACGTGTTAAAAACGGGATTAAGTGTAAAAAATGTGAAAACGTGTTAAAACGTGTGAGAAACGTGAAAGCGTGTTAAAACGTGTTAAAAACGTGTTAAACTTGTCAAAGTATGAAAAACATGTTAAACGTGTCAAAATGTGTAAAACGTGTTAGACATGCCAAAAATATGTTTAACGTGCCAAAAACGTGAAAAACATGTTAAACATGTGAAAAACGTGTTAAATGTGAAAAACGTGTGAAAATGTGTTAAATGTGTTAAACGTGTGAAAAATGTGTTAAATGTGTCAAAACATAAAAAACGTGTTAAACGTGTCAAAAATGTGTAAAACGTGTAAAAATGTGAAAACATGTTAAACGTGTGAAAAACGTATTAAACATGTTAAAAAAGTTCAAATACGTGAAAAAACGTGTTAAACTTGTTATAAAGTGTGAAAAACATGTTAAACGTATTAAAAATGTCAAAAACGTGTTAAGCATATCAAAAACATGAAAAACATGTTAAACGTGTGAAAATGTGTTAAACATGTCAAAAACGTGTTAAACATGTCAAAAACGTATTAAACGTGCCAAAAACGTGAAAACATATTTAAAAAATTAATATTTTGAACCGATATTTTATTTTACAAACATAAGAATTAGAATTGAATTACAATTCTATCATTTTTCCAAACATAGGAATTGGAATTGAATTACAATTCTATAATTTTTTCAAGCATAGGAATTGAATTGTAATTCAATGCCAATTCTCATGAAATTAGAATTTCAATTCCAATTCCACCTCGTCAAACACACCCTAAGACAATTATGTATTAATTCACTAATCATGATTATCTTTGTTTTATCTATGAAGGGTTTTGGGGGACATATTCATGGGTCGTTACCTCCACAGTATTTGACTATGGCGGATTGAAAGTTGGATTTGTCGATACAGCATAATATTAATAATAAAAATAATTCACACATATTTGTTAAATTATTTATGTTCATAAGAATATTTGAATCAAATTTGTTTCCATTTACAACATTTATATTGAGTCTTGTATGTTTTATTTTTTTTCTATGACTCATTTTTCGATCTTTAAAATATTTTAAACACGTTTTAAGATAATTCATAGCTCGCAATTGGTTTGAGTCTCATGCCTTATTTTCTACTTGACTGCACCCGCCGTAAGAAACGAGGAATTTTAAATGTAGGCTCGACCCGAGTGTTTTTAGAAAAATGATTTAGTCAATTATTTTCTTAAGTCCTGTGGTTTATTTTCCTCTTGAATCTCGTAAAACAAAACGGGAAAATGACTCTATCAAGAGTCGTCTCATCTTAAATTGTGATGAGGAACTGCAATATTACTTAGCAATAGTTAGACATACTTTTGTGCTTTTTAAGAGTCATTACCTAGTTACTTATCGAGAAATTAAGAATGAATTTTTTTAGAATTTTTTTTTGGCTCAGCGCTTAGTTATGTATGGGAAATGACCTCGTTGTTGTGTCACACACGTCCATCAAAATGAACAATCACTATTCCGAAACAAATTTGATTTTATTTTATTTTATCATGACATGACATGTTACACAATTATTTATAAAATTTAAATCCTGAACTTAATCTCGTTTCTCTTTAAAAGATTTTAATTATGCCCTAGTTCTAGATATAAAAGAGATACTATTTTCACCTAAATTTTATCTATAATAAGACATTTCAGTACAAAAAATTTCATCTAAGTTTAACCGAATTACCTGCGGTGTAAATGGTAAATTTGGACCGAAAATTGATAAACGATTAGGGTCAGAAATGTAAAAAAATTATTCTAAGTAATTTTCTATTTTTTAAAATTTTAAAAAATGTTTAGAACCTTCCTAGATTAAAAATGACTTAGATAATTAAATTTCCCAAAATAAAACTAAAAACAATGCCTTAGCCCTGAACCAGGAGTAACATATTGTATAGATATCCTTGCTAATTAGAATATTTTTGAGTATACTCGAGGTAGCAGTTAGCATTGACTTTCAATGATCAAAATTATCTTTGATGAAATTACTATATATTTTGAGATTGTGAAATATATGTGTTTATTTTCTTTCATACAAATAATTGTCTGTCCAAAATATCTTTACGTTAGTTATGAGTATGAGAAACTAACATGTTGTTTTGAGTATTAAGTGAAACAATATTGATAATTTTTTTTTATTAATCTAAATAAACCTGCAAACTAGTTGAATTTGATGATTAAGACATAACAATATCATTGTAACTTACTTAAGTTATTCCTTGTTTGTGGCAATAATACTTAGAGGTCATGAGTTGAATTTTTACTATTATCTTATTTTTTGTTTTAGAATATAAGATTGAACTTGAAGATCTAGTGAAATATGTTGAAATCAAGTTAGTGAAATTACTTGGAGCAAAGAAAAATGATCTTTATAAGTATGGCTTTACAACTTTAGTCATATTTATAAAATGTCTAATTTGACTTGACAAAAACGTGAATGTGAAGAAGAAGAATGATAATCATTTTCATTTGATTAAATTCTCAAATATATTAATTATCTTCAAGCTGCAATCTAAATTCTAAAGAAAATTATTGTCATTACGTCGGATTGCGATATTGCCGATGCTGACATTAATCATGTTTTTCTAAGGGATTAAGAAGACTACGAACTCAAGCTGATGTCAATATAAGTAAAAAAATTTACTTTGTGATAATGTCTTTTTTTAAGGATAAAATTATTTTTTTATTAATTTACAATTTATTTAATATCGTATTAACCATGATGAACATTTAGGCATCATTTACATACTCTTTATAATTTAAAGATTGGACAAGTCAAAAGCTCTTGAGAGTTCTGCACAAGAAAGGAATTGGCAAGAAGCATTTGATGGTAGTCAATCTGTCAAAAATATATTATGTATGAAATGTATTTGGATAAACAAACTTTTGTAGATTTTGGGGCAATTTAATGTTGATAGTCTGATAGACTCAAGGCCTTTGATCAAAATTTTAACAGAAAAGATAATGTAGGTTAATCTTTGTTAAAAATCTAGTTTATTTATTAAAATTTATGGTTTTGTTTGTAGGGAATCAATCAAAACATAAGAAGAGGAAAGGTTGATATTTGGAATTCAGATAATATATTTCCAGATTATTTGCTTTAGACATTATTAATGTTGTCTTAGATCTGATGAATTCTCTATTATATTTCCCAATATTCCACCTGGATAAATGAATAGTACCTTTAAAATCCTGGATAAATTAATTATACTTTGATTTTTTTTTATCTGATAATAACTCAATTCATTTAAATCTATGATTTATGTTGTCATATAATTAACATGGTAATTGACTAAATAGTACCTTTAAAATTTCTTTTTATATTATGGTTTTGACATATTACATAACTAACATGCAAAATTTCTTTTCAAATTTTATTTTATCTAGGATGAAGATCGGTTTAACTACAGATATTAATATTACTCCCTCTTAATCAATTATAAATTTTATTTGTAGAATTATCATCTCATTCATTGTTTTTATCATGGACAGATATTGAAGACTATGTAATAATAATAAAAAAGAGTTTTCTGATGTGATGTGAGGATTCAAATTTATATCTTTAATTTTATAATTGATGTATTTTATATTCACTTTATATCATTGAAAAACAATAATTATATTTAATAGAAATATTAATATGTTTCTTTGTTTTTGCTAATGAATGTTCTAGTTTCTTAATTTTTTAATTTTTATAATTTAAAAAATTGCTTATTTAGTATAAATAATTATAAAAACATTGGGTGAGTTTTAATTTCCCATAACACATCATTAGCGGCGACGACGACAGTAAATTATTCCTGTAGTTATATTTATAACGACGATTATTTATTACTATAGTCATTTTTTAGCGACGCTACTTAATCATGTAGCTAGCAACAGTTAACTAACTGGGTATATTAAATGTGGCTAAGATCAATATCATCAATAACGACGGTATTTCGATTGAGTAGACTTAAATATTTGGGCATCGTTAATGGGCCGACCTAATTCTATATTGGATAGGATTATGATAAATATATATATAATTAGGACTTTTGGAAATCTGAGACTTATAGATTTCTTATATAAACTCATTCACAACTAGAGCGGTCAGACGGGCCAACCCACGGCAGGGCAGGCCTACCCACCAAAACTCATTGTTTGACGGATCAATGGCAAGTCGGCCTCCATCTCGACGGGTTGAAAATCCCCAACCCAACCCAAGGTGGATTGCATGTTAGGCAAGTCAACCCGCGGGTTATCTCACTATAAATAAAAATCATTAATAGTTTTAGAAAACAAGAGTTAATAACATGATCAAATAGTCATAATACACACCAAACAATTGAGAACTTTTCCATAATGAAGGGGGTAACACTATCATAAAAGAGTATTTGCTCACCAATAATGGAAGGGTAACACTATCATAAATCGAGAAGCATAAACTCAATTGAGAACTTTTCCATCTCCACAATGCATGTCCAGAGGATATCTCATCATAGGAAAGAAGATCAATCCTTTGCATTCTAGTTCAAATATCTTGCAACATCGATCCTTGGTTTGTAACATATTTTCATTCATCATTGACATTGACAGTCCTTGCAATTAATTATAGAAGTACATACATCATCTCGTGATACTTCTTCATAAGAGGATTATGTACCTTTTTTTATTTAAACATGTCTAGTAATTATTAGGATAAAGCTCTAGACAACATTTGTGTGGCATACCTTCCTAATATGTCTATTATCAAGAGTTTAAAACAGTAAAAACATAAATTTTTATAGTCAAAATTTTGTTTTTCGAGTTAAATAGGATAAACCCCAGTAGAGTCGCCAAGGAGAAGTGCTCTCTCGATGCATTTTATGCCTCGGGTTTGGGTCCGTGAGAATTTGTTTTTATCAAAATGGGATAGCTCAATTAAGTTTTAAAAAAATCCTTTTAGAAATATCTTTTAGGAGAAATTATTTTTAAATAAACTTTTTTTTTTTAGAATCTCGGCTATGAGTATTTTTTTTACAATTTGTCATATCAAACCGCTAGCAACTTAATTTGAAAGAATTTATATTTGATTTTTAAGAATATCAATAAAATATTTACGTATACAAACGCAAGTTAGATAATTTTTTTGAATTCGCTATTTGGTTACACTTAAGTAAAGAGTTTTCGCAATAAATTAACAACGCTCGTTAAAGAATAAGGTCTATTTCAAGAAATTTTGGCTTTAAGAAGTTGGATTGTAGGTTTTATTTGTCCGATTATTTTTTAAATTAAATTTCAATACATGTAATTGGTGTCAAGATTTATTGAAAAGTACTTGAAAATATTAGTTTAAAGAAGTTATATTTAAAAATAAATTTAAACTAGTCTTTAATAAAATATTTTTTTATGATATTATTCTATAAATAATTTAAATTAGTTTTTTATTTTTCGAATTTTTAAAAAATAATTTAAAACTTTTAAATATCAAAAATGTTTGAAATTAAAAAAATAAGACTCCAGGAACGAGTTTAACCGTACGCGAGATAGACCACCTGTTCTTGGCGTGGTTTGTGCGTGAGTTGGGTCGTCTTTAGGCGTGGTTTGAGCTGAAGTCAAAGTGGCTTAGGCTTTGGTCAAGGTCAATTGGAACGCTGGTTGAACGGACGCGGCACGGTAAAGAATTGGTCTCATCGTTCAAGGCGCGATAAACTTTTTTTCGTTTGTTTGATATCCGTTTGATTTCAATTTTGTTTTTTTCCTTAGAGGATTAATAAACTGAACGAAAGATTCAACGAAAGCAGGTCCAGAAATCCGACGTGGCCTGCCAGGTGTCTCCATGTCCCAAAAGCGCTCATTTCGGGTCCCAAAACCACTCATTTCGGGAAGAAGAAAAAAAAAACAAATTTTTTCGAAATGGCCGTTTCGGGTCCCGAAACCACTCATTTCAGGAAGAATTTTTTTTTTCAAAAATGGCCGTTTTGGGTCTCGAAACCACTCATTTCGGGAAGAATTTTTTTCTTCCGAAATGGCCGTTTCAAAACTTGAAATTACCGTTTTGGGATCCGAAATTACCGTTTTGGGACATTTGAAAATTTTCTCCCTCCTACCCACGTGTCATGCCACGTTGATTCGTGGACTTATTTTCATTGAATATTTCGTTAAGTTTATTATTTTTCTTTCCTTACGCGGTTGTGTGTCCATTTCATTTCAAAACTCCATATTTCCCTTTTAAGTTTATTTAGTAGAATGATGTCGTTTTCTTAAAAAAAAAAAATAATAGGTCTTATCCAGATTGTGAATTCAAAACAAATGGAGAGCTTCCTCTCCTTTTCGAAGTCAAAACTATTAAAATAAAATACATATTTATTTGACTTATCTTGTTTAATAAGTTTTATAATAATTTTTATTTTTATAATACAATAAGATTTTTATTACAATATGTTTTATATTAATATTTATATAAAGTATTATATGATATTTAATTAATATTAATTTTTAATAAAATAGATAAAGTTAATAATTTTTTTTAATAAAAGGGATTAAGGAAATATAACCTTAACCCTCCTTGTTCATTTGCTTTCCCCGTCGTCACTTACACGATCATGCAAAAACTACTTTGGGGAGAACAATTTCATCTCTAGAAATGTCCCCGGCCATCCATCACTATCGATTCGCCAAAGCGAAGAAACACAATCATCCAAGTATTTTCCAAATCTTCGTTCTTCTTGCACTTCTACTTCTCATTCGTTTTGTTAATTAATCAAGTTCTTCAAATCGCTTTTGCAGGTGGTCAAGCATGGGAACAAAGTTTAGAGCAGCAGTTATTCTCCTTTTTCTTTCATTCATCCTTCTTCAGCTGGTGTTTTCTGAATCCAACGATGGATTCATTAGAATTAGACTCAAAAAGTTTAAGTTAGATGAAAACAATCGGAACGCTGCTCGACTTACCAGGCAAATACTGGATTCTAAAATTGCTCGTGGCATTGTAGGGCTAAAGAATTACATGAACATGCAGTACTATGGTGAGATTTCAATCGGTACACCGCCACAGAACTTCACTGTGCTTTTTGATACAGGAAGCTCTAATCTGTGGTTACCTTCCTCAAAATGCTACTTATATGTAAGTTAGATCATATTTATACAATGTATATATCATCCATACAATTTTTCATACAATGTATCGCCTCTATTTCTGCTGCAGCCTGCGTGTCATTTTCATTCCAAATACAATGCCAGTCAATCAAGAACATATAAAGTCAACAGTTAGGTGTCTGTTGCAACTTTTATAGAAATAACTTCATGTAATCATGAAGGTGACATTGACTTAAAACAGAATGTTGTTGTTTTGCACAGAAACATCTGCTGAGATATTCCATGGTTCAGGTTCAATTGCTGGCAACTTTTGCCAAGACAATGTTTTAGTTGGTGGTTTGACAAGTAAGAATCAGGTTATTATATATATATATACAACATATCCTTTCATAGACTTTCCAAATCACCATTTCTTTAATACTAATACTATTACTTAAGTTTACTACAACTACAGGACTTCATTGAAGCAAGAAGACTGTCCGGTTTTGTGTTTAAGTTTACCAAGTTTGATGGTGTTCTTGGCCTTGGATTTCAGGAGATCTCAGCTGGAGGTGTTGTTCCAGTATGGTATGTACTATCTTATGTCAAATTCAAATTTGTTGTGATATTCCTCATTAAGATAAGGAGTATTCACTCATACTTGTAGGCACAACATGATGAACCAGGGTCTGATTCAGAATCCAGTGTTCTCATTTTGGCTAAATAGAAACACAAAAGAAGAGGAAGGAGGTGAACTTGTGTTTGGGGTGATTGATCCAAGGCATTACAAGGGGAATCATACTTATGTCCCTGTGACCCATAAGGGTTTTTGGCAGGTTGAGAAAATTTATAAACATATTTTTAATTTTTATGGTTGTTTTTTTTTATAACTATATTCCTCTTGTAGTTTGATATGAGTGAAGTCTTCGTCAGGGGTCAACCAATAGGTAAGTTCTTTCATCGGTTATTCATAAAAGAAGAGGTCATTTCTTAAACTAAGAGATATTGTTTAATGGGAGGTCATGTTGGTGTAATGAATAAAAGAAAATGAGAGAACATGTCATTCATTGATTATAGAGTACATTTTTCAGGTTTTTCTGGTTGTTCTGCCAGGGTGGATTCTGGAACTTTTTTTTGTCAGGTCCAACGGTATGTGAAACTGAAAAAGGGTTTTATTTTTTTGTGATTCATACAATGATGATCGAGAAATAATGAATGATTTTCATAATTGTAGGCTGTGATTACCATGATAAACAATGAAATTGGAGTTAGAGGAGTTGTTAACCGTAAATGCAAGACAATCGTTGGAGTGCATGGACAATCAATTCTGAACAAGCTCCTAGTAAAGATTTTTTTGTTTTTTTTTTTTAAATCTGATTTACCTTAAAATACACAAATTCTAATGTTATCTTAACTTTTAACAGGTGCCACCATCTCAGAAAATTTGTTCCCTAATTGGATTATGCTCATTTAATAGAAGTAATAATAGAAGAACTTCAGATGTTTTACTTATGTGCAATACTTGTGAAATGATAGTTGTGTGGATATGGAGAGTCAGCTTAAGAGGAATAGAAAAAAAACTGTTATTTTAAAATATGTTAATAAGGTACTTATTTATTATTCTCGTTTAAAATAATTAATATTAATATTTGAATCAAATAAATGATAAAATAAAATGTTTACATAGCTCTGTGATTCGCTGCCAATTCCAAATATTCATTTAGATGTGGATTGTTGGCAAATTTCCTCGATGCCTACAGTTTCATTTTTAATTGGTTCTAGAAATTTTACCCTCTCGCCTAAGGAGGTAAATAATTGTCTATCTTATTCTACGTTAATTGTTACATATTTTTGTGTTTTTATTGATTTGGTTGATAAAATATTTAATTTGTCTTGAATTACTATATATTGAAGACCGGAGAAGGTGACGCGGCCCATTGCAAAAGTGGCTTTATTTCCCGTGATCTTTTTATCCCCGTGGACCTCTCTGGTTTGAAATAATATCTTTCAAATTTCTATACTTGCAAAAAATGCTTCTTAATAATATACTTCTTAAGTTTTTTAATAATATATCAAACTAGTTTTTGACAGATACATTTTAATTCACTGATCTTAATTATGATTAATGATTTTATGAAGGGTTTTAGGAGATATATTTATGGGTCGTTACCACACAGTATTTAACTTTAGAAGATCGATAGTTGGATTTGCGATGCGGCATAATATTAATAATAATAATAATGATAATGGACACATATTTGTTAAATTCATTTATGTTCACACGAGGTCAAATTTGTTTCCATTTACAATATATATTGTCTTGTATGCTCTATTTTTTATCACTGTCTCGTTTTTCGATACTTAAAACAATTTAAACCTTGTCTTTAAGGCGGTTGGTAGCTCGCAATTGGATTGAGTCACATTCCTTACTTCTTTCTGCTCGACTGCACCGGCGGTAAGAGACGAGATATTTTAAATGTAGGCTTGCCTCGAGTACTTTTAGAAAAATGTTTTAGTCGATTATTTTCCTAAGTCTCGTGGTTTACTTTTCTCTCAAATCTAGTAAAAAAAACTAGAAAATGATTATATCAAGAGTTGTCTCATCTTAAATTGAGATACTGAATCCAAATATAACTTAGCAATAGTTAGACATGCTTTAATTATTTTTAAGAGTCGTCGTCTAGTTACTTATCGAGAACTTAAGAAAGAAAATTTTTAGAAATTTTTCCGGCTCAGCGTTTGATTACGCGTGGAAAAGGGCTTCGGTGATGTGTCCCACATTCCCATCAAAATGGACGGTCTCTACTCCGAAACAAATTGGCATTTTAGATTTTATTACAACATATTACAAAAAATTATTAATGTAAATCCCGAACCTAATCTCGTTTCTCTGTAAAAGATTTTATGTATGTCCCAGTCTAAGATTTAAAAGAGATATGCCCTTTACATCTAAATTTCATTTGTATATGGTAATTATGAACCGAAAATTGATAAACGATTAGTGTCAGAAATGTAAAATTTTATTCTAAGTCATTTTCTATTTTTTTAAATGTTTAGAACCTTCTTAGATCGAAAACGACTTAAAAAAATTAAATTTGTCAAAATACAACTATAATCAGTGCCTTACACATGAACTAAATTAAGGGTGTTTATCTGTTCAATTTTCGAGTTATTCGAGTTCATCGGTTTGGTTTCTTAGAATTTGATATTCGGTTCGAATTTCGAATAATACGAATTCGAACCGAATTTGATTTGATTTTTTTATTTTATTGTTAAATATTGAAAGCAAATTATTCTAATTCAAACTAATTCGAACGGAATTCAATTTAATTTTATTGTTAAATCTTGAATTCAAATTAGTCTAATTCAAAACAAAATTTGAAATTCAATTTGAAAATCAAAAATGAAATTCGAATTCAGTAAATTTGAATTCGATCGGTTATTCGGTTCAGACCAAATATTAACACCTCGGTTCAGACCAAATATTAACACCCTAAATCGATTGTTCTAAGTGTGAACGCGGTTAAGAGTTGAATCATGGTTAAATGTAAAACTCAACTTACCAAAGTACATCTTAACCTTAGCCCCACCAATTTATCAATAATAATGCACTAACAAGTTCTTTTTTGGGGGAAAAATAAAAAATAGGATAACGGATTAAGTATGTAGTCGCAAACACACTTAACCATTTAACCAGACGCATAACTTGCCGCCTAACAGACTCGAACCTAGGAACTTAGGGTTGGTATCCACCTCTTATTACATAAACAAGTTTTTGAATATCAAATCAAGAACTTATCATAACAATAACAAAGAATCACTATAAATTAGATGGTGTTTTTTAGAAGATTTTTTACTTTCAGTCGAATGTGAATTCCTGGTTAGGTTGGATTATACAAATTTCTAGAATAATAAATGAAGTAAGTGATTTGCGACTTGTCTACACTAATTAACACATTGGACCTTTGCCTCACAGACGAGAAAGATGATCATAATTTCTCCGATGGTTAAATCAAGATTACAACAATCAAATTAATGTTCTAATTAACTTAAAATTGTCATACAAATATGCTGCAAGTCTCATATTAATGTATGGACCAACAAATTGTTAAAGAAAAATTAACACTAAACTCTGACAGTCATC
This sequence comes from Impatiens glandulifera, assembly GCF_907164915.1. Lineage (NCBI taxonomy): Eukaryota > Viridiplantae > Streptophyta > Magnoliopsida > Ericales > Balsaminaceae > Impatiens > Impatiens glandulifera. The sequence continues at coordinate 2,631,655 of NC_061865.1, forward strand.
ATAATTTCAGTACATTATCAATTTTTCTTTACAAACATTTTATAAATTGATCATAGGAGGAGTTTCTTATATCATCTTTTTCAAGCTTACACTGGAAGGAGACGATATGAAAATTTCATCCGAAATTCAAATTTAGGCGAACTCTAGTTAGATTTATTCAAGCGTTTAAGGATCTAACAATTAACTTCTATATCATCCTAGGTATATATCAGTAACCGAATCAAGAATTGATGTAGGGCTTCTTCATAGTTCCTACCACACCTTATTACCAATATTTTTGCAATTTTTTTGTTCTTTTTTCCTCCATTTTTTTTTATTTCGGCAAAGAATCAACCACAACATTAAATCTCAAAACAATATATATTTAATATTATTGTTATTATTATCATTACTTCCCTATTATTTTTATTTATTTCCTTTAATATTATAATTTTCAATTATTATTAAATATAGTAACACTTAATTTTATTATATCTTAGTCATGTTGTTTTATTTTATTTATTTGTATATTTATTTAATTCAACAAATCTTTAAAGGCTGCAAGTATTTTCAAGCTTTTAAGTTATTTTTGAAATCTTGTACTGAGATTTTAAACTCGGTTATAGATAATCTGAAAATTTCAACAAGAGTTTAGGAGTGTTATTCAACTCATGGTACTTTTCTTCACAATTTTTGGCATCAATCACAAGTGTAGACACTCATTTTTTACATCCTCCAAATTTATAACTTTTAAATATTTCAAACATTTTTCAAAAAAATATATATTTTTCAAAATTCATAAACACAGTATCCTTACACGAGATTAAAAAATTAATTCGAATGGTGTAGTTGTGTCAACCAATTTTTTAATTAGATAAAATTCAAACATATTTTAAAAGTAGTCAAAATAAATAGATAAATAAATAAACATAATAAAAATCATAAAAAAAAAAAAGAGTTATTATAGACTTACTTTTTTTTACAGGTCAAGTCCAATCTAAAGGACCAGGTCCAGCCTCTTAGAATGCCCAAGCCCAAAGGATAAAATTTTAAGAATAAAAAAGGAAAGAATTTTAGGTTTGTTTGGTTGGAAGCCTATTTTATTTTTGGATTAATTAGAAGAGAGATAATGATGGGTGTTTGTGTTGTTAATAAAAATGGGTTGGGCCAAGAAAAAAATATTATAGCTCACAAATTAAAAAAGTTATAGCTCACAAAGTTAAAAAAATATATATATATACTTAAAATTCCTTTACTAGTGAGGCATTAAAATATAATATTGTTAATTTATCTTTGAATAATTTTAATATATATGGTTAGTATACCCACTTTAAAATTGTCTTATAACGATTTATTACGAGAATAATAATATTAAAATAAATGAAATTCATTTTTTTTAAAAATTTTTAATCTTCATTTCAATTTCTTGAGTAGAAATTATGAGATGAATGAGATAGTCAATACTTTCTTTATAGAAATCATACTCATTAAAATGACTTTAGTCGTTGATGTTGAAACCATTCTAATTTCGTGTAGAAATTATGAGATGAATGGATAGTTAATGATTTTCTTGGTAGAAATAAGACTCCTTAAAATGACTTGAGAGTCATTGATGTAAAAATCATTCAAATTTCTTGTGAATTATGAGATTAATGGGATCGATGACGATTTCTTATAAGAAATATGATTTATCAAAATGACATTAATCATTATTGTTGACATCATTATAATTTCATATGTAAGAAATTATGAAATGAATTGGGAATCCTAATGATTTCTTATGTAAAAATTTAATTTGTCAAAATGATGTTGTCATTAATATTTTGAAACATTTTAATTTCATCTATAGAAATTATGTGATTAGTAATGACAGAATGAATGTCATTCGTGTTATAACTCATTATATTAGCATTCAAAAAGATAACTATGTAAATCGAAATATTTTCGCAAGAAATATCTCGGTGAGAACGATCCACCTAGATTTGTTTTAAGTGTTGTCGCTTCACGTGGATTATCGGTCAAAACACGATAATGTAATTACTTCGATTAAGACATGAGGTACATTTGTTGTTATATATTGTGTTGCTAAGTGATTGCTTATATATATATATCATGCATATTAGCTAATAATATGATAACTTGTGTTACATTAACTTGTTATTTATATACATACGTGAATAAAAATTATTGTATATCTATTTTATTTTAATAGAAAATTCTAATTTTTTTTCATAAAATTATTGTGTCTTTTGGTATACAATAACTACTATGGAAAGTTAAAAGTCATCATTAATTAAGAAATTGACGAATTGATGACATGAATAATTATTTATAATAATTATTTATTTTATATTTGATTAAAGATAAATTGTCAATTATTGATGTATTTTAGAAAGGTATTTGTTTAATGATATATGAAGTAATTATAATATATATGACATATCATTTGATTATGTTATTTGATTATATATTTGATATACATAGTTCATCATAAAGACTTGTTTAATTTGATGTTTTTGAAATCTAATAATTACAAGAAAAGTTGTGTTTGATTTGAGAAATAATGTGGCAAATGTGCCGATATTATGAGATACAAACGTGCAATCAATATAAATGTTTAAGCGGCTTCAGCCAAAAATGCTTGAAACATTATGATTTCTTTTGTAGAAATAATGTGACATGGTGAATATTAATTTGATTAAATATTCTAATTTCTTTTATAGAAATAATGTGATGAAATAAATATTTTAATTGATTAAATATTATAATTTCTTATGTAGAGATTATGTGAAGAATAATTTATATATGAATAAACATTATAATCTCTTGTATAAAAATTATTTTTTATTCAATTAAATATTTATAATATAGTTATCTTATTCATTGTATGATAAGTATAACAAAAGAAATTTATAAAAGAATTGTGTGATATATTCTTGATTAGAAAATTATTGATTTAAATCATAAATGTGTGTGATTTAAAAAAAGGTACCAAAACAAATGTGGGGACAAATATTTTTATTGATGATAATAAAAAAAATGTGTATATTATGTAAAAAGATAAATTGGTAGAGAAATATGTTGTCTACAAAAGATAAAGTTGCGCAATTTCACAAAAAAAAATAACAAGAAAATGTTTTGTTTATATTTGCTGAGTTGGTGCTCAAATCGATATTTAAAATTTGAGGATTTTGAGATCAAGAAAAGTGTCATTTCTTTGACATTACTTTCATAAAAAAAAAATTATAAGAACCAATGTCTTCAAAATGATTTTATGAAATAGATGAAAAAGAAAGTTTATAAGTCTTTGTATGACTTATAACAATTTTTAGTAATGATAAGAAAATTTGATCATACTTTGATTAAAAGTGAATGTGACAATTATATATATCATAAAAACAATGGAAATTATTTCATTGTGTCTTTTGTACGATATTTTTATTGTTAAAAAATACAATAAAAATGATTAAATCCATTAAGGATGTGAATTGCACTACACGAAATATCATGTTGTTATCAAATGATATATTGATATTATTATATGAAAGACTTTACATCTAAAAATAAATATGTTTACATTTAGAAGTGCAATTTACGTATAAAAATCTTTTAAGAAATATATGATGGATAGATTAAACGTTATAATCTTTATTTTTGACTTATGTCGAAAAATAAAGAAGGCAGAATAGTTCAAAGACATTTTGTCTACTAGTTAGCCAAGTAAATAATATTTTCATAAAAAAATTAAAAAATTAAATGATAAGCATGTATGAATGATTATGCTCTTATTAGAAGATGTTCCAAGGTTAACTAAGAATGTACCAACATAAATTTCTAATTATTATAAAAGTAATTTAAAATTGGACAAGCTTATAGTCAATGACAAGTCTAGACATAAACGTCTTAGACATAAGACTACTCTCTAATGGAGTTATCAAATTTGACTATGTTCAAATATAACGTAACATTGTGGATCCAGTAACCAAATTATTGAATAGATAGTTAGTTTGAAAGTCTTTTAAGACATGAGCCTACTATAAGTTGGTATGAAGGAAAACTCAACCTATGTAGATTGGAGATCCCAAGAATTAGGTTCAATATGACAACCTAATTGTACTGACTTGGAAAATTATTATTGAGAATTAATCATATAACGAAACAATATATATTTTGACGAGGATAAGTGTATCGCTTTTAATGATTCTTTGTGAGAAAAGAGATCACCTATGTGAGAGAGAAGTGGGGTCGCATCGAAAGAATTGCACGGCTCAATTCTAGACCCTCCCATAAAACCAGACGCGTGTTCCATGGCCAAAACGGACACAACCATGATAGCTTGACATGTATCAGGGAAATTCGATTTGAAAGTGTGTAATCGTTTACACATATGGTAGAATAGTTCAAGGACATCGAGTCTACTAATTGGCTAAAAAAGTTATATACTTTTATAAGGGAATGTTCAAAGGGTTACAACTACCCATCCTATGTAGAATTTAACTGTTGAAACTTTCACAAAGTTAATCTTTCAATTTCCATTAACGTGGGGATCGTTGAAATTAAACTAATTCTATTAATGAATGAAAATAAGATTGTTAATAAATAATATCAAATAAAATTTACACAAATTTAAACGTGAATTAACGGTGAATTTAGTCCAAAATATAATTTAATTAATATTTAATGTATAATTAGAAAATTAAAATTTAATATTACGATAAACATAACTTTAATTAGTCTATGAATTGGCTAACGTATGGACTTTTTATTAGCTAGCATTGAATATTAAATGTATATGCAATGAATGAGAAATATTTATTACCAATATACCTTTTGAATGATTTTATTTGAAAGTTTAATTCTCAGCAATATATACTCATTCTTTATTCATTTCAGCACACAACATCGTCTTATTATTTCTCATTCTAGAATTTTAAGAGTTCTCTCTTTATTTTGTGAATAATAATCGAATTCCTTGCTTGATTTTTAGTTGAAACCCAGTTAAGTTCGATGCATAGTGATTTCAGTGTAGAATCACTATTGGATTCGTTATACCTTGGGAGACATCGTTATACCTTGGGAGACAGTCATCTGCGATAAGCTTCAGCACATGAACTGTTTTAAGATAAATGTGTTTAACACATGTCTCGAATCAATATCAAATTCGGTGATATTGTTCTTCATATATCTTATTTCATTCTTATTTATTTGTAACATTGTATTTTTATATATTTATGTTATTTCAAGACAAGATTTCTAACACTTTGAACCTTTGGGTGGTCTGTAAGAATTTGTTGTAACAAAGTAGGCTAGTCGAATAATTTTTTTTTAAAAAAAGTCCTCTTAGAAATATCTTTTAGGAGTAAATTTACTTTTTTTTTAATTAACTAGTAATTTGATTTAAAAGAGTTGTCCTTTAATTTTTAAAAAAATCAATAAAATATTTACCTCACAAACATAAGAATTCATTTGGATTCGCAATTTGGTTACAATAGGAAAAAACTTGTGCACATCAGTGCTGGTTAAAAACGGTGTCTACTTCATGATTTAGGTCTTAGAAAGTTGGATTTTACGTTTTATTTATCGAAAGGACCCGATAAGTTTTGACCGGGTTATCTTCGTCATTAACTTCCTGTCATACACAGTTTTGATCTTGAACTAGAAGGCTAAATCGCGAAACCAAACAAACGGGGAATTTGGTCTCCCCATTTAGAACAAATTTAAGAAAATAAAATATGTATTTGATTTGATTTCTATTGTTTAATAAGCTTTATAATACTATTACTTTTATTTTCATAATAAAATCTCACTTTAATATATTTTATTTTAATTAAACAGATAAAGTAAATAATATAAAAAATGAAAAATAATGTGTGTAATTTGAAAAGGTCGGTAAAAATGGACGGATTTAGGAAATATATCCTCCTGGTTCATATGCTTTACTACTGATGCTTTCTTCATCGTCACTAACACGATCATATATACATGCAATTTCATCCCTATAAAATGCCGGCAACATCCAAGTATTTCCAAATCATCGTTCTACTTCTCATTCTTTTTGCTACGTACGTACACGGCGCCGTCTGTCTGTCTGTCGGTGAGTAATCAATCACTTATTATATACATTTTCTGAATGAAGTTCTTCAAATTGCTTTGCAGGTGATCAAGCATGGGAACAAAGTTTAGAGCATCAGTTATCACTCTTTTTCTTTCATCCCTCCTTCTTCATCAGCTGGTGTTTTCGGAATCCAACGATGGATTAGTGAGAGTTGGACTGAAAAAGTTTAAGTTAGATGAAAACAACAGGATCGCTGCTCCTCGACTTACCCCGCAACTACCGGATTCTCAAAAGGATGGCGTCACTGTAAGGCTAAAGAATTACGATAACATGCAGTACTACGGTGAGATTTCAATCGGTACACCACCGCAGAACTTCACTGTGCATTTTGATACAGGAAGCTCTAAAATGTGGATACCTTCATCAAGGTGCTGCTTATCTGTAACTGTAAGTGTGATCATTCATACAAATTTTATTAGGGGAGAAAATTGTGTTGAATTTGCCTATATTTTTGCTGCAGCGTTGGTGTTTCTTTGCCCGTCGTTCAAAAACATCTAAAAGGAACAAATACAATTCCTGTCGTTCAAGAACGTATAAAAAGAACGGTTGGTGTCTGTTGCAACTTTTATAGAAATAACTTCATGTAAGCAACAAAGCAGGAAGGTGATATTGAATTGAAACATAATAATTAATGTTGCTGTTTTGCACAGGAACATCTGCTGAGATACACTATGATTCAGGTTCAATATCTGGCAATGTTAGCCAAGACAATGTTATAGTTGGTGGTTTAACAATCAAGAATCAGGTTATATATACAACATTAGCCTTTCATAGATTTTCCAAATCATAATTTCTTTAATACTAATACTATACTTTAAGTTTACTACAACTACAGGGCTTTATTGAAGCAACAATACCGCCTGATTCTGCGTTTCAGTCTAGTAAGTTTGATGGCGTTCTTGGCCTTGGATTTAAGGAGCTAAATGATTTAGGTGTTGTTCCAGTATGGTATGCACCATCATATGCTAAATTAAAATTTGTTTTGATATTCCTCTTAAGATAAGGAGTAACCACTCATATTTGTTTGCAGGTACAACATGATGAATCAGGGTCTGATTCGGAATCAAGTATTCTCATTTCGGCTTGATAGAAACAAAAAAGAAGAGGAAGGAGGTGAACTTGTGTTTGGTGGGATTGATCCAAAGCATCACAAGGGGGACCATACTTATGTCCCTGTGACCGGAAAGGGTCATTGGCAGGTTGTGAAACTTATATACATATTTTTAATTTATATGGTTGTTTCTTTTAAAATCTTATAATGTGCTTGCTCTTGTAGTTTGCTATGAGTAATGTTTTAATCAATGGTCAATCAATAGGTGAGCTCTTTCATCAATCTTACATAAAAGATGAGGTCATTTCTTAAAATAAGAGATAATGTGTAATGGGAGGTCATGTTGGTAGCATGAAAAAGAAAGAAAAAGAGAGAACATGTCATTTATTGATTATAGAGTACATTTTGAAGGTGTGTGCAGATTTGATTGTTCTACAGTTGTGGATTCTGGAACTTCTTTGTTGTCAGGTCCAATGGTATGTGAAGCTGAAGAAGTGTTTTATTTTGTTGTTATACAATGGTCGATAAATAATAAATGATTTTAATAAGTGTAGACTGCAATTACCATGATAAACCATGAACTTGGAGTCAACGAAACAGGATTAGTAAGTCATGAATGTAAGTCAATTGTTGAAGAGTATGGACAAACCATTCTGAAAATGCTCCCAGGAGAGGTTGTTATTTATGTTACTGAAATTTGATTTTCCTTAAAATACACAAATTCTAATGTTGTCTTAAACTTTTAATAGGCTAACAAAATTTGTTCCCTAATTGGATTATGCCCAGTTAATGGAACTAAGAGTATCGAGGAAAGTGATGATAGAAGAACAATAGATGTTTACTCTATGGGTATGTGCAGAACTTGTGAAATGGTAGTTGTATGGATGGAGAGTCGGCTAATGAAGAAACAAACAGAAAATAATATTTTAAACTATGTTAATAAGGTAAATATTTATTATTCTCACTTAAAATCATTTAATTAACTTTAGAATCAAATAAATTATAAAGATAATGTTTACATCAGCTCTGTAATTCACTGTCAAGACCATTTGAATCATATTTTGTGGATTGTTCGCAAGTTTCCTCAATGCCTATAATTTCGTTTTTAATTGGCGATAGAAATTTTACTCTCTCATCTAAGGAGGTAAAAAATGTTTATCTTATTTTACCTTAATTCTTACCTATTTTGTGTTTTTATTAAACTTGTTGATAAAATATTAATTTGTCATTTGAATTAGTATATATGGAAGGAAGGAGAAGGTGATTCTGAACAATGCATCAGTGGCTTTTTTTCCAATGTTGATTATTATTCTACATGGTTTGACACAATCTCTTTCCATTCTCTAGCTCAAATGAAAAAAAAATAAAAAATATATTGATGAATTTGTTATTATGTTTTCTATAAAGGATTTTGGGGGACATGTTCATGGGTCGTTATCACACAGTATTTGACTATGGAAAATCTAAAATTGGATTTGCAGATGCTGCATAATAATAATAACAATAATAAACACATATTTGTTATCTTTATTTATGTTTAAAATAATATTTGAGTCATTTTATTCCATTTACAATATTTATATATATTGAGTGTTCATTAAACATGCATGCATTAAATCTCTTTTATTGATATCTTCTATTTCTTTTTAACTTATATTTTAAACTAGAATAGTCTCTCATTATCAAGAACTAGGATGGAGAATTGTATGTCAAATTTATTATAAATTTGTTAAAATATATATAACACAAACATTAAAATAAAATATATTAAATAAAAAAACAAAACATTTATAATAACTAAATAAAATATTAATTCCCCTAATTTGACTATTGAATTTTAATGAAGTCATCATTTTGATTACCGAATTTTAGAAAATCGATAATCTACATGGCGACTTTTTATGAAAAAAAAATGTCAAAACTCTCCCTTCGAAGAAATTCGGTAATTAAGTAAGAAACATCGTTTTGTATAACTTTAAAAATAAGAAATCTCAAATTTTAAGATTTAAAGAAAGATATTTCAAGTTTCTATTTACCTCACTAAAGAGCCCAATTTGACATTTCAATCAAAAATAAAATATATTTTATAAATTACAAAATAAACTTACCAAAATTTATTAAAATAATATATATATATATATATATAATGTTTAAGTGTATCTAGATTGTCAGATTTTTGTTCAAGAAATATTATTGGAACTGTCCATATCTGGTTCATCCTTCGAAACCATAGCACATCCTGAATCTGATAAAATACGATGAATTGAGACGGTATTTTGTAAATACGTAATTATTTTGCATATATTAATCATTTCTTTCTTTTCCGATAGTCTGGAAGAGACAAAAGAAAGATCTCAAGGCGATGGATGACTATCACTTACTTTTTTCCCTATGACCGAGTGACCAGTTATTCTTGCTCTTCTTGAATCAGTTGCATTTGTTCTTGCTCTTCTTGAATCAGTTGCATTTAATTTGGGAAGGTGCCAGTTTAATCCGTCCATAAACTTGAAATAGTTAAATTTAAAAAATCTAATTAAAAATGTGATACACAATTCTAAAACTTTCCACCTATGAATATAAATTCATAATTTTAACCAAGAAGACTAATAATACTTTATATTTTAAATTTAATATAAAAATTTATGAATATTTTATAATATTTTAAATTCGTTTATATAATTTTATAATTTATATATATTTTTAAATTTTATTTATTTATTCTCATAATTATATATATAACATCCATATATAATTATAATTTTTTAAACTTATTTTATATTTTAATAAAATAATCAATAAATATATATATATATATATATATATATATATTCTGGATTGTAAGAATTTACGTGCAGCACGGTGGAGCGATTTAAATATTTTTTGTTAGAATATAAACTCAATCGTTACACACTGTTTGTAAGTATTCGACCGAAATATTCATTATTCTCATATATATATATATATCCAAATTAACGATGAATATTTTGAAATTAAGTATTATTATATAATTTATATAATTATATATATATATATTTTATTAATATTTATATAAAATATTATGTAATATTTAAATTAATATTTATTTTTAATAAAATAGATAAAGTTAATAATTTTAAAAAGAAGTAAGGTGTATAATTTAAAAGGGATTTAGGAAATATAATCTAACCCTTTTTGTTCATTTGCTTTCCCGTAGTCACTTGCATAAACTACTTTCGAGAACAATTTCATCTCTAGAAATGTCCCCAATGCCTATTTTCGTTTTTAATTGGTTCTAGAAATTTTATCCTCTCGTCTAAGGACGTAAATAATTGTCTATCTTATTTAACCTTAATTGTTACATATTTTTGTGTTTTTAATTCTTATTGATCTGGTTGATAAAATATTAATTTGTTTTGAATTAGTATATATTGAAGACTGGAGAAGCTGATGCGACTCATTGCATAAGTGGCTTTACTTGCAATGATCTTCTTTCTCCTTGCCGGACTTTCTGGTTTGGTTTGAAATAATCTCTTTATCTTCTCTATACTTACAAAAATGAAGAAAAAAAATTATTAATAAATTTATGAAGTCAGAACTAATTTCATAGTGAGTGGCCATATTCCCATTTTAAAAGATTCTTAATCATGAGATCTTTAATCTCTTATTTAAATACTCTTTTTATTTGAACTATATTAGTGAGTTAAGATTAATTCTTATTATTAAAAAATTAAAAAATTGAATTTGAGATATTTGATTTCTTAGCTAAATAATAATATATATTTTTGTTTTAAAAGCTAGAAAATATTAAACAATTAGTGTAAAAATATAAAAAAAAAAAATTATTCTAAGTCGTTTTCCATTTTTTATTTTTTTATAAATGTTTAGAACCTTTTAGATCGAAAATAATTAAATTTGTCAAAATAAAACTACAAATATTGCCTTAGCCTTGAACTAAACCGGTCGTTCTAATTAAGTTTGAACACGGCTAAGAGTTGAACCAAACTGGTCAACTGTAAAAGTCAACCAAAACAAAAAATCTTACCAACACTTAGCCCCCATTTGATTGATCAAATCATCCACAAATTCTCACAATTTATCAATAATAATGCACTAACAAGGTTTTTGAATCATATATACTAAATGAAGAACATGGTGTTTTTTAGAAGATTACTTTACTTTCAGTCGAATTCGCATTAATCCTCGTTAGGTTGCATTGATCGACATTTCCTACCACACAATGTTACTAACAAATAAAACCCAATGTTCTTGCAATTCCTTGATTTTTTTTTTATTTCTACAAGGAATCAAGCAAGACATAATCTCAAAGCAATATATATTTATTATTATTATTATTATTTATTTTATTTAATATTATAATTTCCAATTATTATCCTTTATTTATATAGTAACACTTTATTTTATTATATCTTATTCATGCATGTTGTTTTATTTATTTTATTTATTTGTATATTTATTTAATTCAAACAAGTCTTTAAGACTTAAAAATCAAGTATTTTCAAACTTTTTTAATACAATACAATTTTTATTGTAATATATTTTATATTAATATTTGTATAATGTTTTTTATTTTAAAATATAATACTTAAATTAATATTTATTTTAATTAAATAGATAAAGTTAATAATTTAAAAAATAAAATAAGGAATTTAAGAAATATAACCTTAAACCTCCTTGTTCATTTTCTTTCCCGTAGTCACTTACACGATCATGTAAAAACGGTTAGATATATTGTTTTATTATTTTTATTAGCATTCAATGGTATTTTAGTCTATTAGCACTTAAGGATATTTCAGTTTGGTGTAATCATTAACTATATAAACTCTTTCATTACATTTAGTTTATTTAAATTTGCTAATAAGAAACCCTAGCATTTCTCTCTTTATTTTATCGTGTATCAGAGCCTTCATTAAAGGATTCTCTTCGTTCAACCTAAATCATTCAATCTACATCTTTCGATTTGAATTTGGTGTTTGAGACTGCAATCGTCAATGGTATTTTTTTCATTTTCGCTTCCTTTCGCTCTAGCTGATTTTGTTTGGAAATTTGTATTTGTGCCAGGACGTGCCGCATTGTGTCGCGTCGTGCCATATTCGTGTTATTGTATTTGTATTGTCGTTTTGGTATTTATATTTGTGTTGCGTCGTGTCGCATCGTGTCGTTTCGTGCCATATTTGTGCTGTTGTATTTGGGTTGTTGTTGTAGATTTGAATTCGTGTCGCATCGTGTTGTGTCGTGCAATATTTGTTGTTGCTGATTTTGAGTTGGTTAAACCAGGTCTTTACATAGTTTGCCAATATTTGTTACTGATTTTGAGTTGATTTATTTTGAGCATGCATAGTTGTTTCACGTCGATTATTGTTCAAAACGTGGCAATGTAAATGTTTCGATTAAGACAAGAAATACATTTGTAGTTATATTTTATTTGATTATGTTGGTAAGTGATTATTTATATATATCATGTATATTGGCTAATAATATGATTCATGTTCATTCATAATAAGTAAGTATGATTATCTAGCGAATTGTATACCTATATGAATAAAGATCTATTATATATCTTGTTTTTAATAGATAATTTTGAACATTGTCACAAAACTGTGTGTCTTTTGATTGTTGACAAAGATTTTTTTTTATAGAAGGTTAAAAGTTATCTTATTAATTAAGAAATTAACGGATAATTGATGACATAAATAATTATTTATAATAATTAGTTAGTTTTATAATTGATTATAGATAAATAATCAATATTCTAATTAATTGTAATAATTAATATTCTAATTAATTATTATAAATTTTATAAAGGTATTTTTAATAATATATAAAATTATATATATATATTTGTTTAATAATATATGATATATTATTTATTCGATTATGTTTCTATGTGGTTGATTATATATATGAAAATATTTGTTGGTGGAGATAATTAAGTTAAATATTTTATGAATAAATAAATAATTGAGATTATAGTTGATGGTTTTGATGGCTAAAAGTAAAAAAATAATAATATTATATATATATATATATATATATTTTGTTCAATTCCATCTAGTTTAATTTGATATTTCTAAAATAAAAAAAAAACTATAAGAAAAGTCTGATTTGATTTGAGAAATAATGTGATGATTGTGTCGATATTATAGGATGCAAAAGTACAACGGTAAATAAATGCTCAAGTGGTTTCGTCCAATCCTTGAAATATTATGATTTCTTTTTGTAGAAAATATGTGTTGAAATAAATATTTTAATTAATTAAATATTATAATTTTTTATGTAAAGGTTACATAAATAAAAAATTATATATGAATAAACATTATAACCTCTTGTATAAAAATTATGTAGGAATTATTTATTCATTTAAATATTCACCATAATAGTTATCTTATTTATTGAACAATAAGTATAACAAAAGAAAATTTGTTAATGAATGGCGTAGCAATCTTTTGATTAAAAATCATTAATTTAATTCACATATATGTGTGATTTAAAAGGTACCAACATGAATGTGGTGACAACTATTTTTAAACCAACCTGAATGTGATGACAATTATTTTTATTGATAATAACACAAAATATTATTATGCATACTATGATAAATAAATAGAATAGATGAATCTATTGTTTGAGAAATATGTTTTTTACAAAAAGATAAAGTTGTACAACTTAACAAATATAAGTAAATAACAAAAAAAAATTGTCTTGTATTTGATTTTTCAAATTTAAGGGTTTGAAATCAAAGAAATGGTTTTTCTTTGACATTATTTTTATACAAATTTAAAGAAATATCTTCATAAAAATTTTATAAAATATATGAAAAAGAAAATTGGCTTGTAAAATCTTTCTATAACAGGTTTTATAATAATTGTATGATATATTAGTCCTACTATAAATTTAAGTGAATTTAAATCAATGAATGTGACAGTTGTGTGGGTAAAGTTGTGTGGGTAAATCAATGAATGTGACAGTTGTGTGGGTTCAAATGACATATTCCACTATGTATCATATTCACAAAAATTAATTATTTTATATAATAAGTCAAAAGTAATAAAAAGAGAGAATGAAAAATTTACTTATTTTATGCAGGTGGTACAAAGTGGAACATAATTTTAAGAAGATCAGATTTGATCTTTAGTTGTGTATATCTTAAACACAATGAAGGAAGTTATTTCATTACGTTTCTTTTGTATATAATATATTTTTTCGTTAAAATGCGATGAAAAGATGATTAAATTTATTAAAAATCTTAGTTGCACTTCACGATATATCTGGTTGTTATCAAAATATATATCGGTGTTATTAAAAATATAAAAAAAATTGACGTCTACAAATAAATATGTTAATAAATTTGAACATGCGACGAAAAAAATATATATTTCTCTAAAAAAAAAAAAATTATGTAGGCCACACGAATGTATAATAGTTTAAAGACATTTTTTTTTCTATTAGGGGTTTGATTTAGGAGGAATCCTAACAAATGGAGAGTTTCCCTCCGGGCTAGGTTTCGGAGTCAAATTTATTAAAATAAAATATATATATTATTTAACTTCTCTTGTTTAATAACATTTATAATGATTTTAATTTTTATAATAAAATAGGATTTTTATTGTAATATGTTTTATATTAATATTTATATAAAGTATTATATGATATTTAAATTAATATTTATTTTTAATAAAATAGATAAAGTTAATAATTAAAAAAAGAAAAGAAAAAGATAAGGTATATAATTTTAAAAGGGATTTAGGAAATATAACCTTAAACCTCATTGTTCATTCGCTTTCCCGTCGTGAATAACACGATCATGCAGTGAACGCCACCTTTTTTCATCAGAAAAAACTACTTTGGGGGAACAATTTCAGCTCTAGAAATTCGGTATAAATAGTCAGATTCATGGAATATTACACTAACTAAACTCATTTGCTTTAGTCATGCTTTTCCCATCTTCATGAACACGATCATGTAGTGAACGCCACCTTTTCCACCAGCAAAAACTACTTTGGGAGAACAATTTCATCTCTAGAAATGTCGCCATCCATCACTTCAAGTATTTCTCTGCATTTCTGAATCAAGTTCTTCAAATCGCTTTGCAAGTGATCAAGCATGGGAACAAAGTTTAGAGCAGCAGTTATTTTCCTTTTTCTTTCATCCATCCTTCTTCAACTGGTGTTTTCTGAATCCAACAATGGATTCGTTAGAATTGGACTGAAAAAGTTTAAATTAGATAAAAACAACATGATCCCTGCTCGACTTAACCCGCAACTACTGGATTCTCAAAATGCTGGCGGCATTGTAAAGTTAAAGAATTTCATTAACGTGCAGTACTATGGTGAGATTTCAATCGGTACACCACCACAGAAATTCACTGTGCTTTTTGATACAGGAAGCTCTAATCTGTGGATACCTTCCTCAAGAAGGTGCTACTTATCTGTAAGTTTGATCATATATCATTCATACAAATTTTATTAGGGGAGAAAATTGTGTTGAATTTGCCTCTGTTTCTGCTGCAGCGTTGGTGTTTCTATCCCCGTCGTTCTAGAACATCTAAAAAGAACATATATGATGCTCGTCGTTCAACAACGTATAAAAAGAACGGTGGGCAACTTTTATAGAAATAACTTCATGTAAAGCATGAAGGTGATATTGACTTGAAACATGATGTTGTTGTTTTGCACAGGAACATCTGCTAAAATACGCTATGGTTCAGGTTCAATAGCTGGTAAATTTAGCCAAGACAATGTTTTAGTTGGTGGATTAACAATCAAGAATCAGGTTATATATACAACACTAGGCCTTCATAGATTTTCCAAATCATCAATTTCTTTAATACTAATACTATACTTAAGTTTACTACAACTACAGGACTTTATTGAAGCAACGAGACTGTCCGGTTTTGTATTTTCCAAGTTTGACGGCGTTCTTGGCCTTGGATTTCCGGAGCTAGCAGAAAAAGATGCTGTTCCAGTATGGTATGCACTATCTTATGTCAAAATAAAAATTGTTGTGATATTCCTCTTAAGAAGATAAGGAGTAACCTCTCATATTTGCAGGTATAACATGATGAACCAGGGACTGATTCGGAATCCAGTGTTCTCATTTTGGCTTAATAGAAACGCAAAAGAAGAGGAAGGAGGTGAACTTATGTTTGGTGGGATTGATCCAAAGCATCACAAGGGGAACCATACTTATGTCCCTGTGACCCACGAGGGTTATTGGCAGGTTGAGAAATTTATATAAATATTTTTAATTTGTATGTTTGTTTCTTTTATTATAATGTGTTTGCTCTTGTAGTTTGACATGAGTAATGTTTCAATCAATGGTCAATCAATAGGTAAGCTCTTTCATCGATCATTCATAAAAGAAGAGGTCATTTATTAAACTAAGAGATAATGTTTAATGGGAGGTCATGTTGGTGGCATGAAAAAAAAAAAGAACATGTCATTTATTGATAATAGGGTACATTTTTAAGGTGTTTGCAGATCTGGTTGTTCTGCAGTTGTGGATTCTGGAAGTTCTTTGTTATTAGGTCCAACGGTACGTGAAACTGAAAAATAATTTTATTTTATTGTTACAATGGCTGGTAAATAATAAATTATTTTAATAAATGTAGGCTGTGATTACCATGATAAACCATGAAATTGGAATCACCGGAACAGTAGTAAGTCATGAATGCAAGTCAATCGTTGAAGAGTATGGACAAACCATTCTGAAAATGCTCCTAAGAGAGGTTATTTTTGTTGTTGAAATCTGAATTTCCTTAAAATACACAAACTCTAATGTTAACTTAACTTTTAATAGGTTAAGAAAATTTGTTCCCTAATTGGATTATGTCCAGTAAATGGAACTAAGCATATTAAGAAAAATAATAATGGAAGAAAATCAGACGTTTTCGCTATAGGTATGTGCAGTACTTGTGAAATGATAGTTGTGTGGATGGAGAGTCAGCTAGCGAGGAATCAAACAAAAATTGATATTTTAAACTATGTTAATAAGGTAAATATTTATTATTCTCACTTAAACTAATTTAAATTAATATTATAATCAAATAAATTATAAAAATAATGTCTACATCAGCTATGTGTTTCACTGCCAAGACCATCTCAAATATCATCATTTGTGGATTGTTCGCAAATTTCCTCAATGCCTAAGGTTTCGTTTTTAATTGGTGATAGAAATTTTATTCTCTCATCTAAAGAGGTAAATAAATGTCTATCTTATTTTACTTTAATTGTTACATATTTTGTTTTCTTGTTAATAAAATATTTAATTTGTCCTAAATTAGTATATAATAAAGTTTGGAGAAGGTGATGGGCAAGAATGCACAAGTGGTTTTATCTCAAGAGATGTTTCTCCTCCTTATGGACCCTTCTGGTTTGACACAAACTCTTTTTCTTTTATTTGCCAAAATGTAATTTTTTTGGATGAATTTATGATTAACGTGTTTTATGAAGGGTTTTGGGGGACATATTCATGGGTCGTTACCACACTGTGTTTGACTATGGATCTTCCATAGTTGGATTTGCAGATGCTGCTTAATAATAATAATAAACACATATTTGTTAACTTCATTTACAGGAATATTTGGGTCAAATTTATTTCATTTTACAGTATTTATATTGAGTGTATTATTAATTAAAATATTCTTTAGGATTAAATATGCATTAAATCTCTTTTATTAATTTCTTTTATTTCTTTTTAAGATCGTTAGTATATTTTAAATTAGAATAATCTCTTGTTATCAAAATCTATGATGGAGTATTGTAGGTCAAATCTATTATAAATTTATTATGATAAAATATAATACACCAATATTAAAATAAAATATATTAAATAAAAATTAAAATATTTATAAATAACTAAATAAAATAATAATATCACTAATGTGACTATCAAATTTTAACAAAGTGATAATTTTGATTAACGAATTTTAGAGAATGGTTAGTCAAAACTTTTAATTCAATTAAATTCGAAGTTAAATTAGTTAAATAATTTTTTATTTACTTTTTATTTATAAATATCAAAATAATAAAAAATTAACGATCGTTCAAAACAAAACTTCATTCTATATAACTTTAATAATAGTAAGCCCAAGATGGTAAGGTTTAAAAGAATAGTTTTG
Organism: Impatiens glandulifera; assembly: GCF_907164915.1. Classification (NCBI taxonomy): domain Eukaryota; kingdom Viridiplantae; phylum Streptophyta; class Magnoliopsida; order Ericales; family Balsaminaceae; genus Impatiens; species Impatiens glandulifera. Next base: position 2,649,916 of record NC_061865.1, read on the forward strand.
AAATTTTTATTGACTCCAATAAAGAGTCTTTGACAATTCAATCAAAAATAAAATATATTTTACAAACATTAAAATAAAACACATTACAAAATAAACTTAACATATATTATTAAAATAAAATAAATATATATATATATATATATATATAAATAAAATATATTTTACAAACATTAAAATAAAACACATTACAAAATAAACTTAACATATATTATTAAAATAAAATAAATATATATATATATATAATGTTTAATTTAAAGTGTTTGGATTATTGAGTCGAGAGTTTGTGATTAATTTGGATATGTATGTAGAGTAATGGATACTTGGGTTGGGTCCAGTGGCGGACCTACAAGGGGGGCCTTGGGGGGCCGGGCCTCCCCCAACCAGGATAAAACTTTTACGATATTTTATATATATGTTTACCAAGTTAGGCTTTGTCCTACTGGTTTTGGAGCAGAAATATATAATAGAGGTCAGATTGATCACCCTGTCTCTCACATTTCTTTTATAATAACTTCACACTTCTTTTTATAAAAATTTTATTTTATACAAACACTATTTTCTAATATTTATAATAAACTAACACTTTCTTTTATAAAAAATAATAAAAAAAATAATTCATAATTATATTATTCTAATTTCAATTATAATTTTATTAAAGTAATTATTATTAATATTTTATTTTATAAAAAAAAATATTTTCTAAGAAACGATATTTGTAATAATACATAAATTTTAGTTAATATATAAATAAAATTTATTTATATAAGTTAAAATATAAAGAATTATATATAAAATAATGAAAATCATATAATATTATTATTTATTTTAAAACTACGTTTATATTATAATTTATTTATATATATATATATATTATTAATTTTAATATAATTAATAATACAAATTACTTATAAATATAAGGGTAAAATAACAATTTATATAAATATAAGAGTAAAATATTATTTTATATTTCTTAATTTTAAATTAGTTTTAAATTATTTCAACAAATAAATATATTTGTTAGATTTTATTTAGGGGCCTAGGGTTGTGACACGTATTTATTTTTAATTATTTATTTTATGTAGGATATAGAATAATGGAGATGTTCTATAAACGAATTTGTACTTCTACATCACATGATCAACATGAGTCTTCTCAATCAATTAATGAGCCTACTAACGAGTCTAATGTTACTGATCAAATATACATGGTTAGAATATAGCATATCAAAATATGCATCATTTTGTTTTTGGTGTTATCTTTTCAAGCCTTTAAATAGAGAAAACGTAGATGATACATTTATAGGAGATGGGTACAAAAATTGGAAAAGGGCATTAGAAAGATTCAATCGTCATATGAGAACTTCAAATAGTTGTCATAATGAAGCTAGAGTTCAATTTGAATCATTTTAAGATCAAAGACATAACGTGAGAAACGTTTTACATACACATGGTCGTGATATAGAAATAAATTATCGCACCCGTTTAACGACAATGTTTGATGTAACACGCTTTCTATTAAGGCAATGATTACCTTTTCGAGGACATATGAGTCAAGTAGTTCATCAAATAAAGTTAATTTTCTTGAATTGATTGATTGGTATAGTCAACGTAATGAAAATATTTTGTCTTCTTTTGTACCGACTCATGGACAAGAATAATTTAGTAATTGTGCTTATTAGTATTTTTATGTAATTATCGAGTAGAATTTTAATTAAAAAATGCATTTATTTGATAGCCAAAAAATGCTAAGTTAGTATGTATTTGGCCCCCCCGAGAAAATATTTCTGGGTCCGCCACTGGTCGGGTCGGGTCGGGTCATTAGTTGACCCGTCTATATACTTGAAATGATTAAATTTAAAAAATTAAATTAAAAATGTGATACATAAGTCTCAAACGCAACTTAACCATATAAGTTTAACATTTTAATCAAATAGACTAATAATAATACTTTATATTTTAATTAATTGAACTAAACATAATATTTTAAATTTAATTATATAATTTTAAATTTATATATATAATATATATATATATATATATATAATTAATGAGAAATGATAGAGAAGGAATGGGAAATTTGATGATGCCACGCAATTGAAAAAATAAAAATTTTCTTCACACTATTTTTTTCAACCAATAACCCTCCTTCGTCACCTTTCTCAATTTACCTCCCTCTATTACTTCTTATTTATAATTATAAAATTTTGTAGATTATTTTATATTTTTATTTTATTTTTTGAATTAAGGAGAACTATAAATCTGTAATATTTTGGTCATTAATTAAGTGAACTCTTACAACTGGGCTACCTTGATCATAAATTATATATATAACGTTTAATTCTTGATAGTAAGGATTTTTTGGTCGCGTATGGTGAGTAATTTGAATATTTTTGTTAAACAAAATGAATCGAGTTGATTTATTTAGATATAAATTCAACCCTAAGTTAATAGGTATGAGTATAAGTTATACCAAAAGTTTTTTTTAAAATTATTTTTTCTACGTTAATATATATATATATATATATATATATATATATATATATATATATATATATATATATATATATAAAAATGAATGTATATTAATTAAGAATGTCAAAATTATTTTTTTCTAATTTTATTTTATATTTTTTAAAATAATTATATATATAGATAAATAATTTTACTTTTATTAATTATTTTATATCTATATAATTATTTTATATCTATAGATAAATAATTATATGATTTCTTTTGTAAAAATCTAACGTGATAAAAAGACTTTAGTCATTTATATTGAAACAATTCTAATTTCTTGTGTATAAATTATGAGATAAATGGGAGTAGTCAGTGATTTTTTTTATAGAAATTAGACTCCTTAAAATGATTCTAGCAATTGATGTTGATATTAATAGGTAGTCAATGATTTTTTTTTAATGATTCTAGCCATTGATGAAGAAGGGAGAAGGTGATGCGGAAAAAATGCAAAAGTGACTTTATTTCCATAGATGTTTTTCCTCCTTACGGACCCTTCTGGTTTAACATAACTTCTTTATCTTTCTTTGCTAAAAAGAAAAAATAAATTAAAGTTTTATTATGAATTTATGGTTAATGTATTTATGAAGGGTTTTGGGGGACATATTTAATGCAGCTTAATATTAATAATAATAATATTAATAAACAAATATTTGTTAACTTCATTTATGTTTATCAGAATATTTGTGTCAAATTTATTCCATTTTACAATATTTAAATTGAGTGTATTATCAATTAAAATATTCTTTAGGATTAAATATGCATTAAATCTCTTTTATTTCTTTTTAAGAATAGTCCCTCGTTATCAAAAACTATGATGGAGAATTGTAGGTCAAATTTATTATAAATTTATTAAAATAAATATATTACACAAATATTAAAATAAAATATATTAAATAAAAATAAAAATATTTATAAATAACTAAATAAAAAAAATAATATCACTAATTTAACTATTGATAATTTTGATTAACGAATTTTAATGAAATTCGGTTGTTAAATTAGTTAAATAATTTTTTTATTTTTTATTTATAAATAATAAATTAACGACATTTAAAATCGTTAAAATAAAACTCAGTTATACATAACTTTAACAATAATAAGTCCTCTATTGTGAGGTTTAAAATAATAGTTATGAAATTTTTATTGACCCCAATCCTTAATTTGACAATTCAGTCAAACATACAATATATTTTATAAACATTAAAATAAAGTACATTATAAAATAAATTTTATTAAAATAAAATAAATATATATATATAATAATGCTTAATTTCAAAGTGTCAAGTTGAGAGTTTATGATTAATTTGGATATGTACGTAGAGTAAATGATGAGTTGATGGCATGTCCATAAACTTGAAATGATTAAATTTACAAAAATAAATAAAAAAATGTGATACAAAAGTCTCAAGCTTGCAACTTAACCATATAAATTTAACATTTTAATTTTAGATTTTAAATTTAACCTAAAAATTATTGAACTTAAATATTTCTAACAATATAACTTTAATATTTTAACAACTAAGTCACTTAAGCCGACTCTTACAATTAGACTATATTGAGTTATATATATATATTAATTCTTAATGGTAAAATTTTATTTTTAAATTATTTTCTTTATTCTAATAAAATATATATATATATATATATATATATATTTAAAAAAAGAATGAATGTGTATTAATTAAGAATGTCAAAAGTATTATCTTTTTTATTTTACTTTATATTTTTAAAATAAATAATTTTATATATAGATAAATAATTTTATTTTTATTAATTATTTTATATCTATATAATTATATATTAAATATATATATACAAAATTTTATTTAAAAAATAATTCATTTTATATCTATATAATTATATATTAAATATTTTTATATATAACAATTTATTTAAAAATTAATTCATAATATATTTGTATAAAAATGTATTAATTTGTTTCTCTTTTGTATTCAAACAATAAATAGTGATAGTGAGGAGGATTGAGTATTGAGAATAATTTTATTTTATTTTATTATAAATTGAATGATTTATTTTTAATTGTTAGTTATATAATTATATATATGTATTTATATTAATGTATAAAATTATAAAATAAATTAACAATTAAATGATATAATGGTTACGTGTTCATAATTCATAATAAAGATTTGAATCTCGCTATAATATAATGAATTGACTGTGATGCATAATAGTTCGATTGGGGACTAAAAATAAAATATTTCGATTATGGGTATATATTGACTTATATTATAATATAGGAAAAAAGTTCACTTAGACATGTATTTGTAGAACTAGTTCACTTAAACGTATGTACTAATAATATGTCATTTAAACTTATTATCAAAAATTGGCTCATTTAGCCTAACTATGATTAACTTTTATTTTTAAATTTATATATTTATTAATTAAATATTAATATATTTTCTCTCTCTTTCTTTTTAATTTTTATTTCATTTATTACTAATAAATGAACCCTCTATTTTCTCTCTCTATTTATAATTTTTTATTATTTATATGAGTATTTATAGTTGATTATTTTAATTTTAATATATATATATATATATATATATATATATATATATATATATATATATATATATATATATATATATATATATATATATATATATATATATACATATATATATATATATACACACGCATTCATCATTAATTATTTTAACTTTATATTTCTTTTTTTATATATTTTTTTTTATATTCACATTACTTATTAATTATTTTAAAATTATTTGATCTCAATAACTGAATATAACAATGAAAATTCTTTCAAAAATAAAAATCTTTCAACACAAAAATAAATTAATTAAGAATTGAATAATAATAAAAACTCATTCATCAAACACTAAAAGAGTAATAATCAAATATTAGACAAAACAATTCATTTACTACTAATATAAGTCGTGAATAAAAATTAAATAAAAAATTATTAATTTTATTTTTATTTATATTAAACTAAATAAGAAAAAAAATCCTTTTTTATTTTTATTATATTAAATTAAATAAGAAAAAATCCTTCAAAAAAATATTACACTAAAACATAAAATTCATAAATAAATTGTTAATTTTTTTAAAAAAATGACAATTTAAGAAATATGAGAAATAAAAACTAATAAAAAAAGAAGATGAAATATAAAAGAAAAATTAATATTAAAATAATAAAAAATTTAAGAAAAAAATAAATTACCTAGTTTAATTAATGAAAAAGAAGGAGAGAGAAAATATATTAATATTTAATTAATAAATATATAAATTTAAAAATAAAAATTAATCATGGTTATGAAAATAGGCTAAATGAGCCAATTTTTGATAGTACATATGTTTAAATGACCTTTTATTAGTACATACATCTAAGTGATAGTTTTACAAGTATATACTCTAAGTGAACTTTTTTTCCTATAATATAATTTTATTTGAATGTCTTGTATATTATATATTTTATTTTCATATATATTATTTAAGTTAATCTTTATTTTAATTATTTAGATATAAAAAAGATAATAATTTGATGAAAAAGATGGTAATTTGAACATTTCAATAATAAATTGATGGAGATTCAGGGAATATGACCCTAAACATTCTTTTCCGTCGTCATGAACACGATCATGCATTTAACGCCACCTTTTCATCAGCAAAATCTATTTCTTTCATCCATCCTTCTTCAGCTGGTGTTTTCTGAATCCAACAATGGATTCGTTAGAATTGGACTGAAAAAGTTTAAATTAGATAAAAACAACATGATCCCTGCTCGACTTAACCCGCAACTACTGGATTCTCAAAATGCTGGCGGCATTGTAAAGTTAAAGAATTTCATTAACGTGCAGTACTACGGTGAGATTTCAATCGGTACACCACCACAGAAATTCACTGTGCTTTTTGATACAGGAAGCTCTAATATGTGGCTACCTTCCTCAAAGAGCTATTTCTCAGTAAGTTTGATCATATTTATACACAAGATTATACTATGAGGGGAGAAAATTATGTTGAATTTGCCTCTATTTCTGCTGCAGTGTGCGTGTTATTATCATTCCAAATACTATGCCCGTCGTTCAAGAACTTATAAAAAGAACGGTTGGTGTCTGTTGCAACTTTTAAAAAAATAACTTCATGTAAGCAACTAAGCAGGAAGGTGATATTGACTTGAAACACATAATTATGTGGTTTTGCATAGGAACATCTGCTAAGATACACTATGGTTCAAATTCAATATCTGGCAAGTTTAGCAAAGACAATGTTTTAGTTGGTGGTTTAACAATTAAGAATCAGATTATATCCTTTCATTTCATTAATACTAATACTATTCTTTAAGTTTACTACAACTACAGGACTTCATTGAAGCAACAACACTGTCCGGTTTTGTGTTTCAGTTTACCAAGTTTGATGGCGTTCTTGGCCTTGGATTTCAGGAGATCTCACATGGAGGTGTTGCTCCAGTATGGTAAGTACTATCTTATGTCAAATTAGAATTTGTTGTGATATTCCTCTTTAAGATAAGGAGTATCCGCTCATATTTGCAGGTACAACATGATGAACCAGGGTCTGATTCAAAATCAAGTGTTCTCATTTTGGCTTAATAGAAATACAAAAGATGAGAAAGGAGGTGAACTTGTGTTTGGTAGGATTGATTCAAGGCATTATCAAGGGAACCATACTTATGTACCTCTTACCCACAAGAGTTATTGGCAAGTTGGGAAATTTATATACATATTTTTAATTTTTATGTTTATTTCTTTTATAATCATATATTGTGCTTGCTCTTGTAGTTTGATATGGGTTCGTCAAGGGTCAACCAATGGGTAAGTTTTTTCATCGGTCATTCATAAAAGAAGAGGTAATTTCTTAAACTAAGAGATATTGTTTAATGGGGAGGTCATGTTGGTGAAATGAATAAGAGAAAAAGAGAAAAAAATGTCATTTATTGATTATAGAGTACATTTTCAGGTATTTTTCGTTGTTCTGCAATGGTGGATTCTGGAACTTCTTTATTGTCAGATCCAACGTTATGTGAAAATGAAAAGGGGTTTTATTTTTTGTCATTCATACAATGGCCAATAAATATTAAAGGATTTTCATAAGTGTAGGCTGTGATTACCATGATAAATCATGAAATTGGAGTCACCAAAGTAGTTAACCATGAATGAAAGTCAATTGTTGAAGTGTATGGACAAACCATTCTGAAAAAGCTCTTAATAAAGGCTTGTTATTTTTGTTGAAATATGATTTTCCTTCAAATACACAAATTATAATGTTGTCTTAACTTTTAATAGGCGTCACCATATCAGAAAATTTGTTCCATAATTGGATTATGCCTAGTTTATGGAAGTAATAATAGAACATTAGATATTTTCTCTATCGTTAAGTGCAATACTTGTGAAATGTTGTGTGGATGGAGAGTGAGCATAAGAGGAATCAAAGTAAAACTGTTATTTAAAACTATGCTAACAAGGTAAATATTTATTATTCTCATTTAAAATAATTAATATTAACAGTTGAATCAAATAAATGATAAAAAAAACTAGTGTTTACATCGGCTATGTGATTCGTTGTCAACACCAAATATGCAATCAGATGTGGATTGTTTGCTAATTTCTTCAATGCCTATAGTTTCGTTTTTAATTGGTTCTAGAAATTTTAACCTCTCACTTAAGGAGGTAAATGATTGTCTATCTTATTTTACTTTAATGGTTACATATTTTGTATTTTAATTGAACTGATATAAAATATTTAATTTGTCTTGAATTAGTATATAATGAAGACCGGAGAAGGAGATAAGACTAATTGCACAAGTGGCTTTATTTCTAGAGATCTTTCTACTCGCGACCTATCTGGTTTGACATAATCTATTTCTTTTTAAATACTTGCAATAATGAAAACAATTTGAAAATTTTATTGATGAATTTAAGAAGGTGTCTCAAAGTGTGGCTATCCTCAATTTAAAGAATTCTTAATCATGAGATCTTTAATCTCTTATTCAAATATTCTTTTTATTTGAATTATATTAGTGAGTTAAGATTAATTCTTATTTTTATAAGTTAAAAAGCTGAATTTGAGATATTGATTTATTAACTAAATGATAATTTTTTTTTAAAATCTAGAAAATATACATCATAATTTTTTTCATAATATGTCAAAGAGGTTGAGGGTGTGTTTGATAACCCTGGAATTGGCATTGAAATTGGAGGGTCCAATTCCAATTCTTATGTTCGTTAGACACTTTAATATTAAGAATTGGAATTGGAAATAGAATTCCAATGGAATTCAATATAGTGTAATTTGATAGTTCTCAATTTCAATCTTTTTAGGTCGGAATTGTAATTCCAAATTAACACGTTTTTCATTTTTTGACATGCTTAACACGTTTTTCACACATTAAACACGTTTAACATATTTTTAACACGTTTAACACGTTTTTCACACGTTTAACACGTTTTTTTTACACATTTAACACATTTTTGACACATTTAACACGTTTTTTACGTCATTGACACGTTTAACACGTTTTTGACACGTTTAACATGATTTTTACGTTTTTAACACGTTTAACACGTTTTTGACACGTTTAACACAATTTTGACACGTTTAACACGTTTTGACACATTTAACACGTTTTTCACATCCTTGACACGTTTAACACGTTTTTGACACATTTAACACGTTTTTCACGTCTTTGACACGTTTAACATGTTTTTGGCACGTTTAACACGTTTTGATACATTTATCACGTTTTGACACATTTAACACGTTTTTCACGTCCTTGACACGTTTAATACGTTTTTGACACATTAAACATGTTTTTCACGTCATTGACACGTTTAACACGTCCTTGACACGTTTAACACGTTTTTGACACGTTTAACATGATTTTCACATTTTAAACACGTTTAACACATTTTGACACGTTTTTGGCACGTTTAACACGTTTAACACATTTTGACACATTTAACACGTTTTTCACTTCCTTGGCACGTTTAACACGTTTTTGACACGTTTAACACGTTTTTCACGTCCTTGACATGTTTAACACGTCCTTGACACGTTTAACACGTTTAACATGATTTTCACATTTTTAACACGTTTAACACGTTTTTGACATTTTTAACACGTTTTGACACATTTAACACGTTTTTCACGTCCTTGACACGTCTAACACATTTTTGACACATTTAACACGTTTTTCACGTCCTTGACACGTTTAACACGTCCTTGACACGTTTAACACGTCCTTAACACGTTTTAGACATGTTTAACATGTTTTCACGTTTTTAACACGTTTTGACACGTTGAACACATTTTTAGCACCTTTAACACGTTTATGACACATTTAACACATTTTGACACATTAAAACGTTTTTTACGTCCTTGACTCGTTTTTGACACATTTAACACATTTTTCACGTTCTTGACACGTTTAACACGTCCTTGACATGTTTAACACATTTTTGACACGTTTAACATGATTTTCACGTTTTTAACACATTTTTGACACGTTTAACACGTTTTTGGCATGTTTAACACGTTTTGACACATTTAACACATTTTCACGTCATTGACACGTTTAACATGTCCTTGACACGTTCAACGCGTTTTTGACACGTTTAACATGATTTTCACGTTTTTAACACGTTTAATATGTTTTTGACACGTTTAACACGTTTTTTACATCTCGGCACATTTTGGCACGTTTAACAAGTTTTTCACATTTTTTACACGTTTTTGACACGTTTATCACGTTTACACAATTTTGACACATTTAACACGTTTTTTTTACGTTTTGACAGATTTAACACATTTCTTTACAATTTTGACACATTTACCTCATTTTGACACGTTTAACATATTTTCACGCTTTGGACTATTTAACACGTTTTTTTTTACGTTTTTGACACATTTATCACGTTTTCACGTTTTTGACACATTTAACACATTTATCTCATTTTTGACACGTTTAACATGTTTTTCACGTTTTGGCACGTTTAACAAGTTTTTTAAATGTTTGGAACGTTTAACACATTTTTGACACGTTTTCATGTTTTTAACACGTTTAAAATGTTTTTAACACATTTAAAACGTTTTTAACACATTAAACACGTTTAACACGTTGACACGTTTCACATGTTTTTTACGTTTATGAAACGTTTGACACATTTTTAATACATTTAACACGTTTTTAACACATTTAACACTTTTTCACGTTTTGGCACGTTTAACAAGTTTTTCACTTATTTGGCACGTTTAACACATTTTTGATACGTTTAACACGACACTACGTTTTTGACATATTTAACACGTTTTAAACCTATTAAAATGTGTGAAAAACATGTTAAACGTATTAAAATTGTCAAAAACGTGTTAAATGTGCCAAAAACGTGGAAACGTGTTAAAAACGGGATTAAGTGTAAAAAATGTGAAAACGTGTTAAAACGTGTGAGAAACGTGAAAGCGTGTTAAAACGTGTGAAAAATGTGTTAAAAACGTGTTAAACTTGTCAAAGTATGAAAAACATGTTAAACGTGTCAAAATGTGTAAAACGTGTTAGACATGCCAAAAATATGTTTAACGTGCCAAAAACGTGAAAAACATGTTAAACATGTGAAAAACGTGTTAAATGTGAAAAACGTGTGAAAATGTGTTAAATGTGTTAAACGTGTGAAAAATGTGTTAAATGTGTCAAAACATAAAAAAACGTGTTAAACGTGTCAAAAATGTGTAAAACGTGTAAAAATGTGAAAACAAGTTAAACGTGTGAAAAACGTATTAAACATGTTAAAAAAGTTCAAATACGTGAAAAAACGTGTTAAACTTGTTAATAAGTGTGAAAAACATGTTAAACGTATTAAAAATGTCAAAAACGTGTTAAGCATATCAAAAACGTAAAAAACATGTTAAACGTGTGAAAATGTGTTAAACATGTCAAAAACGTATTAAATGTGCCAAAAACGTGAAAACATATTTAAAAAATTAATATTTTGAACCGATATTTTATTTTACAAACATAAGAATTAGAATTGAATTACAATTCTATCATTTTTCCAAACATAGGAATTGGAATTGAATTACAATTCTATAATTTTTTCAAGCATAGGAATTGAATTGTAATTCAATGTCAATTCTCATGAAATTAGAATTTCAATTCCAATTCCACCTCGTCAAACATACCCTAAGACAATTATGTATTAATTCACTAATCATGATTATCTTTGTTTTATCTATGAAGGGTTTTGGGGGACATATTCATGAGTCGTTACCTCCACAGTATTTGACTATGGCGGATTGAAAGTTGGATTTGTCGATACAGCATAATATTAATAATAAAAATAATTGACACATATTTGTTAAATTATTTATGTTCATAAGAATATTTGAATCAAATTTGTTTCCATTTACAACATTTATATTGAGTCTTGTATGTTTTATTTTTTTTCTATGACTCATTTTTCGATCTTTAAAATATTTTAAACACGTTTTAAGATAATTCATAGCTCGCAATTGGTTTGAGTCTCATGCCTTATTTTCTACTTGACTGCACCCGCCGTAAGAAACGAGGAATTTTAAATGTAGGCTCGACCCGAGTGTTTTTAGAAAAATGATTTAGTCAATTATTTTCTTAAGTCCTGTGGTTTATTTTCCTCTTGAATCTCGTAAAACAAAACGGGAAAATGACTCTATCAAGAGTCGTCTCATCTTAAATTGTGATGAGGAACTGCAATATTACTTAGCAATAGTTAGACATACTTTTGTGCTTTTTAAGAGTCATCACCTAGTTACTTATCGAGAAATTAAGAATGAATTTTTTTAGAATTTTTTTTTGGCTCAGCGCTTAGTTATGTATGGGAAATGGCCTCGTTGTTGTGTCACACACGTCCATCAAAATGAACAATCACTATTCCGAAACAAATTTGATTTTATTTTATTTTATCATGACATGACATGTTACACAATTATTTATAAAATTTAAATCTTGAACTTAATCTCGTTTCTCTTTAAAAGATTTTAATTATGCCCTAGTTCTAGATATAAAAGAGATACTATTTTCTCCTAAATTTTATCTATATTAAGACATTTCAGTACAGAAAATTTCATCTAAGTTTAACCGAATTACCTGCGGTGTAAATGGTAAATTTGGACCGAAAATTGATAAACGATTAGGGTCAGAAATGTAAAAAAATTATTCTAAGTAATTTTCTATTTTTTAAAATTTTAAAAAATGTTTAGAACCTTCCTAGATTAAAAATGACTTAGATAATTAAATTTCCCAAAATAAAACTAAAAACAATGCCTTAGCCCTGAACCAGGAGTAACATATTGTATAGATATCCTTGCTAATTAGAATATTTTTGAGTATACTCGAGGTAGCAGGTAGCATTTGACTTTCAATGATCAAGATTCATCTTTGATGAAATTACTATATTTTGAGATTGTGAAATATATGTGTTTATTTTCTTTCATACAAATAATTGTCTGTCCAAAATATCTTTACGTTAGTTATGAGTATGATAAACTAACATGTTGTTTTGAGTATTAAGTGAAACAATATTGATAATTTTTTTTTATTAATCTAAATAAACCTGCAAACTAGTTGAATTTGATGATTAAGACATAACAATATCATTGTAACTTACTTAAGTTATTCCTTGTTTGTGGCAATAATACTTAGAGGTCATGAGTTGAATTTTTACTATTATCTTATTTTTTGTTTTAGAATATAAGATTGAGCTTGAAGATCTAGTGAAATATGTTGAAATCAAGTTAGTGAAATTACTTGGAGCAAAGAAAAATGATCTTTATAAGTATGGCTTTACAACTTTAGTCATATTTATAAAATGTCTAATTTGACTTGACAAAAACGTGAATGTGAAGAAGAAGAATGATAATCATTTTCATTTGATTAAATTCTCAAATATATTAATTATCTTCAAGCTGCAATCTAAATTCTAAAGAAAATTATTGTCATTACGTCGGATTGCGATATTGCCGATGCTAACATTAATCATGTTTTTCTAAGGGATTAAGAAGACTACGAACTCAAGCTGATGTCAATATAAGTAAAAAAATTTACTTTGTGATAATGTCTTTTTTTAAGGATAAAATTATTTTTTTATTAATTTACAATTTATTTAATATCGTATTAACCATGATGAACATTTAGGCATCATTTACATACTCTTTATAATTTAAAGATTGGACAAGTCAAAAGCTCTTGAGAGTTCTGCACAAGAAAGGAATTGGCAAGAAGCATTTGATGGTAGTCAATCTGTCAAAAATATATTATGTATGAAATGTAATTGGATAAACAAACTTTTGTAGATTTTGGGGCAATTTAATGTTGATAGTCTGATAGACTTAAAAATTTGTGAGTTTAGAACATTATTTGTTGTATTATTATCAACTTTTTTGGTAACATTTGATATTATGTAGTGGACTAGAAATAGTTGTGCAGAAAGATGAATGGTTATATAAGGTTAAAATTTTAACAGAAAAGATAATGTAAGTTAATCTTTGTTAAAAATCTAGTTTATTTATTAAAATTTATGGTTTTGTTTGTAGGGAATCAATCAAAACATAAGAAGAGGAAAGGTTGATATTTGGAATTCAGATAATATATTTCCAGATTATTTGCTTTAGACATTATTAATGTTGTCTTAGATCTGATGAATTCTCTATTATATTTCCCAATATTCCACCTGGATAAATGAATAGTACCTTTAAAATCCTGGATAAATGAATTATACTTTGATTTTTTTTATCTGATAATAACTCAATTCATTTAAATCTATGATTTATGTTGTCATATAAACATGGTAATTGACTAAATAGTACCTTTAAAATTTCTTTTTATATTATGGTTTTGACATATTACATAACTAACATGCAAAATTTCTTTTCAAATTTTATTTTATCTAGGATGAAGATCGGTTTAACTACAGATATTAATATTACTCCCTCTTAATCAATTATAAATTTTATTTGTAGAATTATCATCTCATTCATTGTTTTTATCATGGACAGATATTGAAGACTATGTAATAATAATAAAAAAGAGTTTTCTGATGTGATGTGAGGATTCAATTTTATATCTTTAATTTTATAATTGATGTATTTTATATTCACTTTATATCATTGAAAAACAATAATTATATTTAATAGAAATATTAATATGTTTCTTTGTTTTTGCTAATGAATGTTCTAGTTTCTTAATTTTTTAATTTTTATAATTTAAAAAATTGCTTATTTAGTATAAATAATTATAAAAACATTGGGTGAGTTTTAATTTCCTAAAACACATCATTAGCGACAGTAAATTATTCCTGTAGTTAATCATGTAGCTAGCAACAGTTGGCAACCGGTATATTAAATGTGGCTAAGATCAATAGCCACAATATATTCATCAATAACAACGGTATTTCAATTGAGTAGACTTAAATATTTGGGCATCGTTAATGGGCCGACCTAATTCTATATTGGATAGGATTATGATAAATATATATATAATTAGGACTTTTGGAAATCTGAGACTTATAGATTTCTTATATAAACTCATTCACAACTAGAGCGGTCAGACGGGCCAACCCACGGCAGGGCAGGCCTACCCACCAAAACTCATTGTTTGACGGATCAATGGCAAGTCGGCCTCCATCCCGACGGGTTGAAAATCCCCAACCCAACCCAACCCAAGGTGGATTGCATGTTAGGCAAGTCAACCCGCGGGTTATCTCACTATAAATAAAAATCATTAATAGTTTTAGAAAACAAGAGTTAATAACATGATCAAATAGTCATAATACACACCAAACAATTGAGAACTTTTCCATAATGGAGGGGGTAACACTATCATAAAAGAGTATTTGCTCACCAATAATGGAAGGGTAACACTATCATAAATCGAGAAGCATAAACTCAATTGAGAACTTTTCCATCTCCACAATGCATGGACAATGTCCAGAGGATATCTCATCATAGGAAAGAAGATCAATCCTTTGCATTCTAGTTCAAATATCTTGCGACATCGATCCTTGGTTTGTAACATATTTTCATTCATCATTGACATTGACAGTCCTTGCAATTAATTATAGAAGTACATACATCATCTCGTGATACTTCTTCATAAGAGGATTATGTACCTTTTTTTATTTAAACATGTCTAGTAATTATTAGGATAAAGCTCTAGACAACATTTGTGTGGCATACCTTCCTAATATATCTATTATCAAGAGTTTAAAACAGTAAAAACATAAATTTTTATAGTCAAAATTTGTTTTTCGAGTTAAATAGGATAAACCCCAGTAGAGTCGCCAAGGAGAAGTGCTCTCTCGATGCATTTTATGCCTCGGGTTTGGGTCCGTGAGAATTTGTTTTTATCAAAATGGGATAGCTCAATTAAGTTTTAAAAAAATCCTTTTAGAAATATCTTTTAGGAGAAATTATTTTTAAATTAACTTTTTTTTTTAGAATCTCGGCTACGAGTATTTTTTTTACAATTTGTCATAACAAACCGCTAGCAACTTAATTTGAAAGAATTTATATTTGATTTTTAAGAATATCAATAAAATATTTACGTATACAAACGTAAGTTAGATAATTCTTTTGAATTCGCTATTTGGTTACACTTAAGTAAAGAGTTTTCGCAATAAATTAACAACGCTCGTTAAAGAATAAGGTCTATTTCAAGAAATTTTGGCTTTAAGAAGTTGGATTGAAGGTTTTATTTGTCCGATTATTTTTTAAATTAAATTTCAATACATGTAATTGGTGTCAAGATTTATTGAAAAGTACTTGAAAATATTAGTTTAAAGAAGTTATATTTAAAAATAAATTTAAACTAGTCTTTAATAAAATATTTTTTTATGATATTATTCTATAAATAATTTAAATTAGTTTTTTATTTTTCGAATTTTTAAAAAATAATTTAAAACTTTTAAATATCAAAAATGTTTGAAATTAAAAAAATAACTCCAGGAACGAGTTTAACCGTACGCGAGGTAGACCACCTGTTCTTGGCGTGGTTTGTGCGTGAGTTGGGTCGTCTTTAGGCGTGGTTTGAGCTGAAGTCAAAGTGGCTTAGGCTTTGGTCAAGGTCAATTGGAACGCAGGTTGAACGGACGCGACACGGTAAAGACTCGGTCTCATCGTTCAAGGCGCGATAAACTTTTTTTCGTTTGTTTGATATCCGTTTGATTTCAATTTTGTTTTTTTTCCTTAGAGGATTAATAAACTGAACGAAAGATTCAACGAAAGCAGGTCCACAAATTCGACGTGGCCTGCCAGGTGTCTCCATGTCCCAAAAGCGCTCATTTCGGGTCCCAAAACCACTCATTTCGGGAAGAAAAAAAAAACAAATTTTTTCGAAATGGCCGTTTCGGGTCCCGAAACCACTCATTTCAGGAAGAATTTTTTTTTCAAAAATGGCCGTTTTGGGTCTCGATACCACTCATTTCGGGTCCCGAAATTACTAATTTCGGGAAGAATTTTTTTCTTCCGAAATGGCCGTTTCAAAACTTGAAATTACCGTTTCGGGATCCGAAATTACCGTTTTGGGACATTTGAAAATTTTCTCTCTCCTACCCACGTGTCATGCCACGTTAATTCGTGGACTTATTTTCATTGAATATTTCGTTGAGTTTATTATTTTTCTTTCCTTACGCGGTTGTGTGTCCATTTCATTTCAAAACTCCATATTTCCCTTTTAAGTTTATTTAGTAGAATGATGTCGTTTTCTTAAAAAAAATAAAATAATAGGTCTTATCCAGATTGTGAATTCAAAACAAATGGAGAGCTTCCTCTCCTTTTCGAAGTCAAAACTATTAAAATAAAATACATATTTATTTGACTTATCTTGTTTAATAAGTTTTATAATAATTTTTATTTTTATAATACAATAAGATTTTTATTACAATATGTTTTATATTAATATTTATATAAAGTATTATATGATATTTAATTAATATTAATTTTTAATAAAATAGATAAAGTTAATAATATTTTTTAATAAAAGGGATTTAGGAAATATAACCTTAACCCTCCTTGTTCATTTGCTTTCCCCGTCGTCACTTACACGATCATGCAAAAACTACTTTGGGAGAACAATTTCATCTCTAGAAATGTCCCCATCCATCACTATCGATTCGCTAAAGCGAAGAAACATAATCATCCAAGTATTTCCAAATCTTCGTTCTTCTTGCACTTCTACTTCTCATTCGTTTTGTTAATTAATCAAGTTCTTCAAATCGCTTTTGCAGTTGGTCAAGCATGGGAACAAAGTTTAGAGCAGCAGTTATTCTCCTTTTTTCTTTCATTCATCCTTCTTCAGCTGGTGTTTTCTGAATCCAACGATGGATTCGTTAGAATTAGACTCAAAAAGTTTAAGTTAGATGAAAACAATCGGAACGCTGCTCGACTTACCAGGCAAATACTGGATTCTAAAATTGCTCGCGGCATTGTAGGGCTAAAGAATTACATGAACATGCAGTACTATGGTGAGATTTCAATCGGTACACCGCCACAGAACTTCACTGTAATGTTTGATACAGGAAGCTCTAATCTGTGGATACCTTCCTCAAAATGCTACTTATATGTAAGTTAGATCATATTTATACAATGTATATATCATTCATACAATTTTTCATACAATGTATCGCCTCTATTTCTGCTGCAGCCTGCGTCTCATTTTCATTCCAAATACAATGCCAGTCAATCAAGAACATATAAAGTCAACGGTTAGGTGTCTGTTGCAACTTTTATAGAAATAACTTCATGTAATCATGAAGGTGACATTGACTTGAAACATAATGTTGTTGTTTTGCACAGGAACATCTGCTGAGATATTCCATGGTTCAGGTTCAATTGCTGGCAACTTTTGCCAAGACGATGTTTTAGTTGGTGGTTTGACAATTAAGAATCAGGTTATTATATATATATATATATATATATATATATATATATACAACATATCCTTTCATAGACTTTCCAAATCATTATTTCTTTAATACTAATACTATTACTTAAGTTTACTACAACTACAGGACTTCATTGAAGCAAGAAGACTGTCCGGTTTTGTGTTTAAGTTTACCAAGTTTGATGGTGTTCATGGCCTTGGATTTCAGGAGATCTCAGCTGGAGGTGTTGTTCCAGTATGGTATGTACTATCTTATGTCAAATTCAAATTTGTTGTGATATTCCTCATTAAGATAAGGAGTATTCACTCATACTTGTAGGCACAACATGATGAACCAGGGTCTGATTCAGAATCCAGTGTTCTCATTTTGGCTAAATAGAAACACAAAAGAAGAGGAAGGAGGTGAACTTGTGTTTGGGGTGATTGATCCAAGGCATTACAAGGGGAATCATACTTATGTCCTGTGACCCATAAGGGTTTTTGGCAGGTTGAGAAAATTTATAAACATATTTTTAATTTTTATGGTTGTTTTTTTTATAACTATATTCCTCTTGTAGTTTGATATGAGTGAAGTCTTCGTCAGGGGTCAACCAATAGGTAAGCTCTTTCATCGGTTATTCATAAAAGAAGAGGTCATTTCTTAAACTAAGAGATATTGTTTAATGGGAGGTCATGTTGGTGTAATGAATAAAAGAAAATGAGAACATGTCATTCATTGATTATAGAGTACATTTTTCAGGTTTTTCTGGTTGTTCTGCCAGGGTGGATTCTGGAACTTTTTTTTGTCAGGTCCAACGGTATGTGAAACTGAAAAAGGGTTTTATTTTTTTGTGATTCATACAATGATGATCGAGAAATAATGAATGATTTTCATAAGTGTAGGATGTGATTACCATGATAAACAATGAAATTGGAGTTAGAGGAGTTGTTAACAGTAAATGCAAGACAATCGTTGGAGTGCATGGACAATCAATTCTGAACAAGCTCCTAGTAAAGATTTTTTTGTTTTTTTTTTTTAAATCTGATTTACCTTAAAATACACAAATTCTAATGTTATCTTAACTTTTAACAGGTGCCACCATCTCAGAAAATTTGTTCCCTAATTGGATTATGCTCATTTAATAGAAGTAATAATAGAAGAACTTCAGATGTTTTACTTATGTGCAATACTTGTGAAATGATAGTTGTGTGGATATGGAGAGTCAGCTTAAGAGGAATAGAAAAAAAAACTGTTATTTTAAAATATGTTAATAAGGTACTTATTTATTATTCTCGTTTAAAATAATTAATATTAATATTTGAATCAAATAAATGATAAAATAAAATGTTTACATAGCTCTGTGATTCGCTGCCAATTCCAAATATTCATTTAGATGTGGATTGTTGGCAAATTTCCTCGATGCCTACAGTTTCATTTTTAATTGGTTCTAGAAATTTTACCCTCTCGCCTAAGGAGGTAAATAATTGTCTATCTTATTCTACGTTAATTGTTACATATTTTTGTGTTTTTATTGATTTGGTTGATAAAATATTTAATTTGTCTTGAATTACTATATATTGAAGACCGGAGAAGGTGACGCGGCCCATTGCAAAAGTGGCTTTATTTCCCGTGATCTTTTTCTCCCCGTGGACCTCTCTGGTTTGAAATAATATCTTTCAAATTTCTATACTTGCAAAAACATGCTTCTTAATAATATACTTCTTAAGTTTTTTAATAATATATCAAACTAGTTTTTGACAGATACATTTTAATTCACTGATCTTAATTATGATTAATGTTTTTATGAAGGGTTTTAGGAGATATATTTATGGGTCGTTACCACACAGTATTTAACTTTAGAAGATCGATAGTTGGATTTGCGATGCGGCATAATATTAATAATAATAATGATAATGGACACATATTTGTTAAATTCATTTATGTTCACACGAGGTCAAATTTGTTTCCATTTACAATATATATTGTCTTGTATGCTCTATTTTTTATCACTGTCTCGTTTTTCGATACTTAAAACAATTTAAACCTTGTCTTTAAGGCGGTTGGTAGCTCGCAATTGGATTGAGTCACATTCCTTACTTCTTTCTGCTCGACTGCACCAGCGGTAAGAGATGAGATATTTTAAATGTAGGCTTGCCTCGAGTACTTTTAGAAAAATGTTTTAGTCGATTATTTTCCTAAGTCTCGTGGTTTACTTTTCTCTCAAATCTAGTAAAAAAAACTAGAAAATGATTATATCAAGAGTTGTCTCATCTTAAATTGAGATACTGAATCCAAATATAACTTAGCAATAGTTAGACATGCTTTAATTATTTTTAAGAGTCGTCGTCTAGTTACTTATCGAGAACTTAAGAAAGAAAAATTTTAGAAATTTTTTCGGCTAAGCGTTTGATTACGCGTGGAAAAGGGCTTCGGTGATGTGTCCCACATTCCCATCAAAATGGACGGTCTCTACTCCGAAACAAATTGGCATTTTAGATTTTATTATAACATATTACAAAAAATTATTAATGTAAATCCCGAACCTAATCTCGTTTCTCTGTAAAAGATTTTATGTATGTCCCAGTCTAAGATTTAAAAGAGATATGCCCTTTTCATCTAAATTTCATTTGTATATGGTAATTATGAACCGAAAATTGATAAACGATTAGTGTCAGAAATGTAAAATTTTATTCTAAGTCATTTTCTATTTTTTTTAAATGTTTAGAACCTTCTTAGATCGAAAACGACTTAAAAAAATTAAATTTGTCAAAATACAACTATAATCAGTGCCTTACACATGAACTAAATTAAGGGTGTTTATCTGTTCAATTTTCGAGTTATTCGAGTTCATCGGTTTGGTTTCTTAGAATTTGATATTCGGTTCGAATTTCGAATAATACGAATTCGAACCGAATTTGATTTGATTTTTTTATTTTATTGTTAAATATTGAAAGCAAATTATTCTAATTCAAACTAATTCGAACGGAATTCGATTTAATTTTATTGTTAAATCTTGAATTCAAATTAGTCTAATTCAAAACAAAATTTGAAATTCAATTTGAAAATCAAAAATGAAATTCGAATTCAGTAAATTTGAATTCGATCGGTTATTCGGTTCAGACCAAATATTAACACCTCGGTTCAGACCAAATATTAACACCCTAAATCGATTGTTCTAAGTGTGAACGCGGTTAAGAGTTGAATCATGGTTAAATGTAAAACTCAACTTACCAAAGTACATCTTAACCTTAGCCCCACCAATTTATCAATAATAATGCACTAACAAGTTCTTTTTTGGGGGAAAAATAAAAAATAGGATAACGGATTAAGTATGTAGTCGCAAACACACTTAACCATTTAACCAGACGCATAACTTGCCGCCTAACAGACTCGAACCTAGGAACTTAGGGTTGGTATCCACCTCTTATTACATAAACAAGTTTTTGAATATCAAATCAAGAACTTATCATAACAATAACAAAGAATCACTATAAATTAGATGGTGTTTTTTAGAAGATTTTTTACTTTCAGTCGAATGTGAATTCCTGGTTAGGTTGGATTATACAAATTTCTAGAATAATAAATGAAGTAAGTGATTTGCGACTTGTCTACACTAATTAACACATTGGACCTTTGCCTCACAGACGAGAAAGATGATCATAATTTCTCCGATGGTTAAATCAAGATTACAACAATCAAATTAATGTTCTAATTAACTTAAAATTGTCATACAAATATGCTGCAAGTCTCATATTAATGTATGGACCAACAAATTGTTAAAGAAAAATTAACACTAAACTCTGACAGTCATCATAATTTCAGTACATTATCAATTTTTGTTTACAAACATTTTATAAATTGATCATAGGAGGAGTTTCTTATATCATCTTTTTCAAGCTTACACTGGAAGGAGACGATATGAAAATTTCATCCGAAATTCAAATTTAGGCGAACTCTAGTTAGATTTATTCAAGCGTTTAAGGATCTAACAATTAACTTCTATATAATCCTAGGTATATATCAGTAACCGAATCAAGAATTGATGTAGGGCTTCTTCATAGTTACCACACCTTATTACCAATATTTTTGCAATTTTTTTTGTTCTTTTTTCCTCCATTTTTTTTTATTTCGGAAAAGAATCAACCACAACATTAAATCTCAAAACAATATATATTTAATATTATTATTATTATTATCATTACTTCCCTATTATTTTTATTTATTTCCTTTAATATTATAATTTTCAATTATTATTAAATATAGTAACACTTAATTTTATTATATCTTAGTCATGTTGTTTTATTTTATTTATTTGTATATTTATTTAATTCAACAAATCTTTAAAGGCTGCAAGTATTTTCAAGCTTTTAAGTTATTTTTGAAATCTTGTACTGAGATTTTAAACTCGGTTATAGATAATCTGAAAATTTCAACAAGAGTTTAGGAGTGTTATTCAACTTATGGTACTTTTCTTCACAATTTTTGGCATCAATCACAAGTGTAGACACTCATTTTTTACATCCTCCAAATTTATAACTTTTAAATATTTCAAACATTTTTCAAAAAAATATATATTTTTTGAAATTCATAAACACAGTATCCTTACACGAGATTAAAAAATTAATTCGAATGGTGTAGTTGTGTCAACCAATTTTTTAATTAGATAAAATTCAAACATATTTTAAAAGTAGTCAAAATAAATAGATAAATAAATAAACATATTAAAAATCATAAAAAAAAAGAGTTATTATAGACTTACTTTTTTTTACAGGTCAAGTCCAATCTAAAGGACCAGGTCCAGCCTCTTAGAATGCCCAAGCCCAAAGGATAAAATTTTAAGAATAAAAAAGGAAAGAATTTTAGGTTTGTTTGGTTGGAAGCCTATTTTATTTTTGGATTAATTAGAAGAGAGATAATGATGGGTGTTTGTGTTGTTAATAAAAATGGGTTGGGCCAAGAAAAAAATATTATAGCTCACAAATTAAAAAAGTTATAGCTCACAAAGTTAAAAAAATATATATATATACTTAAAATTCCTTTACTAGTGAGGCATTAAAATATAATATTGTTAATTTATCTTTGAATAATTTTAATATATATGGTTAGTATACCCACTTTAAAATTGTCTTATAACGATTTATTACGAGAATAATAATATTAAAATAAATGAAATTCATTTTTTTTAAAAAATTTTAATCTTCATTTCAATTTCTTGAGTAGAAATTATGAGATGAATGAGATAGTCAATACTTTCTTTATAGAAATCATACTCATTAAAATGACTTTAGTCATTGATGTTGAAACCATTCTAATTTCGTGTAGAAATTATGAGATGAATGGATAGTTAATGATTTTCTTGGTAGAAATAAGACTCCTTAAAATGACTTGAGAGTCATTGATGTAAAAATCATTCAAATTTCTTGTGAATTATGAGATTAATGGGATCGATGACGATTTCTTATAAGAAATATGATTTATCAAAATGACATTAATCATTATTGTTGACATCATTATAATTTTATATGTAAGAAATTATGAAATGAATTGGGAATCCTAATGATTTCTTATGTAAAAATTTAATTTGTCAAAATGATGTTGTCATTAATATTTTGAAACATTTTAATTTCATCTATAGAAATTATGTGATTAGTAATGACAGAATGAATGTCATTCGTGTTATAACTCATTATATTAGCATTTAAAAAGATAACTATGTAAATCGAAATATTTTCGCAAGAAATATCTCGGTGAGAACGATCCACCTAGATTTGTTTTAAGTGTTGTCGCTTCACGTGGATTATCGGTCAAAACACGATAATGTAATTACTTCGATTAAGACATGAGGTACATTTGTTGTTATATATTGTGTTGCTAAGTGATTGCTTATATATATATATCATGCATATTAGCTAATAATATGATAACTTGTGTTACATTAACTTGTTATTTATATACATACGTGAATAAAAATTATTGTATATTTATTTTATTATAATAGAAAATTCTAATTTTTTTTCATAAAATTATTGTGTCTTTTGGTATACAATAACTACTATGGAAAGTTAAAAGTCATCATTAATTAAGAAATTGACGAATTGATGACATGAATAATTATTTATAATAATTATTTATTTTATATTTGATTAAAGATAAATTGTCAATTATTGATGTATTTTAGAAAGGTATTTGTTTAATGATATATGAAGTAATTATAATATATATGACATATCATTTGATTATGTTATTTGATTATATATTTGATATACATAGTTCATCATAAAGACTTGTTTAATTTGATGTTTTTGAAATCTAATAATTACAAGAAAATTTGTGTTTGATTTGAGAAATAATGTGGCATATGTGCCGATATTATGAGATACAAACGTGCAATCAATATAAATGTTTAAGCGGCTTCAGTCAAAAATGCTTGAAACATTATGATTTCTTTTGTAGAAATAATGTGACATGGTGAATATTAATTTGATTAAATATTCTAATTTCTTTTATAGAAATAATGTGATGAAATAAATATTTTAATTGATTAAATATTATAATTTCTTATGTAGAGATTATGTGAAGAATAATTTATATATGAATAAACATTCTAATCTCTTGTATAAAAATTATTTTTTATTCAATTAAATATTTATAATATAGTTATCTTATTCATTGTATGATAAGTATAACAAAAGAAATTTATAAAAGAATTGTGTGATAATTTCTTGATTAGAAAATTATTGATTTAAATCATAAATGTGTGTGATTTAAAAAAAGGTACCAAAACAAATGTGGGGACAAATATTTTTATTGATGATAATAAAAAAAATGTGTATATTATGTAAAAAGATAAATTGGTAGAGAAATATGTTGTCTATAAAAGATAAAGTTGCGCAATTTCACAAAAATAAATAACAAGAAAATGTTTTGTTTATATTTGCTGAGTTGGTGCTCAAATCGATATTTAAAATTTGAGGATTTTGAGATCAAGAAAAGTGTCATTTCTTTGACATTACTTTCATAAAAAAAATTGAAAAACCAATGTCTTCAAAATGATTTTATGAAATAGATGAAAAAGAAAGTTTATAAGTCTTTGTATGACTTATAACAATTTTTAGTAATGATAAGAAAATTTGATCATACTTTGATTAAAAGTGAATGTGACAATTATATATATCATAAAAACAATGGAAATTATTTCATTGTGTCTTTTGTACGATATTTTTATTGTTAAAAAATACAATAAAAATGATTAAATCCATTAAGGATGTGAATTGCACTACACGAAATATCATGTTATGTTGTTATCAAATGATATATTGATATTATTATATGAAAGACTTTACATCTAAAAATAAATATGTTTACATTTAGAAGTGCAATTTACGTATGAAAATCTTTTAAGAAATATATGATGGATAGATTAAACGTTATAATCTTTATTTTTGACTTATGTCGAAAAATAAAGAAGGCAAAATAGTTCAAAGACATTTTGTCTACTAGTTAGCCAAGTAAACAATATTTTCATAAAAAAAAATTAAAAAATTAAATGATAAGCATGTATGAATGATTATGCTCTTATTAGAAGATGTTCCAAGGTTAACTAAGAATGTACCAACATAAATTTCTAATTATTATAAAAGTAATTTAAAATTGGACAAGCTTATAGTCAATGACAAGTCTAGACATAAACGTCTTAGACATAAGACTACTCTCTAATGGAGTTATCAAATTTGACTATGTTCAAATATAACGTAACATTGTGGATCCAGTAACCAAATTATTGAATAGATAGTTAGTTTGAAAGTCTTTTAAGACATGAGCCTACTATAAGTTGGTATGAAGGAAAACTCAACCTATGTAGATTGGAGATCCCAAGAATTAGGTTCAATATGACAACCTAATTGTACTGACTTGGAAAATTATTATTGAAAATTAATCATATAACGAAACAATATATATTTTGACGAGGATAAGTGTATCGCTTTTAATGATTCTTTGTGAGAAAAGAGATCACCTATGTGAGGGAGAAGTGGGGTCGCTTCGAAAGAATTGCACGGCTCAATTCTAGACCCTCCCATAAAACCAGACGCGTGTTCCATGGCCAAAACGGACACAACCATGATAGCTTGACATGTATCAGGGAAATTCGATTTGAAAGTGTGTAATCGTTTACACATATGGTAGAATAGTTCAAGGACATCGAGTCTACTAATTGGCTAAAAAAGTTATATACTTTTATAAGGGAATGTTCAAAGGGTTACAACTACCCATCCTATGTAGAATTTAACTGTTGAAACTTTCACAAAGTTAATTTTTCAATTTCCATTAATGTGGGGATCGTTGAAATTAAACTAATTCTATTAATGAATGAAAATAAGATTGTTAATAAATAATATCAAATAAAATTCACACAAATTTAAACGTGAATTAACGGTGAATTTAGTCCAAAATATAATTTAATTAATATTTAATGTATAATTAGAAAATTAAAATTTAATATTACGATAAACATAACTTTAATTAGTCTATGAATTGGCTAACGTATGGACTTTTTATTAGCTAGCATTGAATATTAAATGTATATGCAATGAATGAGAAATATTTATTACCAATATACCTTTTGAATGATTTTATTTGAAAGTTTAATTCTCAGTAATATATACTCATTCTTTATTCATTTCAGCACACAACACCGTCTTATTATTTCTCATTCTAGAATTTTAAGAGTTCTCTCTTTATTTTGTGAATAATAATCGAATTCCTTGCTTGATTTTTAGTTGAAACCCAGTTAAGTTCGATGCATAGTGATTTCAGTGTAGAATCACTATTGGATTCGTTATACCTTGGAAGACATCGTTATACCTTGGGAGACAGTCATCTGCGATAAGCTTCAGCACATGAACTGTTTTAAGATAAATATGTTTAACACATGTCTCGAATCAATATCAAATTCGGTGATATTGTTCTTCATATATCTTATTTCATTCTTATTTATTTGTAACATTGTATTTTTATATATTTATGTTATTTCAAGACAAGATTTCTAATACTTTGAACCTTTGGGTGGTCTGTAAGAATTTGTTGTAACAAAGTAGGCTAGTCGAATAAATTTTTTTTAAAAAAAGTCCTCTTAGAAATATCTTTTAGAAGTAAATTTACTTTTTTTTAATTAACTAGTAATTTGATTTAAAAGAGTTGTCCTTTAATTTTTAAAAAAATCAATAAAATATTTACCTGACAAACATAAGATTTCATTTGGATTCGCAATTTGGTTACAATAGGAAAAAACTTGTGCACATCAGTGCTGGTTAAAAACGGTGTCTACTTCATAATTTAGGTCTTAGAAAGTTGGATTTTACGTTTTATTTATCGAAAGGACCCGATAAGTTTTGACCGAGTTATCTTCGTCATTAACTTCCTGTCATACATAGTTTTGATCTTGAACTAGAAGGCTAAATCGCGAAACCAAACAAACGGGGAATTTGGTCTCCCCATTTAGAACAAATTTAAGAAAATAAAATACGTATTTGATTTGATTTCTATTGTTTAATAAGCTTTATAATACCATTACTTTTATTTTCATATATAATAAAATCTCACCTTAATATATTTTATTTTAGTTTAATTTAGCAGATAAAGTTAATCAACAAAAGAATGGCATGGTCATTGAAGAAAATCCTAAAAATAAGAAAAGATGCCTTTCAAATGGTGAAAACCACAATTGGAAATGGAAGAGGGGTACTATTCTGGCATGATCCTTGGCTGGATAATATTCCCATTATATTCAAAGAAGAAATGCAAGGAAACAGAGTTAGAAGAGAATACATCAAGTACTCATTTAGAGACGTATATGAAGGTAGATGTGATTCACTTTTGAGGCGTATTCCAGAAGGTGATAGAATCCTAAACCTAATGAGGCAGAAGTAACTCAATGAAAATAATGATGAGATAAGCTGGAAAACAGAAAGCAATGAGAAGTTTATTACAGGAAATGCATGGGAAATGGTTAGAACAAGAGGACATGAGGTAGATTGACATAATGTGGTATGGTCTCCAAAGATTATTCCTCGTCACCAATTTATTCTCTGGCTGGTATACAGGAAAATGTTGACAACAAAAGACAGAATTCGAAAATATATAAACATTCCTGATATCAATTGTGTCCTATGTTCGGGAGTTGAGGAAAGCATAAACCATTTATTTGGGAAATGCTCTTTTGTAATACAAATCTGGAGGATGTATGCTGACAAACATGAACATCATCAACTTTCCAAGAATATGGGAAGAAATCCAAAGTGGATGAAGAATAAAGCAAAAGGACGATCCTTTTATGTAAGTATGTTGAAATGCTACTTTGGAGCAGTAATCTACAATATCTGGAAAGAAAGAAATTCAAGAACTCACAGTGGAAGAAGTAGAACCGCTGAAGATATTTGGAGAGATTTAACTTCAGATGGAAATGCACTCATTCAATCCTGGAGAGGAATCGAAAGGAATGAAGAGAATAGAAAGCTCTGTCATATATGGGATATTTCGTTTGAGAATGTCACAAGTAGAATAAAATTAAAAACGCTGTAGGCGCTAATTGATTATTGTTATTGTCTGTAATTCAATTATTGTTTCATTGTCAAATCTAGAAATTGTCTAGATCTGATCTTAAACTTTTGTATTTTTTCCCTCTTTTGGGTTTTTTTTAATGAAATGGCACTAAGCTGTTTAAAAAAAAAAAAAAAAAAAAATAAAGTTAATAATATAAAAAATGAAAAATAATGTGTGTAATTTGAAAAGGTCGGTAAAAATGGACGGATTTAGGAAATATATCCTCCTGGTTCATATGCTTTACTACTGATGCTTTCTTCATCGTCACTAACACGATCATATATACATGCAATTTCATCCAAGTATTTCCAAATCATCGTTCTACTTCTCATTCTTTTTGCTACGTACGTACACGGCGCCGTCTGTCTGTCTGTCGGTGAGTAATCAATCACTTATTATATACATTTTCTGAATGAAGTTCTTCAAATTGCTTTGCAGGTGATCAAGCATGGGAACAAAGTTTAGAGCATCAGTTATCACTCTTTTTCTTTCATCCCTCCTTCTTCATCAGCTGGTGTTTTCGGAATCCAACGATGGATTAGTGAGAGTTGGACTGAAAAAGTTTAAGTTAGATGAAAACAACAGGATCGCTGCTCCTCGACTTACCCCGCAACTACCGGATTCTCAAAAGGATGGCGTCACTGTAAGGCTAAAGAATTACGATAACATGCAGTACTACGGTGAGATTTCAATCGGTACACCACCACAGAACTTCACCGTGCATTTTGATACAGGAAGCTCTAAAATGTGGATACCTTCATCAAGGTGCTGCTTATCTGTAACTGTAAGTGTGATCATTCATACAAATTTTATTAGGGGAGAAAATTGTGTTGAATTTGCCTATATTTTTGCTGCAGCGTTGGTGTTTCTTTGCCCGTCGTTCAAAAACATCTAAAAGGAACAAATACAATTCCTGTCGTTCAAGAACGTATAAAAAGAACGGTTGGTGTCTGTTGCAACTTTTATAGAAATAACTTCATGTAAGCAACAAAGCAGGAAGGTGATATTGAATTGAAACATAATTATGTTGCTGTTTTGCACAGGAACATCTGCTGAGATACACTATGATTCAGGTTCAATATCTGGCAATGTTAGCCAAGACAATGTTATAGTTGGTGGTTTAACAATCAAGAATCAGGTTATAAATATATACAACATTAGCCTTTCATAGATTTTCCAAATCATCATAATTTCTTTAATACTAATACTATACTTTAAGTTTACTACAACTACAGGGCTTTATTGAAGCAACAATACCGCCTGATTCTGCGTTTCAGTCTAGTAAGTTTGATGGCGTTCTTGGCCTTGGATTTAAGGAGCTAAATGATTTAGGTGTTGTTCCAGTATGGTATGCACCATCATATGCTAAATTAAAATTTGTTTTGATATTCCTCTTAAGATAAGGAGTAACCACTCATATTTGTTTGCAGGTACAACATGATGAATCAGGGTCTGATTCGGAATCAAGTATTCTCATTTCGGCTTGATAGAAACAAAAAAGAAGAGGAAGGAGGTGAACTTGTGTTTGGTGGGATTGATCCAAAGCATCACAAGGGGGACCATACTTATGTCCCTGTGACCGGAAAGGGTCATTGGCAGGTTGTGAAACTTATATACATATTTTTAATTTATATGGTTGTTTCTTTTAAAATCTTATAATGTGCTTGCTCTTGTAGTTTGCTACGAGTAATGTTTTAATCAATGGTCAATCAATAGGTGAGCTCTTTCATCAATCTTACATAAAAGATGAGGTCATTTCTTAAAATAAGAGATAATGTGTAATGGGAGGTCATGTTGGTAGCATGAAAAAGAAAGAAAAAGAGAGAACATGTCATTTATTGATTATAGAGTACATTTTGAAGGTGTGTGCAGATTTGATTGTTCTACAGTTGTGGATTCTGGAACTTCTTTGTTGTCAGGTCCAATGGTATGTGAAGCTGAAGAAGTGTTTTATTTTGTTGTTATACAATGGTCGATAAATAATAAATGATTTTAATAAGTGTAGACTGCAATTACCATGATAAACCATGAACTTGGAGTCAACGAAACAGGATTAGTAAGTCATGAATGTAAGTCAATTGTTGAAGAGTATGGACAAACCATTCTGAAAATGCTCCCAGGAGAGGTTGTTATTTATGTTACTGAAATTTGATTTTCCTTAAAATACACAAATTCTAATGTTGTCTTAAACTTTTAATAGGCTAACAAAATTTGTTCCCTAATTGGATTATGCCCAGTTAATGGAACTAAGAGTATCGAGGAAAGTGATGATAGAAGAACAATAGATGTTTACTCTATGGGTATGTGCAGAACTTGTGAAATGGTAGTTGTATGGATGGAGAGTCGGCTAATGAAGAAACAAACAGAAAATAATATTTTAAACTATGTTAATAAGGTAAATATTTATTATTCTCACTTAAAATCATTTAATTAACTTTAGAATCAAATAAATTATAAAGATAATGTTTACATCAGCTCTGTAATTCACTGTCAAGACCATTTGAATCATATTTTGTGGATTGTTCGCAAGTTTCCTCAATGCCTATAATTTCGTTTTTAATTGGCGATAGAAATTTTACTCTCTCATCTAAGGAGGTAAAAAATGTTTATCTTATTTTACCTTAATTCTTACATATTTTGTGTTTTTATTAAACTTGTTGATAAAATATTAATTTGTCATTTGAATTAGTATATATGGAAGGAAGGAGAAGGTGATGCTGAACAATGCATCAGTGGCTTTTTTTTCCAATGTTGATTATTATTCTACATGGTTTGACACAATCTCTTTCCATTCTCTAGCTCAAATGAAAAATAAAATAAAAAATATATTGATGAATTTGTTATTATGTTTTCTATAAAGGATCTTGGGGGACATGTTCATGGGTCGTTATCACACCGTATTTGACTATGGAAAATCTAAAATTGGATTTGCAGATGCTGCATAATAATAATAACAATAATAAACACATATTTGTTATCTTTATTTATGTTTACAATAATATTTGAGTCATTTTATTCCATTTACAATATTTATATATATTGAGTGTTCATTAAACATGCATGCATTAAATCTCTTTTTATTGATATCTTCTATTTCTTTTTAACTTATATTTTAAACTAGAATAGTCTCTCATTATCAAGAACTAGGATGGAGAATTGTATGTCAAATTTATTATAAATTTGTTAAAATATATATAACACAAACATTAAAATAAAATATATTAAATAAAAAAACAAAACATTTATAATAACTAAATAAAATATTAATTCCCCTAATTTGACTATTGAATTTTAATGAAGTCATCATTTTGATTACCGAATTTTAGAAAATCGATAATCTACATGGCGACTTTTTATGAAAAAAAATGTCAAAACTCTCCCTTCGAAGAAATTCGGTAATTAAGTAAGAAACATCGTTTTGTATAACTTTAAAAATAAGAAATGTCAAATTTTAAGATTTAAAAAAAGATATTTCAAGTTTCTATTTACCTCACTAAAGAGCCCAATTTGACATTTCAATCAAAAATAAAATATATTTTATACATTACAAAATAAACTTACCAAAATTTATTAAAATAATATATATATAATGTTTAACTGTATCTAGATTGTCAGATTTTTGTTCAAAAAATATTATTGGAACTGTCCATATCTAGTTCATCCTTCAAAACCATAGCACATCCTGAATCTGATAAAATACGATGAATTGAGACGGTATTTTGTAAATACGTAATTATTTTGAATATATTAATCATTTTTTTCTTTTCCGATCGTCTGGAAGAGACAAAAGAAAGATCTCAAAGCGATGGATGACTATCACTTACTTTTTTCCCTATAACCGAGTGAGCAGTTGTTCTTGCTCTTCTTGAATCAGTTGCATTTGTTCTTGCTCTTCTGGAATCAGTTGCATTTAATTTGGGAAGGTGGCAGTTAATCCGTTCATAAACTTGAAATAGTTAAATTTAAAAAAAATAATTAAAAATGTGATACACAATTCTAAAACTTTCCACCTATGAATATAAATTCATAATTTTAACCAAGACTAATAATACTTTATATTTTAAATTTAATATAAAAATTTATGAATATTTTATAATATTTTAAATTCGTTTATATAATTTTATAATTTATATATATTTTATAATTTTATTTATTTATTCTCATAATTATATATATAACATCCATATATAATTATAATTTTTTAAAATTATTTTATATTTTAATAAAATAATCAATATATATATATATATATATATATATATATATATATATTCTGGATTGTAAGAATTTACTTGTAGCACGGTTTACAAACTGTTTGTAAGTATTCGACCGAAATATTCATTATTCTCATATATATATATATATATATATATATATATATATATTATATCCAAATTAACGATGAATATTGAAATTAAGTATTATTATATAATTTATATAATTTATATAATTATATATATATTTTATTAATATTTATATAAAATATTATGTGATATTTAAATTAATATTTATTTTTAATAAAATAGATAAAGTTAATAATTTTAAAAAGAAGTAAAGTGTATAATTTAAAAGAGATTTAGGAAATATAATCTAACCCTTTTTGTTCATTTGCTTTCCGTAGTCACTTGCACGATCATGCAAAAACTACTTTGGAGAACAATTTCATCTCTAGAAATGTCCCCAATGCCTATTTTCGTTTTTAATTGGTTCTAGAAATTTTATCCTCTCGTCTAAGGACGTAAATAATTGTCTATCTTATTTAACCTTAATTGTTACATATTTTTGTGTTTTTAATTCTTATTGATCTGGTTGATAAAATATTAATTTGTTTTGAATTAGTATATATTGAAGACTGGAGAAGCTGATGCGACTCATTGCATAAGTGGCTTTATTTGCAATGATCTTCTTTCTCCTTGCCGTTCTTTCTGGTTTGGTTTGAAATAATCTCTTTATCTTCTCTATACTTACAAAAATGAAGAAAAAAAATTATTAATAAATTTAAGAAGTCAGAACGAATTTCATAGTGAGTGGCCAGATTCCCATTTTAAAAGATTCTTAATCATGAGATCTTTAATCTCTTATTTAAATACTCTTTTTATTTGAACTATATTAGTGAGTTAAGATTAATTCTTATTATTAAAAAATTAAAAAATTGAATTTGAGATATTTGATTTCTTAGCCAAATAATAATATATATTTTTGTTTTAAAAGCTAAAAAATATTAAACAATTAGTGTAGAAATATAAAAAAAAATATTCTAAGTCGTTTTCTATTTTTTATTTTTTTATAAATATTTAAACCTTTTAGATCGAAAATAATTAAATTTGTCAAAATAAAACTACAAATATTGCCTTAGCCTTGAACTAAACCGGTCGTTCTAATTAAGTTTGAACACGGCTAAGAGTTGAACCAAACTGGTCAACTGTAAAAGTCAACCAAAACAAAAAATCTTACCAACACTTAGCCCCCATTTGATTGATCAAATCATCCACAAATTCTCACAATTTATCAATAATAATGCACTAACAAGGTTTTTGAATCATATATACTAAATAAAGAACATGGTGTTTTTTAGAAGATTACTTTACTTTCAGTCGAATTCGCATTAATCCTCGTTAGTTTGCATTGATCGACATTTCCTACCACACAATGTTACTAACAAATAAAACCCAATGTTCTTGCAATTCCTTGATTTTTTTTTTATTTCTACAAGGAATCAAGCAAGACATAATCTCAAAGCAATATATATTTATTATTATTATTATTATTATTTATTTTATTTAATATTATAATTTCCAATTATTATCCTTTATTTATATAGTAACATTTTATTTTATTATATCTTATTCATGCATGTTGTTTTATTTATTTTATTTATTTGTATATTTATTTAATTCAAACAAGTCTTTAAGACTTAAAAATCAAGTATTTTCAAACTTTTTTAAGTTATTTTTGAAATCTTGTACAGAGATTATAAACTCGGTTCTGAATTATCTGAAAATTTCAGCAAGAGTTTAGGAGTGCTCTCTAACTCACGGTATTTTTTTTTCCACAATTTTCGGTATCAATCACAGGTATAGACACTTATGTTTTACACCCTCCAAATTTATAGCTTTTAGAAAGTCCGAACATATTTCAAAAATATATATTCTATGAAACTCATAAACATAACATTGCAGGAAATTAAAAAAATTAATTTGAATGGCTTATTTGTGTCGATCAATTTTTGAATTATTTAAAATCAGAACGTATTTTAAAAATAGTTAAAATAAATAGATAAATAAATAAATGAGAAATGATTGAAAAAGAGAATTTGATAGAGAGAATGAAAGAGGAAATGATGTGACTGTGATTGGCCGAAAAATAACAAAATTTCTCTCTCTTCTTTCTCTCCTCACTCTTTATCATTTTTTCGATATTGTGACACATAATTCCATTCTCCGTTCCAGAAAAGATTTGTTTGGTTGGAAAGTTATTTTATTTTTGGATTAATTAGAAGAGAGATAATGATGGGTGTTTGTGTTGTTAATAAAATTAGAAAGATTCCCGGGCGATTCACACGGATAAAAATATAATAAAATAAATAATAATAATATGTATTCAATGTTTAAAATTCTTAATAAATCACGAATAATATATTTAAAAAAAAAGAACACTCTCATTCTACATTTTATTCATTCGATAAAAACAACATGTTTTCTCACATATCTCATCATATATTTTTTCCGAATGAACCTCTCATCTCGTAACCTTATACTTTCATTTTGAAAAATCAAATATTTGACTTATATTTTTTAACATTTAGCATCGTGACCTCACACTTTGGTCAATCAAATATTTGATTCATATATTTTAACCACTTTTAATTGATACCGGTCTATTATCCCTCGACAAACCATATGTCAATCACACTTGTTTAAATGTTTGTACTTGTTTTATTAGGTTGCAAGTTCAAAACATACATATAACATTTTTAATTTTATTTTTAACCGTTTGAAGTTTATGGCGGGTCAACCCACAATCCGAGTCAAGTATCCATTTACTCTCATATATATATATATATATATCCAAATTAACCACAGCTCTCAACCCGACAATACGGACACTTTGAAAATTAAGCATTATATATATATATATATATTAGTTAGTTAAAAAGTTGAATTTATATTGTTAAAATGTCCTGCGTTCATCAAATTTGGTGTTGAATTTAAAATATAAAATCTTATTAGCCTAGTTGATTAAAGGGTTGTACTTGTTTTGTTAGGTTAGGTTAGGTTGCAAATTTGAAACATAGCTATAACATTTTTAATTTTATTTTTAACCGTTTGAAGTTTATGGGTGGGTCAACCCACAATCCGACCC
Organism: Impatiens glandulifera; assembly: GCF_907164915.1. Taxonomy (NCBI): domain Eukaryota; kingdom Viridiplantae; phylum Streptophyta; class Magnoliopsida; order Ericales; family Balsaminaceae; genus Impatiens; species Impatiens glandulifera. The sequence goes on from NC_061865.1 coordinate 2,686,283, forward strand.
AGATATTCATTTACTCTCACTTATATATCCAAATTAACCACAGTTCTCGATCCGGAATCCGAACACTTTGAAAATTAAGCATCATTATTTATATATTTATATATATATATATATATATATATATATATATATATATATATATATATATATATATATATATATATATATATATATATATTAGATTTAAGATTTTTAATTTTTTAAGATTATTTCATATAATTATAAATAATTTAATCACATTTACAAATAATATATGTAAATTTTAAATAATATAACATTAATATATATATATATATATATATATATATATATATATATCATTTTAATCAAAATTTATATCTAAATTATTTTTATAAAATTATATATATATATATATATATTAAGATAAACTCTTTTTAATTTTTTTGTAAACCTTTATCATTTATAATTTGGTATACGCTATTATCTTTTATGTCGTATAAATTCTAAAAATATGAAAAATTAGTCATTTTTATTTCATTTATATTCCTAAAAGATGTTTATTGAAGATTTGATACTATAAATGACTATTTTCATGTTAATTAATGCATATAAATTGTTATCAATTAATTATTTAGTATTTTTATTGTAACACGGTATTTAAAATTGTAATTTGTTTAATTATTAATAATATTTTGTATTTTAAATTAAAATTTATAAAATACAATAAAAATATTATTTGGTTTTAATTAATGAAATTTTTTAAAAAAACAATCGATAACAAATTAAGAAAAACTAATTAAGAAAGTGTGAAAATAATTTTTATTTTATTTCTATTTTATGTTTAACTTTAGGTGAATTTATAAATAACTATTCCGTGAAAAAGTATATACAAAATATTATTTATCTACAAATATTTTAGATAAAATTAATATTATTTCAATCTAATTAAGTAATTAATTTAAAATTGGTTTAATGTTAACTTATATTTTATCCCCTAGTCAAATGTACCTACTTCATATACTACATATTTATTTTATTTATATAAACATTTATTTTTGTTATAAATGCAAATACCTTTATAATTTTTATATTTATATATAATATTACATATTTATTCTATTTATTTATATATATAAACAATTTCCTTTTTTTATAAATGCATCTTTAAACTTAATTAAGTAATTAATTTATAATTAGTTTAATGTTAACATATATTTTATCCCCTTGACACTCACTTAATCTTTCAATTAACCCTTATATTGTGACTCATACTTTTTCATATGCCTATTTTATCTCCTCGTCAAACCACGCACCAATCTTAGTCGACTTCAATTGATTACACACATTTTATCTCTCGTCAAACTCAACCACTAACCCCCCAATTGACCATCATTTTTTAACTCACATTTTTTCATGTATTTTTTATCCCTTCGGCAAACCACCCACTGACCATATTTTTGTGACTCACACTTTTTCATATGTCTCTTAATTTCTCGACAAACTACTCACCATTCTTAGTCAACTTCTCTTTTATTCTCACTTCAACAAATCAACAATCAATCTCAATTGATCATACACCTCTTATCCATTTTCAAAACACAACTACTATTCCTCAACTGACCCTGATCTTGTACCTCACACATTTTCATGTCTCTATATCCCCTCATATGTCTCTTTATCTCTTGGGAAAATCACTCATTGACCATAATCTTGTGACTCCTAAAATTAAAACGGTTAAAAATAAAATAAAAATGTTATAGGTATGTTTCAAACTTGCAACCTAACAAAACAAGTACAACCATTTAACCAACTATGCTAATAAGACTTTATATTTTAAATTCAACATCAAATTTGATGAACACGGGACGTTTTAACAATATAAGTTCAATTTTTTAACTAACTAATCTATATATATATATAATGATGCTTAATTTTCAAAGTGTCCGGAGTGCCGGGTCGAAAGCTATAGTTAATTTGGATATATATGTGAGAGTAAATGTATATTTGGGTCGGATTGTGGGTTGACCCGCCCATAAACTTCAAACGGTTAAAAATAAAATTAAAAATGCTATATGTATGTTTGGAACTTGCAACCTAACAAAACAAGTACAACCATTTAACCAACTAGGCTAACAAGACTTTATATTTTAAATTCAACACCAAATTTGATGGACGCGAGATGTTTTAATAATATAAGTTTAATTTTTTTAACTAACTAATCTATATACTATCAAATTTTAACTGTAAATTTTTTTCTCAATTTTTATATCATTACTCTTTCAAATGCACAAACTACATGCTAGTTTGTTTAATGACTTAAAATAAAAACTGAGGGAGAAAAATAATTAAGGTAGAGAGATAGATTAAAAAAGAGAGAATTAAAGAAGTGACTTAATAAATTTTTATTATATTTGCTGACCTAGACTTCCACTTTATAAAGAAATAGAGAGTAAAAGAGAGGAGAGATAAAATATTTATTGAAGTGGAGGATTATGGTGATCTTAAATTTTAAACATTATTATATATATGACAAATTATTTGGACGGTACTCTAATTACTTCGATCGCTCACTTTTAGCCCTCAAATTAATTTTTAAAACAAATCGTCCTTCAACTTTTAAAAAGGTCCAATGACCCTCCTTTAACTTTTTGGTTAAACATAACTGATTAAGCTTAAAATATTATATATATATATATTATCTTTAATTATAATATTTTTATTTATATATATAATTATTAAATCGCTTATATATAATTTATTTATTGAGCTTAAACTTGTTGACCAAAAATATATTATAATTTAGTATATTAAAAATAAATAAGTGCATAATGTCAAACAAATTTTAAAACAATTAAAGAATAATTTAATATATAAGTTAAAATGATAATAATTTTTTAGATGACTCAACTTTTAGTTTGAATAATTCAACTTCACAATTACTTCATAGGGTAATTCGTCGTGTAACCATAAAATGTGTAAATATTTACATGGTTCTTCACTAACCGATGTATGAAGATTTAAAGAATGTGTATAAATTAATAATGGAAAAAAGTGTATATGTTATCCTTAATTCGATTTCTGAGAGTTTCGACATAAAAGTAGTTAGACTTTTGTATTAACTTTTGTGATATTAGTAATGAAAATCTTTGATTTGTTTTAAGAGTAAAAAGTAATATAAAATTTATTAACTATCAACATTTTTTTAATGCATAATCTTAGAATAGTCAAATGTCACAACGATTATATATATATAATCTTCTCGCATTTACTCATTTGTCTTTACGAAAATCGGTCATTTATAAGAATTCAATAATAATGGGTCGTTTTGAAAAATCATCATAAGAAAAAATTTATGATTATATTAATTAAAATTTTTAAAATTATATATATATATATATATATATATATATATATAAAGTCAATGTAATTATCGAGCATTCACTCAAATTATTTAGTACATCTGTTGCATGTTCTTCCTCGCTTGGACATAGATATAGCGAACTAGCGTTATATTCTTTTTTAAAAATTGATATATAAAAAAAAACTGTAATCAAGAAAAATAATCGACATAAACTTTTACCATATGGTCCGCAAGATTGTAAAAAACATTTAAGTTTTTTAATCTCGCCAAATATACTCCGTTCCTCAATTTGTTTTTTAAATATTCAAAAACTAAAATACTCAAAAAAAAAATGAGAATCATAAGTAATATTGGAGAAATATAGAAGGCATAAATATTTGTATGATTCTTCACTAACTAAGGTAACGAATATTGAAAATGTAGACTTATATTATAGTAAAAAACAAATAATGGTAATCTCGTGAAATACGTCAAATGAAGTCATCAAACACATGAAATTGACAATCTATTAATATTTTGCAATCTTCGTACTTGATAATAATGATAAATCAATAGAAAAAAAACGAATGATCATAAATTTTACCATTTCAGTAATATAGTCAAGATTCACAGATGTGAATCGAAGGAGTTCATTGCAAAAAATCTCTTCATTGTTGTCGTATCTTTCTCACTCCATTACAAATTACGATTCAGTGCAACACCTTAAATGGTAAAGAAAACTCGTATCTTTATATTATGTAATTTTAGACACACGAGACAATAATAATTTTATCTAGTTCGAGCTACTTTATAAACAAACTAGAGAGGAAAGACCAAATAAAGATAATTTTATCAAAATTATTTTTTGTTTAATGATTTTTTTAAGCAATAACACATTTTCTCAAATTCTCACCCACATATACAACCACTATTATCAATTTAGTCTTATACCAACATATCATAATCTATATTTTAGTCTTATATTGACATATCTTTTCATTCAATTTCTTCATCCCCATATATACTCCACCATTATCATGCCCATATTCAAATTCTTCGAACCAATGGTCTCATATATGAAATGAGAATACTTTAACTATTAAACCATTTGTGATTGTTGATTTTAATTTTTAGTTTTGTGTATGTATATATATATATATATTAGGTAAATTTTTTATAATTTATTTTAAATATGTTGTTATATATATAATATAATTATATAATTTAAAAAATAATTAATATAAATATAATTAATATATAGAATTATAGATTATAAAATAATTAATAAAAATATAAAATAAAATAAATAATAATAATAAACTATTTAATAAATATGAAAATAATTAAAATAAATATATTAATAAAAATATAGGAATTAATTTAAATTTTTTAAAAATTAAACATTATTAGATTCCATCCAAAATCAAACAATCATCTAAGTTAATCAATATTTTAATGGGAAGAATGCCAATTTTACACACCAAGTTGTAAGAAGGTGTCAAATTTACTTAAGTATCAAAATTCCATTTATATGTTTGAACTTGTCAAAAAGTGTCAAATATATTTAAAATAACAGAAATGTTAAACGGTGTTAAAATTTTTGCCACATGTAATATCAACATATTTTTTTTTTAAATAAACATTACTTTAATTATTTTTTATTCAAACAAAACATTAAATCTTGGAGGTTAGAAGAAGGTAAAAATCCAAAAGAACTTGAGTTAATCAAAGAGAGAAAAGTTAGAAAAAAATGGAGAGTTGTGGAGGGATGAGAGAGAAAGTAAAAATAAATTTTGTTTAAATGGAAAAATAATTAAAGTAATATCAATTTAAAAAATTTAAAAATATATGGATATTACATGTGACAAAATTTTTAACACCGTTTAACATTTCTGTTATTTTAAATATATTTGACACTTTTTGACTTTTTGACAAGTTCATACATATAAATAGAATTTTGATACTTAATAAGTAAATTTGACACCTTCTTACAACTTGATACGTAAATTTTACATTTTTCCCATATTTTAATTATTTAGACCAGAGCAAAGTTAATAATATGAAAACAAATGAGTAAAAAGTTGGATAATTTGAAAAATTCTGTATAAATGGTCGGATTCAGGAAATATAACCCTAAACCTTCTTGTTCATTTGCTTTACTGATGCTTTACCCGTCGTCATGAACACGATCATGCAGTGAACGCAACCTTTTCATCAGCAAAAACTACTTTGGGAGAACAATTTCATCTCTATAAATGTCGCCATCCATCACTATCGATTCCTCATTCTTCTTGCACTTCTACTTCTTATTCGTTTTGCTACGTACGAAGGCGGTGTCTGTCGGTGACGACGGTGAGTAATCTTGTGTAAATTAGTCGATTTCTGCATTTTCTGAATCAAGTTCTTCAAATCGCTATTGCAGGTGATCAAGCATGGGAACACAGTTTAGAGCAGCAGTTATCACTCTTTTTCTTTCATCCCTCCTTCTTGATCAGCTGGTGTTTTCTGAATCCAACGATGGATTAGTGAGAGTTGGACTGAAAAAGTTTAAGTTAGATGAAAACAACAGGATCGCTGCTCCTCGACTTACCCCGCAACTACCGGGTTCTCAAAAGGATGGTGTCACTGTAAGGCTAAAGAATTACGATAACATGCAGTACTACGGTGAGATTTCAATCGGTACACCACCACAGAAATTCAATGTGGTTTTTGATACAGGAAGCTCTGATCTGTGGATACCTTCCACAGAGTGCTACTACGATTCTGTAAGTTTGATCATTTTTATACTTCATTCATACATATTTTATTAGGAGATAAAATTATGTTGAATTTGCCTCTGTTTCTGCTGCAGCCTGCTTGCTATAATCATTCCAAATATGATGCCCGTCGATCAATAACATATAGAGTGAACGGTAGGGTGTCTGTTGCAACTTTTACAGAAATAACTTTATGTAAGCAACTAAGCAGGAAGGTGATAATTGACTTGAAACATAATGTTGCTGTTTTTCACAGGAAAATATACTGAGATACACTATGGTTCAGGTTCAATAGCTGGCCACATTAGCCAAGACAATGTTTTAGTTGGTGGTTTAACAATTAAGAATCAGGTTATTATATATATACAACATATCCTTTCATAGACCAAATCATCATTTCTTTCATACTAATACAATACTTAAGTTTACTACAACTACAGAACTTCATTGAAGCAAGAAGACTGTCTGGTTCTGTGTTTGAGTTTACCAAGTTTGATGGTGTTCTTGGCCTTGGATTACATGAGATCTCACCTGGAGGTTCTGTTCCAGTATGGTATGTACTATCTAATGTCAAGTTAAAATTTGTTGTGATATTCTTCTTTAAGATAAGGAGTATCCGCTCATATTTGTAGGTACAACATGATGAACCAGGGTCTGATTCGGAATCAATCGTTCTCATTTTGGCTTAATAGTAAAACAACAGGAGAGGAAGGAGGTGAACTTGTATTTGGTGGGACTGATACAAGGCATTACAAGGGGGAGCATACTTATGTCCCTGTGACCCACAAGAGCTCTTGGCTGGTTGGGAAATTTATACATATATATTTATTTTTTATGGTTGTTTCTTTTAGAACCTTATAATGTGTTTGCTCTTGTAGTTTGATATGGGTGATGTCTTCGTCGAGGGTCAACCAATAGGTAAGATCTTTCATCGTGTTCATAAAAGAAGAGATACCATTTAATTGGAGGTCATGTTGGTGGAATGAATAATAAAAAGAGAGAGCGTGTCATTTATTGATTATAGAGTATATTTACAGGTGTTTCTGGTTGTTCTGCAATTGCGGATTCTGGAGCTTCTTTGTTGACGGGTCCAACTGTATGTGAAACTGAAAAAGAGTTTTATTTTATTGTTCATATAATGGCCGATAAATAATGAATAATTTTTATACGTGTAGGCTGGGATTGCCATGATAAACCATGAAATTGGAATCAGAGGAGTAGTTAACGATAGATGCAAGTCAATCGTTGGACAGCATGGACACAAAATTCTCAACAAGCTCCTAGTAGTAAAGGTTTGTTATTTTGGTTGAAATCTATTTTTCCTTAAAATACACTAATTATAATGTTGTCCTAACTTTTAATAGGAGTCACCCTTGAAAATTTGTTCTCTAATTGGATTATGCCCAGATTATGAAAGTAATAATAGAACACCAGATTTTATCGATGTCGATACGTGCAATAAGTGTGAAATGATAGTTGTGTGGATGGAGAGTCAACATAAGAGGAATCAGAGAGAATATGCTATTTTAAATTATGTTGATAAGGTAAATATTTATTATCTCACTTAAAATAATTAATATTAACATATGAATCAAATAAATGATAAAAAATAATGTTTATATCAGCTATGTGATTCGTTTCCAACACCAAATCTGGAAACAAGAGTGGATTGTCAGCGAATTTCCTCTATGCCTGTATTTTCGTTTTTAATTGGTTCTAGAAATTTTACCCTCTCGCCTGAGGAGGTGAATAATTGCTTATCTTATTTTACATTAATTGTTACATATTTTGTTTTCTTATTGATTTGGTTGATAAAATATTTAATTTGTCATGAATCAGTATATATTGAAGACTGCCACTAATTGCAGAAGTGGCTTTATTGCCATAGATCTTCCTGACGGACCTCTCTGGTTTGACATAATCTTTATATATTCTCTATTCTTGCAAAAATGAAAAAAAAATTATTGATGAATTTATGAAGTAAAATGAATCTTATAGTGAGTGGCATCCCTACTTTTAAGGATTCTTAATCATAAGATCTTTAATCTCTCATTCAAATACTCTTTTAATTTAAATTAGATTAGTGTCTTAAGATTAATTTTTATTTTTAAAAGTTAAAAATTGAATTTGAAAGATTTGATTTCATAATCGAATTATAATTTTTTGTTTTAAAAGCTAGAAAATATACATCATAAGTTTTTTCATAATATGTTAAACTAGTTTAGACAAATTATATATTAATGAATCTTATTATGATTAATGTGATCTATGAAGGATTTTGGGGCATCCATTCATGGGCCGTTATCACACAGTATTTGACTATGTCAATTCGAGAGTTGATTCGAGAGTTGGATTTGCGGATGCTGCATAATAATATTATTATTAATAATAAAAATAATGTACTTATTTGTTAAATTCATTTATGTTAACAAAATATTTGGGTCAAATTTGTTTTCATTTACCATATTTATATTTGAGTCTTGTACGTCTTATTCTTTTGTTCTGTCTCGTTTTATGATAAGACTTGAGAGATTTTAAAAATAGGCTCGACTCGAGTATTTGTAAAAAAATGTTTTCGTCAATTATTTTGCTATGTCCCGTAGTTTACCATATTCTCGAATCTCGTAAAACAAAATGAGAAAATAACTCTATCAAGAGTCTTTTCATCTGAAGTTGAAATGAGAAATCGAGATGTTAGACATACTTTTGGTTCTTTTTAAGAGTCGTTACATAGTTAATTATCGAGAAATTAAGGAAAAAAATTACATTTTTTTTTGGCGTGGAAAAAGGTTTTGATGCTATGTTCCACTCGTCCAACCAAATGAAGGGTCACTATTTTGAAACAAATTAGGCCTTTTTAATTTTATCACAACATATTACAAAGTTCTTTTTAAATTTAAATTTCAGAACTTAATCTCGTTTTTCTTTAAAAGATTTTACTTAGACTAGTCTAAGATTTGAAAGTGATACGCTCTTTCAGTAGATAAAATTTCATTTAAATATAATTGAATTATCTACAACGTAGGTAACAAATATGGACCGAAAATTAATAAACGATTCGGGTTAGAAATATAAAAAATTATTCTGAGTCATTTTCTATTCTTCTTATTATTATTATTTTTAATTTTTAAAAATTTATTAGATAAAAAATGGCTTAAATAATTAAATGTCAAAATACACTTACAAACAATGCCTTAGCCCTTAACTAGTTGGGTGAACGCGGTTTAGAGTTGAACCAGACTGGTCAACGGTAAAAGTCAACCAAACTAAAAAAACTTACCAACGTACATCTTAACCTTAGCCCCATTTGATTTTTTTTTTCATTTGTTTATCAAATCCTCACAAATTTATCAATATTAATTTACTAACAAGTTTATTGAATTATAATGAAATTAGGACGTGGGTAATAAATCAAATAAATTTTATATAAATTCAAACATTAATTAAAGAGTGAAATTTGATTTAAATATATAATTTTAACTAATTCATTTAAAATGTTTTGAAGAGAAATTAACAAAATGTAAAATCAAGAAATTCTATTCGTCGATTCAAACACGATCGACACGGTCGACACAACACAATCAACGACGCGAACGACATGATCGACACGAACGACACGATTCGCGAAGTAAGTGTCGCTAACCTTAAATCTCTCAGAATTGCGTTAGTCTTTTCTGGATGCTAATTTCCTGGTCGCGAGCATTTGTTAGTTCTCTAATCTTGGGTGTTCTTGGAAAGTTGACTTTCGAAGCGATTTAGTCACTGAATCTTCAGGGTTTCTGAATTGCTATATTTCTGCATTTTCTCTGTTTTATTAATGTGTTATGCTCTTCAACAATGGAGAAAAAGAAAAATGTAATGAAGCCAAGAAAGTCAAGGAATTTGTTATGGAAAGTCTCAAGGAGATTGCTATTGCTGAAAAAATCGAAATGATTGTTGAAAAAGTTATTCAAGAAAAATAGGACAAAATTAAAGAAAAATCAAATATTGTGAAAAATTCTGAAAAAAATAATGCTGGAAATCAATGAAAGAAGAAAGGAGTCTGAAATGTTGGTTACAATGAAATGGTTAAACTGTTTGGCCTCAAAAAAACCAAATCACCAAATTTCTGATCCAATCTAAAAAAGGAGAAATTGTTATTAATAAGAAGAAAGTCCAGCATATAACAACTCAACTCAATATTCATTATCTTCAGTAGTGGAATTTACTAAAAAAGAAAAATACGAAGAGATAGTAATTGATCAATGACTATAATGAGGGAGCTGATTAAGGACCCTAAATCGAAGACCTATACTATCAGGAGCAACTCTACTTGGAAAGTAAATTATGTATGGAATAAAAATGCAAGAAAGAAAGTTGAAGACCACGCCTACAAAGGGAAAATCTTCTTTGGGGATGTTAAAATAAAAGTGGAGGTACTTAATCCTTTTTTTAAGTTTAAACTGCCCAATGAAGTAGAAGAAAATTGCATAAACGAAAGAGAAAATGTGGTGGTAGAGAATTATATTGGGAAAAATCGAGTATCATTTGCAATCATCAAAGAAGTTTTAATGACACAGTGGAAGGAAAAAGGGCTGAAGAAGATCTCTGCAAATATTAATGATCTCTATTTTTTGCAATTAAAGAAAGAGTCGAATCGTGATGAAATTCTGGAAAATGGGCATACATATATATTGGATCCAACTGAATGAAGTTGGAAATATGATTCGAAGATTTGAACATGTTAAGTAAACCTAAGGAGACAACACAAATATGGTTCAAGCTTTGGAATATCCCTACAGACATGTACAAAGAATAAACCATTAGTCATTTTGCAGGGTTATTGGAAAACTATTATACATGGACCCAATAAAAAAGGAGAAGAGCATATATCCTTTGCTAGAATTAGCATAGAGGTGAATCTTTGTAGCACATTACCAAATAATATTATAATGGTTGACATGAAAGGAAAATCTACTATCATGAGAATCACTTATGAGTGGAGACCAACAGGTGTGTTGAGAAAAGATCTAATCTAAACACACGATAAAAGAAGATATAAAAATAAAGTGGTAATAATAATAAAGAACAAAAGATATAACGAGGTTCGACCAACAATGTCTACATCCTCGGGAAGTCGTCCATTCTATTGTTATTACATGGAATAATGGTCCAAGTAACCCTATGTTACAATGTCTCTATTTATATAAGTACATCAAAAGCCAAGAGACTAAACTACTGCTCCTAAGCCCAATAAAGGCTTAAAGCCCAATTACAATATATAAACTCTAATTAAAAATGAGTCAAAAACCCAACAATCTCCACCTTGGGTGAATACCGCGCTTATTGAGATGTAATGAATAAATTACAAATTCAAGAATCTCCACCTTGACGAATTTCACATCCCTTAGGAAACACACGAGCCATACCCATCAATCTCCACCTTGAAAAAAGTCAAGCCATCAAGAAATAAGTGGATCTACACTTCAATCTTCACCCTTGCTCAAGCCATTCATGAGATAACTTTTCGTACCTCAATTTCCACTCAAGAGTCCTTATAAGAATAACAATATCCACCATCACGTATATCATGCCATCAAAATATTATGAGCCACACAATAATCTTCACTGCTCGAGCCATTAACGAGATAAATCATTATACCTCTACTTCCGCTCAAAAGCCCTTAGAAGATAAAATTATAGAGTTTATAACATCAAATAAATTTGGGTAAATACGTTATTTCAACGACGAGAGATATTCAACAACTTTTCTCAATCTTTGTTCATACCCGTTGACATATGCGGGAACTAGAATTAACAATTCTTTATTATGTCAAAATAATCATTACCTTTCTTTGTCACAAACCGAGTGTCTTATTTTTCAAGTCCAACAATCGACTGGAATCAAAATACCGAATAGACCCAAGACGAACTTTTATCGTCTACTTTATCAAAATCAGATATCTATTGAAAATTGAGGACACCCAAAATAAACTTCCACTTCCTCAAAATAATATATCGATCAAAGTAAAACCCTTTAACCAATTAATCTAATACGATTTTATATTTTAAATCCTACTATTAATCTATATATATATATTATATATATAATGCTTAATTTGAATTTGTCAGGTCGAAAGCTATGATTAATTTGGATATATATGTGAAAGTAAAATAGATACTTGAGTCGGATTGTGGGTTGACCCACCCATAAATTTGAAACAGTTAAAAATAAAATAAAAAATGCTATATGTATGTTTAGAACTTGTAACTTAACAAAAATAAGTAAAACCCTTTAACCAACTAAGCTAATAATACTTTATATTTTAAATTCTACACAAAATTTGATGAACGCGCAACATTCATAATAATATATATATATATATATAATGTTCTATTTGAATTTTTCGAGTCAAAAACTGTGGTTAATTTGGATATATATATGAGAGTAAATGGATACTTAGGTCAGATCGTGGGTTGATCCGCCCATAAACTCGAAACGGTTAAAAAATAAAATTTTAAATGTTATATGTAAGTTTTAAACTTTCAACCTAATAAAAACAAGTAAAATCCTTTAACCAACTAATCTAATACGATTTTATATTTTAAACACTACACAAAATTTGATAAATTCACGACAATATATATATATAATAATAATAATAATAATACTTAATTTGAATTTGTCGGGTCGAGAGTTGTGGTTAATTTAAATATATATATATGTGAGAGTAATTGAATATTTGGGTCTATATCATTATTAACGAAATATTTTTATTTAATATTAGGATAATTTATTTTTATTATATATAATGTTATATATATCATTATTAATGAAATATTTTTATTTAATAGTATGATAAATATATAATTATTTTTATTAAATTTTGTTTTTGTAGGATTATGAAAAATTTATATAATATATATAGTTATTTAAAATGTAACTTACAAAATATATATATACATACATAAAATTATAAAATTATTTCAACAATTATAAGTGGCTAAGAGTGATATTTTTTATGCAAATATTTTCAAATGCTTTTTTAGAGCCCTGGTCTACAATACCTAGAGAAAAAAAATACAAGAATTAATAACACGAATAAGTGAATTGAAGGAAAAGTTTGGGATGATATTTTTTCTGATGGCAACGCTCTCATACATACATGGAGGGGATTCCGATTAATGAAGACAATTGAAAGCTCAGTCAAAAATGAAATATCTCCTATAAAATCATTACAAGGAAAGAAATGTTCAAGTAGTTCTTGTTTGATGACTTGTTTGTAATTTAATTGTTTGTTGTTCTATTAGTTTTCACTAGTAAAAAAGGACCTTTACCGACGGTTTTTTCCGAAGGTTTTGTAAAACTCTCCTAAATACTCCCGAGAGGAACAAATCCTTCGGTATTAAAAATAGATTCCGAGGGGGGTGTAAAACCTTCGGGTTTATTAATTATTACCGAAAGTTCTTTGTAGAACTTTTGGTTTTTACCTTCCCAAAAAACCAAAAAAAATTCTAAGTGTTGGATGTGGGTTATTTGCGAAAGTTTTTACAAAACCTTCGGTTTTGAAATCCCGGAGATTTTTAATTGCAAAGGTTATTCAAAGAACCTTCGGTTTTACCTTTTTTGAAATTCTCTTTTCCAAAAGTTTTACAAAGAACCTTCGGTTTTGCTCAATTAAAAATAATTCTAAGTTTGGTAATGGTTTGTTCCGAAGGGTTTTTAATAAACCTTCGGTTTTGACTAATATCAAAACCGAAGGTTATATGAAACTTTCGGCATCTACCTCTATAAATACAAACCCTAACCCTTCTCTTTTTCATTCCACCCTCTCATTTCTCTCTCTCCCGCGCCGCAGCCGCCTCCTCCACGCCGGTTTTTCTCTTCTCTCGTCCAGGTTTGTTTCATTTGTTTTTTTTGTTTTGTTTATTATTAGATTAAGATTTATTAAGTTTATATATATATATATTATCTAGATTTAGGCTAGTTTAAATTATTTGTTTGTTTCATTGATTTAGATTTGTTTATATACGTTTTTGTTTAGATTAGATTTAAGTTAGTTTGTTAAATATATGTTAGTTTTGTTTTTTGTTTGATTGAAGTTATATATATTAGATTTAGGTTACAGTTATTTTGTTTGATTAATATATATATATATACATGATATATCTGAAATGCATGTAGGAATATAGGTGATTCATGGAATAGTCTTCGGCATACACCGGAGAAACTGCATCCGTGTTACCAGAATCTGATAGCACAATCAGAAATTGCGGCACGTGAGGAAGAGGTGAGACGGATGACGCTGGAAATGGAGCAAATCCGATTGAGGGATGCGGAAAGAGGCCGATTGCTCAGTGAAATTACAACGGACAGGGCCGAAATGGCCTAGAGATTAAAGAATCTCGAACAGGAACTTGTAATGTTGAGGAGTCGACTAAATCAACCACCCCCTCCTCCCACCCCATCTAATAATTTCTAGATTAATTATGTGTTTATTTGTTTTTCCGTACGAACGATTATGATATTTTTATGTGTTTTGTTTTAATTTTCATGAAATATTATTATTATGTTTGGTTTGGTTTGGTTTAATATGTTGTTAATTAATTATGTTATTTTTGTTTACTTTTCATCTTTAAAAAAAAACAGCATGGCCAAAACCGAAGGTTTATTTGAAAACCTTCGGTTTTGACCCCTGCTTAAAAAAATCTAAAAAATTTCTAAGTATGGGGAAGGGTAAAACCAAAGGTTTATTTGAAAACCTTCGGTTTTGACCCCTGCTTAAAAAAATCTAAAAAATTTCTAAGTATGGGGAAGGATAAAAACCGAAGGTTTATTTGAAAACCTTCGGTTTTGACCCCTGCTTAAAAAAATCTAAAAAATTTCTAAGTATGGGGAAGGGTAAAAACCGAAGGTTTATTTGAAAACCTTCGGTTTTGACCCCTGCTTAAAAAAATGGGAAGGGTAAAAACCGAAGGTTTATTTGAAAACCTTCAATTTTGACCCCTGTTTAAAAAAATGGGAAGGGTATAAACCGAAGGTTTATTTGAAAACCTTCGGTTTTGACCCCTGCTTAAAATTTTTTTAAAAATTTCTAAGTATGGGGAAGGGTAAACACCGAAGGTTTATTTGAAAACCTTCGGTTTTGACCCCTACTTAAAAAAATGGGAAGGGTAAAAACCGAAGGTTTATTTGAAAACCTTCGGTTTTGACCCCTGCTTAAAAAAATCTAAAAAATTTCTAAGTATGGGGGAAGGGTAAAAACCGAAGGTTTATTTGAAATCTTCGGTTTTGACCCCTGCTTAAAAAAATGGGAAGGGTAAAAACCGAAGGTTTTCAAATAAACCTTCGGTTTTGACCCCTGCTTAAAAAATCTAAAAAATTTCTAAGTATGGGGAAGGGTAAAAACCGAAGGTTTATTTGAAAACCTTCTGTTTTGACCCTTGGTTAAAAAAATCCGAAAATTTTCTAAGTATGGGAATGGTAAAAACCGAAGGTTTATTAAAAAACCTTCGATTTTAACACTTCCCAAACACATCCTATTTAAGGTCAGGACCGAGAGGTTTATTTAAAACCTTCGCAAATACACATAAAAACCGAAAGTTAATGTTATAACTTTCGGTTTTAACAATTCCTAATTTGTTAAATTATTTTGTTTTTAACCCACTAATCTTAACTCCTAACTAATATAATCAAGTATGGGTTATATTTAAAAAATTTATATTGTATTTTATGTTGAAATGTTTATGATTGTGTTTGATTATTATATAGAAGTGTATTTGAATGTTTATGTATGATTATCTTATGAATGTGTGTAATGTTTGATCATATGGATTGTGCAATATTTTAAGGATATCAAATGTGTTAAATTAATGTTGTTAAAGGTCATTAGAAGGTGAGAAACAAAAGAATTTAACAAATTAGGAGTGATAATCCCGAAAGTTATATATTTAACCTTCGGAAATATCCATCTAAACCGAAAGTTTTATATAAAACTTTCGGGTTTTATACTTCCGAAGAACGAGAGTTATATATACAACTCTCGGTTTATATGATTATTTCCGAAAGTTAATTATATAACTTTCGGTTTTTACATTTTAAATTTTTTAAATTAAAGTATTTTTTCTTTCCAATATAGACTCCTAACTAATATAATCAAGTGTGGGTTATATTTAAAAAATTTATATTGTGTTTTATGTTGAAATGTTTATGATTGTGTTTGATTATTATAGAGAAGTGTATTTGAATGTTTATGTTTGATTATCTTACGAATGTGTGTAATGTTTGATCATATGGATTGTGCAATATTTTAAGGATATCAAATGTGTTAAATTAATGTTGTTAAAGACCATTAGAAGGTGAGAAACAAAAGAATTTAACAAATTAGGAAGTGATAATCCCGAAAGTTATATATTTAACCTTCGGAAATATCCATCTAAACCGAAAGTTTTATATAAAACTTTCGGGTTTTATACTTCCGAAGACCGAGAGTTATATATACAACTCTCGGTTTTTATTCTGTCATTTCCGAGAGTTGTATATAAAACTCTCGGGGTTTAATAAGGGTCAAAACCGAGAGTTTTATATAAAACTCTCGGGGTTTAATAAAGGTCAAAACCGAGAGTTGTATATAAAACTCTCGGAAATGACAAAATAAAAATAAAAAAGCGCCTCTTTCTCTTCTTCTTTCCCGATTTGCTTTCTCTCTTCTCCTCTCATCTCCGCCGCCCGCTTCTCTCTCCCCGACGACCAAGACGCCGCGCCGCCTCCCTGCCGAAGACCACCGAAGACCAAGACGCTGCGCCGCCGCCCTGCCGAAGACCAGCGAAGACCACCGAAAGGTTTTGATGAATCGCCCAGCCGCCGCCGAAACTTGAAGAATCTCCTCTGCCGCCGCCGCCGCCCTGCAAGGTTAGTTTATAATTTTTTTTGCAATTAGGTTAGATTATTGTTAGATTGTTGAAATTAGGTTAGATTAATTTGAGATTCTTGTTAGATTTTTGAAATTAGGTTAGATTATTGTTAGATTTTTGTTAGATTTTTGCAATTAGGTTAGATTATTGTTAGATTATGTATATATTATTGTTAAATTAGGTTATAAGTTTAAGATTAGGTTATTGGATTAAATTTTTGAATTGATTTTAGATTTTGATTTAGGTTAGATTTTGTTTAATATAGGTTTTGGTTGATTTTAGTTTGATTGTGGTTGGTTTGATTTGGGTTTAATTGATGTTTGATTTAGGTTAGATGTTGTTTAATTTAGGTTTTGGTTTGATTTTGTTTTGATTGTGATTGATTTGATTTAGGTTAGATGTTGTTTAATTTAGGTTTTGGTTTGATTTTGTTTTGATTGTGATTGGTTTGATTTAGGTTAGATGTTGTTTAATTTAGGTTTTGGTTTGATTTTGTTTTGATTGTGATTGGTTTGATTTAGGTTAGATGTTGTTTAATTTAGGTTTTGGTTTGCTTTTGTTTTGATTGTGATTATTGGTTTGATTTGGGTGTAATTTATTGTTTTTAGGTGTGGATTACGAATTTCAGTCGCCCCCTGCCCGCCCGTAAATCTACATCCGCTGCTCTTCTTCGTTGCTCGTTTTGTGCAAGGTTAGTTCTTGTTGGTTTATTATATGGTTAGGTTTAGTTTAATGTTAGATTTATGTTAGATTTTCATGTTAGATTTAAGTTTGATTTATGTTCGATTTGATTTATGTTAGATTAGGTATCATGTTTGATTTATATTAGATTATGTTAGCTTTTCATGTTAGATTTAAGTTTGACTTTTGTTTGATTTGATTTATGTTAGATTAGGTATTATGTTTGTTAGATTATGTTGGATTAGATTGGGTTTGAATTAGATTTGATTGTAGGTTAGAATTGTTATATGGAATGAATTATGTATGAATAAAATTATGTTGGATTATAATTGATTGCTTTGAAATGTGTATGAATGATATAATTTTAGATTATATGTTTGTTGAACTTTGGTTGGATAATGATATATTAGAAATAAATTATGTTAGCATTATGTAAGCCTAATTAATGTAAACAAATTTAAGTAAATAATAATGCGGGTTGTTTTCCATTTTATTAGAAATATGGAAGTACCCGATAAAAGTTGGATGACCTTACGTCGAGATCATCCAGATTACGAGGAAGGCATTGACAAATTCCTCGAGTATGTTCTTAGGAATACATCCCGACAAACCGTGAAATTTCCCTGCGTGAAATGCTTGAACACGCCGTTTATGGAAATAGACGAAGTGAAGACTCACCTCATCATTTATGGAATAAATGTTCATTATGAGTATTGGTATTTTCATGGAGAAAAGAGACGTACAACTCAAGTGGTTAATGACGATGTCGATGAAGATGCCGATGACTTAGATGATGATGATGATGATGACGATGATCAGTCGGAGGATGCCGTGCCGGAATTCAACGATGCGAGACAGGAGATGAATAATACAGTTAATGAAGAGGTCAATGAAGAACGTTATATGCACGAATTTATAAACGATATGTTCCCCAACGTTAATGACGTCCCGAGCAACGATGAACCAGTCGAAGATGCGCATAGATTTTATAAATTGCTTGATGATTGCAAACGGTCATTGTATGAAGGTGCTCGAATAACGAAATCATCGGCACTACTGAAACTACTTCACATAAAAAATGTATGTCAATGGACGAATTCTTCGTTCGATATGTTGCTGCGTCTGCTTAAAGACTACATATTACCGATTGACGCTCAATTGCCAAACTCATACTACAAAAGTAAAAAATTCATTATTGATATCGGGCTTAAATATGACAAGATAGACGCATGTAAGAACAACTGATTTTGGAAGGATGACGTAAATGAAGATTCTTGCAGAGTTTGCGGTCTTTCAAGATGGAAAGTCGACCAAACAAGTGGGACAGTTCGGGAGAAGCAAAATGGGAAATTCATTCCAAAAAAGGTGTTGAGATATTTCCCTTTAATACCAAGACTGCAAAGACTATACATGTCCTCAAAAACGGCTCCAATGATGAGATGGCATAAAGAAGGAAGACTTGATAGTGATACGTTGAGACATCCCGCTGATTCCTTAACTTGGAAGACGTTTGATGAAAATTATACCGATTTTGCTTCAGAATCTCGAAACGTAAGACTGGGTTTATCAAGCGATGGGTTTCAGCCATTTGCAAATGGGAAAAAATCATACAGTGTTTGGCCGGTTATTCTCGTTCCTTATAATGTGTCACCCACGACTTGCATGGATTCTAGCAATTTCATTTTATCTATGTTAATTCCGGGTCCAAAGAGTCCGGGAGATGCAATTGACATATTTCTCCAACCATTGATCGAAGAGTTGCATGAACTGTGGCAAACAGGTGTGAAAACGTTTGATGCAGACACCTCGCAATACTTTAACATGCGAGCGGCGTTGTTGTGGACCATTAACGACTTTCCCGCATACGCGAATTTATCAGGCTGAAGTACGAAAGGTAAATTCGCTTGTCCTTGTTGTAACAACGACACGGTATCTCTTCGATTGGTTCATGGTTCCAAACAATGTTACTTGGGTCATAGACGTTTCCTTCCACCGAAGCACAAATACAGAAGGGATAAAGAGTCGTTTGATGGTCGAACTGATTATAGAGATCCCCCTAGATTGTTAACGGGGAAAGAAAGTTACGAGCAAGCACGAGACCTAGAAGACATAATTCTTAGTGCGGATCTGAGCAAGAGAACCAAGATATATCATGAAACGCGGGGAGACAATTGGAACAAACTTAGCATTTTCTTCCGTCTGCCTTATTGGAAATCACTATTATTGAGACATAATTTGGATGTGATGCATATTGAGAAAAATATCTGTGATAGCGTGTTGGGAACAATAATGAATGTGAAAGAGAAGACTAAGGATGGTCCTAAAGCTCGTAAAGACTTAGAACTCTTAGGCATAAAATCATGGTTACATCCTATAAATGATGATGGAGTTGTTCATTATCCAGAAGCGCCTTTCACTTTGACACCCGAAAATAAAAAAACGTCTTTGTAACTTCTTGAAAGATCTCAAGTTGCCCGATGGTTTTTGCTCAAATATCGGCGGTTGTGTAAATTTGGAAGAGAAAAAGATTTCGGGATTAAAGAGTCATGATTGTCACATTTTATTGGAATATCTTATTTCTTTAGCAACTCGTGGATTACTTCCAGATAATGTGTATAATGCGTTAGTAAATTTGTCTCGTTTCTTTCGGTTGTTGTGCTTCAAAGAGTTGATTCAAGAAGACCTCGAACAATTGTACATGGATATTACATTGACACTTTGCAAATTTGAAATGATTTTTCCGCCGTCAATCTTCGACATCATGATGCATCTCCCGGTTCACTTATTATTTGAGGCTTTGCTTGGAGGACCTGTTCAGTATCGATGGATGTATCCGTTTGAACATTACATGGGTACAATGAAAAGATATTTGCGGAATAATAACCACCCCGAAGCCTCTATAAGCGGGAGCTATCTTGTTAATGAGAGTATTAGTTTATGTGCCAGGTATATGGAGGAACAAGAGCAAGAAAATACACAACCTGAAATCTCGGGCATTTCAATATTTGCATCGTTGGAAGACTTATCTAACGGAAAAGTATACAACTTGGATTATATCGATCGAGTGACAGCTCATTCTTACATTTTGAAAAATTGTCCCGATGCAAAACCTTTTTACATGTAAGATTCGATGTTGCTGTTACTAATTAGCATTAAAGAGTATGCTATTTAATATTCGATCTATTTGCAGAGATTATAACAACGAGTCCAGTGGAGAAACGTTTGCCGCATATTTCAAGCATCGAGTGAGTAAATTATAAACCATATATCCTAACTCTTTTTATTCATTTTAACAAGTTCATTTCGGATACATATATAGGTCGCCCATTTAGCATAAATTAACGACATATCAAGAGACCTCAAGATCTTAGGAGAAGGTCCAAGTATGTACTCGTCGATGTATGTTTGATGTAAAGTAAACAGATTCAAATTCTGTACAGAAAAACACGACGAAGGTTTGACCACTCAAAATAGTGGGGTGGTTGTTGAGGGGTACAACGGATCTGAAACCATGTCATACTACGGAGTTTTAACGGATATAATCGAAGTACAATACTATTCTTACAAACGAGTTGTTTTATTCAAGTGTAAGTGGTTTGATACACACTCGGGGGAACTAGGAGTGAAAGTGGATAAATATGGCTTCGTAAGTGTAAATGTAAACCGAATTTTGAAAACCCAAAGTCAAGACCCGTATATATTGGCGAGTCAAGCGAAACAAGTATTCTACGCCCCTGATATGTCAGCCCGACCCGGTTGGAAGATTATGACAAAAATAAAACCGCGGTTTACAAACATATAGTTCAGATTAATTAATTAGGTAGATTTATGTTTTTAACTTTATATTCATTCTTATTACTACTTTATTTCAATTATTCACTCAATTTTATTAATGGTGTGAATTAAGAATGTCTGAAGGTCCTAAAACAACTTGGAAGAGTATGAGGAAGACACCCAAGAAATTGGATAAAAGCTAACAAAACCTACTTGCCCAATCCGAGTCCTTAAAGCTCCGAGGATCGTCTTCTACAGACCAACCACCTATTGCTGTGGTCCCGATAACTACTGCGCCTCCCCAACAGACGAGGATGTTGAGGCTAGTGAGCTCCAAGAGTTTATAGAGAGCACATTTGTTGATATGGTGGATAGCGATGAGGCTGAAGACGAGGGTCTCGAGGACCCTATCGAGGAGCAGGATGGCGAGGAGGAGCCCGGGACCACTCCCGACCCATCATCGACAGGTAACTCGTTTACAAATTAGTTAGTGTTTCAATTGATTGACATATCTAATTATGATTTTGATAATTTTGAAGAATCTTCTACCCGCAAGAAACGGGGGAAGAATAAGAATATTGCGCTGTCTAAGAGGGTAACGGGGACAAGGATTCCTCTCACGTTTAGAGAGAAGGATGGTAGGCCAGGCGGTACAGACGTGGGAAGAACACGGTGGTCTAGACATGTGGGGTCGATTATTCGGGACCCCGCAGCCGTCTCACACCGTCTTCTAAAGTGGAAGGCCTTAAGTGCAGACCAATTGGATTCACTGTGGACTGCTATCAAGGTAATACTTATTACTTGATTATACATTATGTCATTAAATAATTATTTTTAACATTTGGATGTTATTTTTTCCAGGATCCGTTCGAAGCTACTAATGTTGATATTGAGTCTTTTCGAAATACCGGATTGGGACACGCCAATCAGATATGGGATAGATGGCGGTCGGATTTGAACAAGACATATATCCGCGTCCACAAAGGAGACGAGGCGGCGGTACTGGCTAATCCTCCACCAGACTACGATCGAGATGATTGGGAGTTTGTGTGTCGCAACCATTTTCTTCACAGAAACATTTAAGGTACGGTTTCATAATTCAAATAAAATTTGATATTAATTAATCTATCTTCATTTTTTATTTCAAATACAGAGAAACAGTTCTACAAATATGAAGAACGAGAAGAAGCTGAAATTCCCGCATCGAACGGGAAGTAGACCGTTTGCACAGATTGAAGACGAGTTGGTAAGTAAATTATTTGTAATAACTTAATCTAAAGATTGTTATTAATTATATAAATCATTTATTTCAACAGGCGATTGAAATGGGACGGGCACCGTCTGTAACTGAAGTATTCAAGAGGACCCGTACCTCAAAACCGACAAAAGAAAACCCAACACCCGTCCCGGACGAACACGTGCAAGAGAAAATTGTAAGTGAATTGAATATGCCTCATTTTTTATTATAGAAATGATATTTTATTTGAATTGTGCAGGTTCAGATGGAGGAGGTTGTTAGTAACGAACCGGGAATATCGGATTTCGAATTGACGAAGAGGGTGTTCGGACAACAAAAACACGGGGTCGTGTTCGGAATGGGATCAAGCGTCCGGCCGACACACTTTCGTGAGGATCGTGGAAGTGGAAACAGTTCACAGCGAAACAATGAGTGATTGCTAGAAGAAAATCAAATAATGAAGCTCAAGCTGGAGGAACTGGAGAAGAGGGATGAAGAAAGAAGGCGCGGAATGGAATAAATGGAAGCGGAAAAGGAAGAAATTGTGACAAGAATGGAGAGAGAGAAGTTATAGATGAACGCAAGAATGGAGAGAATCGAATTGTATATTAGGCAACAACCACCTCCTCCCCCCACAAGCTAAGGTTGTTTCGATTCAAAACATGTTTTCATTAATAGTTGTATCAATTTGAATTTATAACAGATTGTTCGGATTATTCGTTTGGTTTCGAATTTTGTAATGATAATTATCAATTAATGTGATGTGGCATTTCTTTTATCATTGATATATTGGTTTGGCTGAACATGTTTTGGTTGCGAGCAAAATAATCCGCACATTTTTAAAAATTCACGGGAAAAAACTGAAAATAATATTAGAAAACTCTCGGTTTTTACCCAAAGAGAAAACCGAAAGTAATATTAGAAAACTCTTGGTTTTTACCCAAAGAGAAAAACGAGAGTTATATGACAAACCCTTGGTTTTTACCCAAAGACGAAAACCAAGAGTTATTAGAAAACTCTCGGGTTTTCCACAAAGAGGAATACCGAAAGTTTTATAATAACCCTCGGTTTTCTTCAAACGGAAAAAACTGAGAGTTTTCATATAACTCTCGGTTTTCTTCAAACGGAGAAAATCGAGAGTTTTCTAATAACTCTCGGTTTTCTTCAAATGGAGAAAAGCGAGAGTTATATGAAAACTCTCGGTTTTCTTCTAATGGAGAAAACCGAGAGTAATATTGAAAACTCTCGGTTTTCTCCGTTTGAAGAAAACCAAGAGTTATTTGTAAAACTCTCGGTTTTTCCACAAAGAGAAAAACCGAAAGTTTTTCAATTACCTTTCGGTTTTACTCTAGGGTATCTAAACCGAAAACTCTACGATATCTCTTGGTAATTGCCCAATTGTTTTTAACGAGAGAGTCAATACCGAGGGATGGCGAGAGTTACCAAAACCTTCGGTAAAGTGTCTATACCGAAAGTTATATGGTCAAAACCGAGAGTTTTTACTCTCGGTTTTGACCCCTTTTTCACCAGTGTTTGTAATTTCGTTGTTTGAAAATTATTTAATATTTTCAACAAAGTTAGGTCTGTCTACCTTTATTTCTTGAAATTCATTTTTTTTCCTTTTGTGGTTTTATTGTTAAGTGTAATATATTTTATTTTAATTAAATAGATGAAGTTAATGAAAAATAATGTGTGTAATTTGAAAAGGTTAATGGACGGATTTAGGAAATATAACCTCCTGGTTCATTTGCTTTACTGATGCTTTCCCATGTAGATAACGCCACATTTTCATCAGCAAAAACTACTTTGGGAGAACATGCAATTTCATCTCTAGAAACAATGGCGGATCCGAGCCTCTCCTAACCTTAAAATAAAATATTTTATATACATATTTGATAGGTAACTCTTAGTCCAGTTGGCTTTGTAACCTAACGTCTCACCTTCAATTTTTATTTATTATATTTTAAAATATAATAAAAACTAATATAATTTATATCTATATAATTTATCTATAAACTAATTTATAATTATATTATTTTAATTTTAAATATAATTTTATTAAAATAATTATTATTAATATTTTATTTTATACTAACACTATTTTCTAATATACAAATATTTATAATAATATATAAATTTTAATTAATATATAAATAAGATTTATTTATATAAATAAAGTATAAATAATTATATATAAAATAATATAAATCATATAATAATATTATTTATTTTAAAATTATATAATAATTATACATTATTTTTTATTTATTTCAATATAATTAATAATACAAATTACTTGTAAAGCTAAAATATAAAAATTAAAATAATAATAGTGTTTTATATTTCTTAATTTTAAATTATTTTAAAAATTTATAAGAAAATATAAATTAACATTAATAAACAAGTTAAAATAGTTACATTGGTTTGGTTCGGTATCTCGAGTGTTTATTCACTTGATAATATGTGTTTATCACGTTTTTGTATTTTTATTCTTATATATATATATATATATATATATATATATTATATTCTCATAAAAAAACTAAGCTGAAATCTATTAAATTAGATTTTCATATTTTTTTTATATAGTTAGTGTTTTATGAATTTGTTTTTGTGTTGCATTTGATGAAAAATTTATTGGGAATTACAAGTGAGTTGTCATTTTGCCTACAAAGATGAGATCAAAATATAGTTCAAGCCATGTCATTGATTGCGAGTTCGAAAAATCAATTACAAAAATTTAAAGAAGATGGATGACATAATATTTTGGACCAAGTTAACAGTTTTTGTCAATTACACTCGATCTCGATACTTGATATGAATGAGCATATGATAATTGATAGCAATGGTAGGCGGAGAGGAAAAGGGGAACTCATCACTAATCTTCATCATTATCGTGAAGAAATCTTTTGTCAAGTATAATAAAAATTATTTCTTATCTATTAATAGTTATTATTTCTTATTTATTAATAGTTATTATTTATTATTTAATGCTAAGCTGTTGACTTAATTATGCAAAAATCAATAATCGTTTTTCAGAAGTTAATACAGAATTACTTGGCTGCATATCATGTCTTCATCCCAGAAATTCATTCTCCCAATTTGATATTCGTAAACTCATTCGTCTTGCTAAACTTTATCCCGAAGATTTCACAAGCAGTGATGATTTATTTTTGGAACAACAACTTCGAGCTTACGTATTTAATTTGCGGGATGATCCTTAATTTTCTTCAATTGAATATTTAGAAATTCTTGCTCAGAAATTGGTTGCAACATAAAAACATATAGTATTTCCATTGGTTTATCGATTGATAGAGTTGACTTTAGTTTTACCAGTTGCAACTGCATCCGTTGAAAGAGTTTTCTGCAATGAAGATTGTGAAGACTGATTTGCATAATCGAATGAGAGATGAATGGATGAATGATAGTTTAGTTGTATATGTTGAGAAAGATATTTTCTCAACAATTGAAAATGAGCCAATATTGCAATATTTTCAATAAATGAAATCTCGTAGAATAAATTTGTCTTCTTTTATACCGACTCATGGAAAAGAATAATTTAGTAATTGTGCTTATTAGTATTTTGTAATTATGTTTGTTAGTATTTTTATATAATTACCGAGTAAAGTTTTAATTACAAAATACATTTATTTGATTGTCAAAAAAAATGCTACATTACTATGTATTGGGCTCCCCGAGAAAACATTTCTAGGTCCGCCACTGTCTAGAAATGTCGCCATCCATCACTATTTCCAAGACGAAAAAGCACAAACATCCAAGTATTTCTCTGCATTTCTGAATCAAATTCTTCAAATTCGCTTTGCAGGTGATCAAGCATGGGAACAATGTTTAGAGCAGCAGTTATCATTCTGTTTCTTTCATCCATCCTTCTTCAGCTGGTGTTTTCTGAATCTAACGATGGATTCGTTAGAATTGGACTAAAAAAGTTTAAGTTAGATGAAAACAACAGGATCACTGCTCGACTTACCCCGCAAATACTGGGTTCTAAAAATAATGGCGGCATTGTAAAGCTAACGAATTTCATGGAAAAGCAGTACTATGGTGAGATTTCAATCGGTACACCACCACAAAAATTCACTGTGATGTTTGATACAGGAAGCTCTAAAATGTGGATACCTTCCTCAAGAAGGTGCTACTTATCTGTAAGTTTGATCATATTTATACAATGTACACATCATTCATACAAATTTTATTAGGGGAGAAAATTTTGTTGAATTTTCCTCTGTTTCTGTTTCTGCTGCAGCGTTGGTGTTTCTATGCCCGTCGTTCAAGAACATCTATAAGGAACAAATACGATGCCCGTCGTTCAAGAACGTATAAAAAGAACGGTTGGTGTCTGCTGCAACTTTTATAAAAATAACTTAATGTAAGTAACTAAGAAGGAAGGTGATATTAACTTGAAACATAATACTGTTGGTGTTTTGCACAGGAACATCTGCTGAGATACACTATGATTCAGGTTCAATAGCTGGCAGGTTTAGCCAAGACAATGTTTTAGTTGGTGGTTTAACAATCAAGAATCAGGTTATATTACTTATATATACAACATTAGCCTTCCATAGATTTTCCAAATCATAATTTCTTTAAATTTTCTACAACTATAGGACTTCATTGAAGCAACAAAACTGTCCGGTTCTGTGTTTGACTTTACTAAGTTTGATGGCATTCTTGGCCTTGGATTTCGGGAGCTATTTGATTGTGGTGTTGTTCCAGTATGGTATGCTCTATCTTATGTAAAATCAAATTTGTTTTGATATTCCTCTTTATCCTCTCATATTTGCAGGTACAACATGATGAACCAAGGTCTGATTCAAAATCCGGTGTTCTCATTTTGGCTTAATCGAAACACAAAAGAAGAGGAAGGAGGTGAACTTGTGTTTGGTGGGATTGATCCAAAGCATCACAAGGGGGACCATACTTATGTCCCTGTCACCCACAAGGGTTATTGGCAGGTTGGGAAATTACTTATATACATATTTTTAATTTGTATGGTTGTTTCCTTTATAACCTTATAATGTGTTTGATCTTGTAGTTTGATATGAGTAATGTTTCAATCAATGGTCAATCAATAGGTAAGCTCTTTCATCAATTATTCATAAAAGAAGAGGTCATTTCTTAAACTAAGCGATAATGTGTAATGGGAGGTCATGTTGGTGGCATGAAAAAAAAATAAAGAGAGAACATGTCATTTATTGATTATAGAGTACATTTTGAAGGTGTTTGCAAATCTGGTTGTTCTGCAATTGCGGATTCTGGAACTTCTTTGTTATCTGGTCCAATGGTATGTGAAACTGAAAAAAGGTTTTATTTTGTTGTTAATACAACGGTTGTTAAATAATAAATAATTTTAATAAGTGTAGACTGCCATTACCATGATAAACCATGAAATTGGTGTCACTGGAGAAGTAAATCATAAATGCAAGTCAATCGTTGAAGAGTATGGACAAACCATTCTGAAAATGCTCCCAAGAGAGGTTGTTATTTTTGTTAATTGAAATATGATTTTTCTTAAAATACACAAATTCTAATGTTGTCTTAACTTTTAATAGGCTAAGAAAATTTGTTCCCTAATTGGATTATGCCCAATTAATGGAACTAAGCGTATGAAGAAAAGTAATAATAGAAGAACATCAATCAGTATGTGCAATACTTGTGAAATGATAGTTGTGTGGATGGAGAGTCAGTTAGTGAGGAATCAAACAAAAAATGATATTTTTAATTATGTAAATAAGGTAAATATTTATTATTCTCACTTAAAATAATTTAAATTAACATTAGAATCAAATAAATTATAAAAAGAATGTTTACATCAGCTCTGTGATTCACTTCCAATACCATATCAAGCGTCAGATGTGGATTGTTCGCAAATTTCTTCAATGCCTATAGTTTCGTTTTTAATTGGTGCTAGAAATTTTACTCTCTCGTCTAAGGAGGTAAATAAATGTCTATCTTATTATTTTACCTTAACTATTACATATATTGTGTTATTATTGAACTTGTTGATAAAATATTGAATTTTCCATGAATTAGTATATATGGAAGATTGGAGAAGGTGCTGATCAAGAATGCATAAGTGGCTTTCTTTCCATAGATGTTGTTTCTCCTCCTTACAAACCGTTCTGGTTTGACACAATTTCTTTTTCTTTTCTTTTTTAAAATGCAAAAAATAATAAATGTATTGATGAATTTATGATTAATGTGTTTTATGAAGGATTTTTGGAGACATATTCATGGCACGTTATCACACCGTATTTGACTTTGGAAAATCCATAATTGGATTTACGGATGCTGCATAATAATAATAATAATAATAATAATAATAATAATAATAATAATAATAATAATAATAATAATAATAAACACATATTCATTAAATTCATTTATGGTTACAATAATATTTGAGTCAAATTTATTCGTTTACAATATTTATATTAAGTATATTATCAATACAAATATTCTTTATGATTAAATATACCTTAAATCTCTTTTATTTATATTTTTTTAACTCATTAGTATATTTTAAACTAGAATAGTCTCTCATTAGAACTAGGAGGGAGAATTATAGTCAAATAAAATAAAAAATATATTTAATAACTATATTGGTAAATAGTAACTTAGTGGGTAGATATTTTTTTTTTTTTGATTTTTTGACTTTTTTTTGTTAGATAAAATAATAGGGTTGATTCATTAATATAAACTCAACCCACCCTAACTAACAATTCTAAGTAACGGATATGAATATAAGTTATATAAAAAAATAAATAATTAATTATGAAACTTTATTAATGTGAAAAGTTTTGTTTCTCTTTTTAATTATACTTTAATTTTTTTGAGTGGTTAAATAATTTTTAATATATAAATTATTTCTATTTTTACTAATTATTTTTTAATATATAAATTATATTTTAAATATATATATAATAATTTATTTAAAAATTAATTCTCAATATTAAATAAAAAGAAATAATTTTGATTTAATTATTTGTTTCTCATTTTTATTAATATATTTTTCTCTATATATATTTATTAAATTAATCTCTAATATTTTTTTATTTATATTAAAATATTTTTTACTTATCTTCATATTTATTAGATATATTATTATTGTAACTGTTATTTTAATTTAATTTTTTAAATAAATTATATATATATATATATCAATAATTCTATTTGTATTAAGTATTTTATAATATATAATTATATGTTAAATTTTAAAAATATTTTTATTTATTTTTATTATTAAAAATTACTAATTTTTATATATTCTATATATATTTATTTTTTTATATGATTATTTTTTTATTCATATTTGAGAGAATGGTGGTGTGAATTTAGGTGGTGTTAATAATGAGATTCTAATTCTAAAAGATGGATGGAATAGTGGTTCGAAGGCCATTAATAATAAAATCTTTGAAGGATAGGAATTGACGATTGGTGGTGCGAATTTGATGATGAAATAATGGTGGTTTGAACGTCATAATATAATCTTTGAAAGATAAGATATGATGATGGAATATGTGAATTTGAATTGAGGGATCGATGGTTCAATGTTGTTCATAATGAAAATTCTTAAAAGATAAGATAGGTAAGGTAAAGTTCTTCTTAAATTTAATCTTTGAAGCATAAGATATGATGATATAATATGTGAATTATAGATAAGAAAATGGTGGTTCGAATTTGAGGGTGGTGTTAATAATGAGAATTCGAATTAAGAATGATTAAGGGAATGTTGTGCAAATTTGAGGATGAAAGAATGGTAGTTTCAAATGCCATTATTAATGGAAATCCTTAAATGATAAGTTATGTAAGGTAAAGTTCTTCTTAAATTTAATTTTTGAAGAATAAGATATGATGATAGAATTTGTGAATTCTAATAAAATAGATTGAGAAAATGTGGTGCAAATTTGAGGATGAAAAAATGGTGGTCTTATAGATAAGAGAATGGTGGTTCAAATTTGAGGGTGGTGTTAATAATGAGAATTTGAATTAAGAATAATTGAGGGAATGGTGTTGCGAATTTGAGGATGAAAGAATGGTGGTTTAAACTTAAGGGTGGTGTATAATGAGAATTCAAATTAGAATGATTGAGGGAATGGTGGTGCGAATTTGAGGATGAAATAATGATGGTTTCAAATGCCATTAATAATGTAAATTATTAAAGGATAAGATATGTAAGGTAAAGTTCTTCATGGAATATGTGAATTTGAATTAGACGAGGTAGATTGAGAAAATGTGGTTTGAAATTGAGGATGAAAGAATTATGGTTCTAATGCCGTTAATAATGAAAAATTATAGATAAGAGATATGATTATGTATGTGAATTCGAATCGAGGAATAAATGGTTCGAATGCCATTAATAATGGAAATCCTTAGAGGATAAGATATGTAAAATAATTTTTTTCTTAAATTTTAAGTACATTTTTTAATATTTTATGTATATTTTACTTATTATTTTGACAAATGTGTATAATGATTTGAAAAAATCAATTAAAATATTTTATGAGAAAATAATAAACACATTTAAAATAAAGTAAAATAAATGTTTACCAATTTTAAATTTTGACATTTTTAATTTGTCCAACTGAACAAACAATATAGTTTAATTTGACTAATTTTAATATCCATTTAGCTGTCATTTTTTTCTTTCTTTTTTTATGCTAATTTTGAATGTTTAATTAGAATATTAAAAAAAATATTATAAATTCATTGAAAATGTAATAAAATATTTATTTATGTACTATAATTATTCATTTATGTGTTTAATTTTTTTTTATTATCAATTTTTATCCTATGATATTTGTTAATTTAATTGAATAGTTATTAAATGCTTTTAAACGTGTGATCTTAATTATTAATTTTAAATTGAAAAGCTATTTTTTAAAATTATAATATAACAGATTAATTTTTGCAATGCAAGGTGTCTATGCTAGTTTATTAAAATAAAATATATTACACAAATATTAAAATAAAATATATTAAATAAAAACCAAAACATTTATAAATAACTAAATAAAATATTAGTTCCACTAATTTGATTATCGAATTTTAACGAAGTGATAATTTTGATTACCGAATTTTAAAAAATCGATAATCAAAACTATTAATTCGATGAAATTCGAAAGTTAAATTAGTTAAATGATTTTTTCAAAATATTTTTAAACATAAATGTCAAAGTAGATAATATATTAACGACGTTTGGAATCATTAAAACAAAACCTAGTTTTGTATAACTTTAACAATAAGAAACTCAAATTGTAAAGTTTCAAAAGAATAGATTCGAAATTTATATTGACCTCAATAAATAGCCCCAATTTCACAATTCAATCAAAAATAAAATATATTTTACAAACATTAAAATAAAATACATTATAAAATAAATTTAGTAAAATTTAATAAAATAATATATATGTATATAATATAATATTGATTAATTTAGTTGTGGTTAATTTTGATATGTATATAAGAGTAAATTGATATTTGGGTCGGGTCGTGAATTGACCGGTCCATAAACTTGAAATAGTTAAATTTAAAAAATTTAATTATAAATGTGATACACAAGTCTCAAACTTGCATCCTAAGAATATAAATTCAACATTTTAACCAACTATACTATCAATATTTATATTTTAAATTCAACATAAAAATTTATAAACATAAACATTTATAACCATTTAATTTCAATATTTTAACCAACTAAACTAATAATATTTTAAATTCCTTTATATAATTTTATTATATATATTCGTATCATATTTTTTTCTCATAAATAAGATAACACCCATAATTATGACCCTCCACTTTAATTAAAAAAAAAACACTTCCAGTTGATCATATATATATATATATATTAAAAATGTTAGAACGAAGATATTTTATTAATTTAGTGAGATATTATTATATCATTAAATTAATAAATTATTAATTTAAAGAGATTTTACATATAACCTTTAAATTTTTAAGTCCAATTTACCAGTTAAAAGGTATATTAGTTAGAAAAAAAATAAATTACAAAAACAATTTTAATGCAAAATCTATGAATGTACATTCACAAATTAATTGAATTTTTAATTAAATAAAAAGTTAGTTTATGGTAAAAAAGTTGTACCTATATTAAATATGATTAAAAATTAATCAATATAAAATGTTCAAGTAACTATAGATGAACTTAATATAAATTTAAAGTTTAAATAAAAATAAGTGACTATAAGTTCCTTTTTTACTAAACGGTCTAAGTTTGAAATTTTTTAATAATTATTAATTTATAGTTTCGTTGGGTCTAAGATTTCAAAAATATTATTATCTTATTATTTTATTGATTGGAGTCTAATTTTGTATTAGTCCATGTTGGGACTAGACAAATTATTAATTTAATCGAGGTTATTAATTTATTGAGTTTTAATTTATAATAGTGATTTTACTGCATATAATAACACTTAATTCTGGATTTGTAAAAATTTATGGGTTGCACGTTGTGAACGATTTAAATATTTTTATTAGACAAAATGAATTGGGTTGATTCATTTAAATATATAAGCGTGTATGAGTAAGTTATACAAAAGTCATTTTTTAATTAATGTCTCCAATTTAATAATATATATATATATATTTATTTATTTAAAAAAATATTAATGAACTTGTATTAATTAAAAAGGTAAAAAATATTTTCTTTCTAATTTTCTTTTATATATTTTTTAATAAATAATTATATACATAACAACTTATTTAAAAATTAATTAATTATATATATATATATATTTATAATTATATATTCAATATATATATATATATATTATATATATATATATATATAACACCTTATTTATAAATTAATTCATAATATATTTATATAAAATTGAATTAATTTGTCAGATTATTTGTTATTCTTTATATTTAAGAATAAAAGGTGATAGTGTGAAGGATTGAGTATTAAGAATATATATTTTTTAATATAAATTGAATGATTTATTTTTAATTGTAAGACATATTAATTATATATTTGTATATAAAATTATAAAAATAAATTAATAATCTTTAGTGTTCATAATTCATAATAAAAATCAAGAGTTCGAATCTCGTTAGTTGCAAGTGATATATTAGTTGACCGAAATAATAAAGTCTGTAATATGATAAGATGGTTGTATTACAAAATGTTTTGAATAATAATTCAATTGGGGCAAGGGATATGTCCGAATAGTTTTATTTAATTTATCTTTAATAAGTTGTATAATATATATTGACTTATATTATAATATATTTTATTTTGTTTTATTTAATGTATTTTATTTGAATGTCTTATATAATGTCTTTTATTTTCCTATATATATATATATTTCGATTAGATTTTGGGATGACATTTGGTGTAGTATCAAAAGTCTAGCTACGACGTATCCTAAACTTGTTTCCATTGTTATATGTAGAAATGTCACAGTTAATGACATGTTTGATCATCGGTCTAGTGGTTTCGTTCGCCGAATTAGATATAGAAGGAGATTAAACATTATGAAAACTTAGTCCCATAATAGAGTTTTACTATTGGTAGGGCACAAACAAGTGTCACCATCTAAACAAGAAATTATGCATTGGAAATATATGGATAATTTCCATGTGGGGGCATTATTACAAGTTGTTCGCTAAGATGATTCTATATCATTTTTATTGGGAAAAACTTTGGGAGTCAAAGATTTCATCTTAGATCTCATTCTTTGGATGAAGCGTTATTCATGGTGGAATTCTAACAGATGATACGTGCATGAAAAATGTTGTATTATGGCTAGTCGTTGTCATGTGTGTCAAGAATAGGTTGAATCAGCACCTCGCTTACTTTTACATTATCGAGGGGTGACTAGTATTTGGAGTCTTTTGTGAAGTATTACTAAGATTCATTGAGTGATGCCGGAGTCTTTAGGTAGTTGTTGAGAAGTTTGGATTGATGTGACTGATATAGCATGCCTACATATTTGGGTTAACATCCCAATTATTCTTTGGTGAATTATCTAGTTGGAGAGAAATTGTCGAACTTTCAATGATCGTAGTCGTCCGATTCACATAATTTATAATACTATTATTATGATGTTTTTTGAGATACGTCGGGAATTTACGAGCTTGATAACTTATTAATTAGTATTGTTTTTTCTTATTTGTTATTTTCATGTCATGCTCTGTTGTTATGCTTAAACGATTTTTATTTTTATTTTTAATATATATCTTTTTTTAAAAAAAACAAAATTAATTTCCAAATTTAAGTTAATCTTTATTTTAATTATTTAGATATAGAAAAGTTAAT
Organism: Impatiens glandulifera; assembly: GCF_907164915.1. Lineage (NCBI taxonomy): Eukaryota > Viridiplantae > Streptophyta > Magnoliopsida > Ericales > Balsaminaceae > Impatiens > Impatiens glandulifera. Next base: position 2,721,229 of record NC_061865.1, read on the forward strand.
AATTTGAAGAAAAAGATGGTAATTTGAAAAATTCTGTATAAACGGTCGAATTCAGGAAATGTAACACTAAACCTTCAGCTCATTTGCTTTACTAATGCTTTTCCGTCGTTATTAACATGATCTGCATTTAACGCCACCTTTTCATGCGCAAAAACTACTTTGGGAGAACCATTTCATCTCTAGAAATGTCGCCATCCATGGATTCGTTAGAATTGGACTAAAAAAGCTTAAGTTAGATGAAAATAACAGGATCTCTGCCGGACTTTCCACGCAAATACTGGATTCTCAAAATGTTGGCGGCATTGTAAGGCTAAAGAATAACATGAACACAAAGTACGAGATTTCAATCGGTACACCACCACAGAAATTCACTGTGGTTTTTGATACAGGAAGCTCTAATCTGTGGATACCATCCTCAAAGTGCTACTATTATGTAAGTCTGATCATTTTTATACACAAGATTATACACTATAAGGGGGAGAAAATTATGATGAATTTGCCTCTGTTTCTGTTGCAGCGTGCGTGTAATTATCATTCCAAATATTATGCCCGTCGATCAAGAACATATAAAGTGAACGGTTGGTGTTTGTTGCAACTTTTATAGAAATAACTTCATGTAAGCATGAAGGTGATATTGACTTGAAACATAATGTTGTTGTTTTGAATAGGAACATCTACTGAGATACACTATGGTTCAGGTTCAATAGCTGGCAAGTTTAGCCAAGTCAATGTTTTAGTTTGTGGTTTAACAATCAAGAATCAGGTTATACATATATATACAACATTTTCATAGATTTTCCAAATCATCATTTCATTAATACTTAAGTTTACTACAGCTACAAGACTTCCTTGAAGTAACAAAACTGTTCGGCTTTGGGTTTGAGTTGAGTTTGGGTTTGAGTTTAAGTTTGTGTTTTCCAAGTTTGATGGTATTCCGTATTCTTGGCCTTGGATTTGAGGAGATATCAGCTGGAGGTGTTGTTCCAATATTAGGGATGACAATGGGGCGGTTCGGGGCGGAGAATGTATTTACCATCCCCGTCCCGTTTTTATTTCGAGAATTTTTTAATATCATCCCCGCTCCGTTTGGTTTTTTCGGTTTCGAAAAATTCCGCAAGGCACCGTTAATAAAATATTTTAAAAAAAAAATAAAAATAAATTATACAAAAAATTATATAAACGAATTTTTATATTGTAATATATTAAAATTTTATATTATTATAATTAAACTTATTACTCTTATAAAATATATAGTGAATAAATAAATATATTGGTGATTTAATATATTTAATTATGTTTATAGTGTTCGGGGTAGAATCAGGGTGAAATCGGGGTGGGAGACACAAATACCATTCCCGCGCCATCCCCGTTTTATTTTGGGGAAAAACCGTCCCAAATGGGACAATTCGATTCGATTTTCTTAGGGAAGTTTCATATTCCATCCTTATCCAGTATGGTATGTATTATCTCATGTATGATATTCCTCTTAAAATAAGGAAGTAACCACTCATATTTGCAAGTACAACATGATGAACTAGATTCTGATTCAAAATCCAGTGTTACAAAAGAAGAGGAAGGAGGTGAACTTGTTTTGATTCAAGGCATTACAAGGGGAACCATATATATGGTTGTTTTCTTTTACAACCTTATAAAGTGTCTGCTATTATAGTTTGTTATAGGTGATGTCTTCGTCAAGGGTCAACCAATAAGTAAACTCTTCCATTCGGTTGTTCATAAAGAAGAGGTTATTTCTTAAACTAAGAGATATTGTTTGATGGGAGGTCAGGTTGGTGGAATGAATTAAAGAAAAAGAGAGAAAATGTCGTTTATTGATTAAAGAGTATATTTTTCAGGTGTTTTTTTTTGTTATGTAAGTGTGGATTCTGGAACTTCTTTATTGTTAGGTCCAACGGTACGTGAAACTGAAAAAGAGTTTTATTTCTTGTAATTCATACCATTACCGATAAATAATGAATGATTTTCAAAAGTGTAGGTTGTGATTATCAAGTTAAACCATAAAATTGAAGTATGTGTATTTAACATAAATGCAAGTTGGAGAGTATGGACAAATCGTTTGAGAGTATGGACAAATGATTCTAACATGCTCCTAGTAAAGGTTTGTTATTTTTTTTGAAATCTGATTTTTCTTAAATACACAAATTCTAATGTTGTCTTAACTTTTAATAGACATCACCATCTGAAAAAAATTTATTCCCTAATTTAGATTATGCCCAGTCTATGGAAGTAATAATAGAAGAACATCATATATTTTCGCTATCGATATGTGCAATATTGTGAAATGATAGTTGTGTGGATGAAGAATAAGCATAAAAGGAATCAATGAAAAAAATGATATTTTAAACTATATTGATAAGGTAAATATTTATTATTCTCACTTAAAATAATTAATATTAACATATGAATCAAGTAAATAATAAAAAAAGAAGGTTTACATCACCTCTGTGATTGGTTGTGAATACCAAATCTGAAATCAAACGTGGATTGTTCGCTAATTTCCTCAACGCCTATAGTTTCATTTTTATTTGGTTCTAGAAATTTTACTCTCTCGTCTAAGGAGGTAAATAATTGTTTATCTTATTTTACCTTAATTGTTACGTATTTTGTTTTCTAATTGATCTGGTTAATAAAATATTAAATTTGTCATGAATCAGTATATATTGAAGAGGAAGAAAGTGACTTTATTTTAGAGATCTTCTTTTTCTTTGTGGACCCTGGTTTGATATAATCTTTTATCTTCTCTATACTTACTTGCAAAACTAAAAAAAATGAAAAATTTATTGATGAATTTAAGAAGTAGAATGAATCTTATAGTGAATGGGATCCCCACTTTATAGAATTCTTAGATCTTTAATCTCTTATTTAAATACTCTTTTTATTTGAAAGCTGATTTTTTTTTTTTAAACTAAAAAATATACATTATAAGTTTTTTCATAATATGTCAAACTAGTTTAGACAACTATATGTGTTAATTCATTGATCTTAATTAGATAAATGTGATCTATGAGGGTTTGGGGGACCTATTCATGGGACATTATGATTTACCAATGCAGCATAATATTAGTATTAATAATAAAATAATATGGACACGTATTTGTTAAATGTATTTATGTTCACAAGAATATTTGGGTCAAATTTGTTTCCATTTACAATATTTATATTTCAGTCTTGTGCGTCATATTTTTTTTTGTTCTGCCCTCGTTTTTTTTATCTTTTAAACTCCGTCTTTAAGGGTGGTTCGTAGCTCGCGATTGGTTTAGTCTCATGCCTTATTTTCCGCTCGACTGCTCCCGCGATAAGAGACGAAGAATTTTAAATGTAGACTCGACCCAAGTACATTTAAAAAATTTGTAGTCGATTATTTTGTTAAGTCACGTGATTTACCTTCCCCGCGCTCAATCTCGTAAAATGAAACGAAAAAATGACTGAGTCTTCTCATCTTAAATATATATTAGAAATCGAAATATAACTTAATAATAGTTAGACATAGTTTTAGTTCTTTTCAAGAGTTGTCACCTAGTTACTATTGAGAAATTAATAAAGACAAATTTTAGAAAAAAAAATGGTTCGACTCGTCGCTTGGTTACGCATGAGAAAGTGCCTCGGCGCTATGTTCCACACACTCGACAAAATTAACGATCTCTATTTCAAAACAAATTTGATTTTTTTATTTTATCATGACATGTTACACGATTATTTTTAGATTTAATCCGACTCTAATCTCGTTTCTCTTTAAAAGATTTTAAAGAGATACCTAGTCTAAGATTTGAAAGAATATGCTCTTCTACCTAAAATTCATCTAGGCTAAGACATTTCAATAGAGTATTTCATTTAAGTTTAATTGAATACTTACCGCGCTAGGGTGACACATAGGGACCGAAAATTCGAATAAACGGATCGTTTCAGTAGAATTTTAAAATGATTTTGAGTCATTTCTATTCTTAATTTTTTTTAAATGTTTAGATCCTTCTTAAATCGAAAATGACTTAAGTAATTAAATCTGCCAAAATACACCTACAAACAATGCCTTAGCGTAAAAGTCAACCAAAACAAAAAATCTCACCAACATCTTTACCTACACCCCATTTGATTTTTTTTTTTATCAAATAATCCAAAATTGCTCACAAATTTATCAATAATAATGCACTAACAAGTTTTCTTACTTTCAGTTGAATTCGCATTCCTTCTTAGGTTTGATTATACAAATTTCTTCACTTAAGTTCACTATAACTACAGAACTTCATTGAAGCAAGAAGAGTGTCAATTTTTGATGGAATTCTTGGCCTTGATTTCGACGGTCAAGTATAGGAGGAAGATACGGATCTGGAAGAAAATCTTAACTCCTACCGGTTAGCGCGATATAGAGACCATATGACATTCGGAGCTCTAAAGAGATTTAATTACTCCGATTTGGCGGTTTTGCATTCCTTGTGGCTGATGAGGTACAAGATTCAGAGCCAATATCGTTTAGAGAAGCGATGAAGATTAAGGAGAGAATCAAATGGAAGCGTGTTATGGCGGAGGAGATGACATCGCTTGACAAAAATGAGACATGGGAATTAGTTGACAAACTCAAGAGTCAGCGAGTGGTTGGTTCAAAGTGGGTGTTCAAATGAAAAAAGTGTAGAGGGGTAATAACAAAGCATGGTTTAAGGAAAAATTGGTAGTTAAGGGTTTACACAACGCGAATGAGTCGACTTTAACGAGATCTACTCCATGGTAGTGAAACACATGTCCATTCATGTGTTGCTCGCTATAGGAATCAGTT